>NW_027361827.1:5147500-5680000 GCF_039654945.1 Dendrobates tinctorius | reverse complement strand
TGCGTTGAGAAGCATGTGATGGTGTCTCCGTGGCTTGTGTTTTGCATGTTTTGCATATTTCCCATAAGGGATGGGGGCTTTGCTCTAGAATTGCTGCGTTGAGAAACATGTGATGGTGTCTCCGCAGTGTTGGATGTTGATCTCCATGAGTTCATTCAACCTCATTTTTCATAGTCTTTTACTAGGCATTGCTCCTACTGGCCAGTTTCCTACTCCACACTGATGAGGGGCAATACCCCGAAACAGCTGTCTGTGGATGGATACCATGTTTTGGCATAGGTAGTTTCCTTCATTGGAGACTGTCCTTCCCTTGGTTGTTCCTTCCCGGGGAAAGACCTGGTTAGTCATTGCTTGCGTTGAGAAACATGTGATGGTGTCTCCGTGGCTTGTGTTTTGCATGTTTTGCATATTTCCCATAAGGGATGGGGGCTTTGCTCTAGAATTGCTGCGTTGAGAAGCATGTGATGGTGTCTCCGCAGTGTTGGATGTTGATCTCCATGAGTTCATTCAACCTCATTTTTCATAGTCTTTTACAAGGCATTGCTCCTACTGGCCAGTTTCCTACTCCACACTGATGAGGGGCAATACCCCGAAACAGCTGTCTGTGGATGGATACCATGTTTTGGCATAGGTAGTTTCCTTCATTGGAGACTGTCCTTCCCTTGGTTGTTCCTTCCCGGGGAAAGACCTGGTTAGTCATTGCTTGCGTTGAGAAACATGTGATGGTGTCTCCGTGGCTTGTGTTTTGCATGTTTTGCATATTTCCCATAAGGGATGGGGGCTTTGCTCTAGAATTGCTGCGTTGAGAAACATGTGATGGTGTCTCCGCAGTGCTGGATGTTGATCTCCATGAGTTCATTCAACCTCATTTTTCATAGTCTTTTACAAGGCATTGCTCCTACTGGCCAGTTTCCTACTCCACACTGATGAGGGGCAATACCCCGAAACAGCTGTCTGTGGATGGATACCATGTTTTGGCATAGGTAGTTTCCTTTATTGGAGACTGTCCTTCCCTTGGTTGTTCCTTCCCGGGGAAAGACCTGGCTAGTCAGTGCTTGCGTTGAGAAACATGTGATGGTGTCTCCGCTAGTGTTGAGCGATAGCATCCGATATCGTGAAATATCGGATCGGATTGGATCGAACAGATACCCAAAAAGTATCGGGTATCGCCGATTCCGATACTGGAAACTGATGCAAGTCAATGGGGCACAAATATCAGAATGAAAATAAACCCTTTCTTTACTTGCACATCCAGTTTGGGAGGGGGGGAAGAGTGTGGGCGGTGTGTGGGCGGACACTGTGCGTGTGTGTGTGCGGGCGGGGTCTGTACGGGCCTCTCGGGGGTCTGTTCAGGTTGCCGGGGGTCTGTACAGGCCTGCTGGGGGTTTGTGTGGGCCTGCCGGGGGTCTGTGCGGGCCTGCTGGGGGTCTGTGCGTGTCTGCCGGGGCTTGTGTTTGTGTGCAGGCATCGTCCGATGGGACTACAAGTCCCATCGGGCTATGCCTTCTACAATGACAGTGATTGACACATTAGCCAATGATGGGACAGTAGTAGTCCCAACATCCGGCTAATGTGTTGAATGTAAAAAAACAAACAAAAAAAATACATACTACATATATACTACATTCATACAACATACATATATACTACATTCATACAAAATACATACATACTGCATACATACTACATATATACTACATTCATACAACATACATACATAGTACATACTGCATACATACTACAAACATGCTACATACTACATACAATACATTCATACAATACATATAGACATACAGTATATACTCACCATTACTTGTCACTTTGATCCCCGAAGCCAGTGTCATCTGTAAAAAATATTAAAATAACAAACAACCAATATACTTCCTGATCCGCAGAAATCCACGAGTGTCCCACGACGATCTCCCGTGGAGAACAGCAGCATCAGCTGATGCGACCACTCTCTAGGGGCACCAGGAATACAATGACGGGAGGTAGGTATCCTTCCGCACTGTATTCCTCCGCCACTGTAAAGAAATAGTCCCTAGTCTCACTTTTAGCATTGCTGTGTGAGAAAGTTCCCATGCAGCTTTTGCCATAAAGTGAGACCAGTGAACTATAGTAGCCTCTCAGTGATGCACTGCAGGAGATCGTCATGGGACACTCGTGGATTTCTGCAGATCAGGGAGTATATTGCTTGTTTGTTATTTTAATATTTTTTACAGTGGGAAGAGACTGGCATCGGGGATCAAAGTGACAAGTGATGGTGAGTATGTACTCTGTTATATGTACTGTATGTCTATATGTATGTATTGTATGAATGTATTGTATGTAGTATGTATGTAGTATGTATGTAGCATGTTGTATGTATGTTGAATGTAGGTATGTTGTATGAATGTAGTATATATGTAGTATGTATGTATGTATGTTGTATGAATTTAGTTGTTAGCGTGGGTGGTCTGGAGTAGGAACCTCCGGGAGTGGACCCACTGGACCGTGGCACCGAGGGGCCCCGGGCAAGCTGCCAGATGGAAACGACCCCTATACAGGGACTGTTAGGAGCAGGCCCAGGAGTTTGAGTACCACGGTAGCCGGTACCGAGAGGGGCGTCTCAGGATGGACCAGAGTAAGACTGAGACTGGAGTAAAGAATAACAGAACAAGACTGGAACCAGGAGGCTGGAAAGAAGAGAGACAGAAGACTGGAATGAGAAGGAATGACCGGAGTGGGAACACTGGAGATTGGACTGGAGCAGGACGGCAGGAACACTGGAGACGGCAGGACTGGAGTAGGATAGCAGGAACACTGGAGGCTGAACTGCGGATGAGAACAAGGAACACAGGTAGCAGAACTGAGATGCTGCTGCGGGGAGCAGCCGAGAACGGAACTGCAGGAGCAGAGAGCACACGATGAAGCAAGGCCAGAGTGCTAGGAAACACAACGATCAGGCGCCTCCCTCAGGGGGAAGCGGCCTGATATGGCCCCGTCTGGTCAGCCATTGGTCCAAAGGTGCTTCCGGGTCAGGGCACAGCCGGAGCATAAGAAGCAGGAAGGAGGCGTGGCCGCGGCCTGTGTCGCATGCTCATAGCATGCAGGGAAGGCATCGGTCGCGAGCCCGTCTCAGGTGACCGCCGCAGCCATCGGGTGGAGAGAAGCTGTGGCGTAGGAGCGGAGGCCGACTGCGGCGTGGGAGTGGAGGTCAGGTGAGTATGGCGGAGCGGTCTAACAGTAGTATATATGTAGTATGTATGTTGTATGAATGTAGTATATATGTAGTATGTATGTTGTATGAATGTAGTATATAAGAAGTATGTATGTAGTATGTATGAATGTAGCATATATGTAGTATGTATGCATGTAGTATGTATGTTCTTTTTACATTTAACACATTAGCAGGATGATGGGACTACTACTGTCCCATCATTGGCTAATGTGTCAATCACTGTCATTGTAGCAGGCATAGCCCGATGGGACTTGTAGTCCCATCGGACGATGCCTGCATACGCACACAACCCCCGGCAGGCACGCACAGACCCCCGGTAGGCCCGTACAAACCCCCGGCAGGCCCGCACAGACCCCCGGTAGGCCCGTACAAACCCCCGGCAGGCCCGCACAGACCCCCGGCAGGCCCGTACAGACCACCAGCAGGCCCGCACAGACCCCCGGCAGGCCCGCACAGACCCCCGGCAGCCCATACAGACCCCCGGCAGGCCCACACAGACCCCCGGCAGGCCCGCACAGACCCCTAGTAGCCCGTACAGACCCCCAGCGGCCCGCACAGACCCCTGGCTGGCCTGCACAGACCGCGCATCATGATGACATCATTTCAGCAGCCAATCACAGCCATGCCATTAGTTAACATGGCTAACACAACTGGCTCATTGCATTATGGGAACTTCCGATTCCGGTATTCGATATTGTAAAAATATCGGTACTCGGTATCGGAACTCTGATACAGCGGATATTGGCCGATACCCGATATTTGCAGTATCGGAATGCTCAACACTAGTCTCCGCGGCTTGTGTTTTGCATGTTTTGCATATTTTCCATAAGGGAAATTGCTCCTACTGGCCAATTTCCTACTCCACACTGATGAGGGGCAATACCCCGAAACTGCTGTCTGTGGATGGATACCATGTTTTTGGCATAGGTGGTTTCCTTCATTGGAGACTGACCTTCCCGTGGTTGTTCCTTCCCGGGGAATGAACTGGCTAGTCATTGCTTGCGTTGAGAAACATGTGATGGTGTCTCCGCGGCTTGTGTTTTGCATGTTTAGCAGCTGACTTTGAACTGGTGCGGACCAGGGGAATCCGACTTAATTAAAACAAAGCATCGCGATGGCCCGAGACAGATGTTCACACTATTTGATTTCTACCCAGTGCTGTGAATGTCAAATTGAAGAAATTCAATGAAGCGTGGGTAAACGGCAGGAGTAACTATGACTCTTAAGGTAGCCAAATGCCTCATCATTAATTAGTGACGCGCATGAATGGATGAACGAGATTCCCACTGTCCCTACCTACTATCTGGCAAAACCACAGGCAAGGGAACGGACTTGGCGGAATCAGCAGGGAAAGAAGACCCTGTTGATGTGTACCCAGGATGCTTCCAGGAGCCTGGGTACACTTTTCAGGAAGAGTCCTTGGGACAGTCGTTTTTTCAGGATTTTTGGACTCAGACTGATTTTTGATCAAAAATGAGATTTTCCCTTCTCCCACCACTTAGGGACGTCAATATGTTGTGGGGCCCCCAGGGAGAGTGCCCTAGCTGGGGGTAGAGTTTGTGGATCCTGGGCAGAAAGTTGAATTTTGGGACTTAGAAAAATTTTGACCTGAGACAGACTTCCAGGCAGGGGAGCGTCTCAGGATGTTTACCCAGGACACTTCCAGGAGCCTGTGTACATTTTTCAGGTTGAGTCCTGGGGACTTAGTCATTTTTTCAGGATTTTTGAGATTTTGTGAACAAATAATTTCCTCTTCTTCCACCACACAGGGGCGTCAATATGTTGTACGGTCCCCAAACTGGGGTTAAAGTATGTGGATCCTGGGCGGAAAGTTGAATTTTTGGCCAAAAAATGCTTTTGAGCTGAGCTGTGACAGACTTCCAGGCAGGGGAGCCTCTCTGGAGGTGTACCGTAAACAGTTCCAGAAGCTGATGGTCAATTTTAACCTTTATTTGTTTTCTCAATTTTTTTACTTTCAGGAGCTCCAGAAAGCTGGGAATTTCAATCTGCTCAAAAGTTTCAAGTGTTTTGAGCTAGTAGAGGTTAGAGGAATACATTCTGGCCACAAAATTGTGAAATAAAAAAACAAGTGAAAAAGAACCGGAATGAGGGAATTTCTGGCTGCTGCATCCGCCCTACAGTTCCAGGAGGTCGGATACATAGTAATGTGCACCTCTGGCAGAATGTATGAGAGAGTGGTCTCTCTCGACCCCGATAGGAAGCAGTTGTTTCTCTGGTTCCCTGACTCAGGTAAGCAACTTGGCTTATAGTCCCTCTTCGTATGGAAGTTGCACACTTCGGCTGAGACTGAACTTCCACAGCTCCAGGAGGGACTTTTGCTCTTCGTACGTCCCAAGTGAGAGAGGCAATCCTGGGGTACCTGAGCCTGACTAGACCCTCCCCGGTGGTCCCTGGTTCTCTGGAGGGTGACGGCTGTCAGGGGGGCAAATCTGGAGTCCATGTCCGAGTTTGGGCTCTAGAAGGCGGACGCCCCTTCTGAACTTGTCCCCTCAGAGCAGGCTGGATGGTTCTCAGTCCCTGACTTTGACTGGTGGTCCATCCCAAGCCGGAGAAGCAATCCTGGGGTACTTGAGCTTGACCAGACCCTCCCCCTGTGGTCCCTGGTTCTCTGGAGGTGACAGCTGTCAGGAGGCAAATCTGGAGTCCTCGCTCTGGAAGGCGGATGCCCCTTCTGACCTTGTCCCCTCAGGGCAGACTCGATGGTTCTCAGTCCCCGGCTTTGGCTGGTGGGCCATCCCAAATGAGAGAAGCAATCCTAGGATACATGAGTCTGACCAGACCCTCCCTTGGTGGTCTCTGGTTCTCTGGAGGTGTTGGCTGTCAGGGGGGCAAATCTTCTAGTCCTTGTCCGAAGGGGGGCTCTGGAAGGCGGACGCCCCCTTTGACCTTGTCCCCTCATAGCCGGCTCGGTATCCTCTTCCTCTGATCGATCTGGCGCAGCACTCCCGGGTGGGGAGGTGGTGCCGCTCGCTCAATCCTGGCTTTGGAGCCTGCGTCGGTTTACGGTGAGTGGTGCCCTTCCTCCTGTACCACCGTGCTTCCACCACCTATCTTTGGGCGCGCATGCCGGCCGTCACCTCCTGTTTGCGGATGGAGGTGGCCGAGCTGTGAGAAGTTTGAATCAAACCGAACGATGAACAGTGGTCTGACGACTCACATGGGCGAACGGCGGGGCGCCCACCCACCACGGCGTGGGGGCCAGCCGTCCAAATCGCTCCCCTTGTGGGGAAGCACAGTGATCTTCTCCGAGGGCGGCCCTTTTCTTCCAGATGCTCAACCCGCCTGCGGAGGTCCGTGCCACACAGTGTCCGAAGGGTGGCCTCTGTGGTATGGCATCAGCGTTTCCGCACCACTGCCGAGCTCCACACCACCAGTCTTTTCCCGAACCCCTACGTTAGTGGGAGGATGACTGAGGTGTGGAGGCAGGCAACGGGGGTTCTCACCACGCGGTGTGCCCCCACCCGACCGTCATCGCCTTCCACTCCTTGTACGTCGTCCTCCAAGGCGGCTCAGAAGGGAGTGGGAGAGCGAGAAAGCGAACACCCCCCCCCCCCCCCCAGAGCAAGGGGAATATGGAGAAGGAAGCAATTTGATGGGGGCAAGAGGCAAAGGGAGAACGGCAAAAGGCTGCCCTGTGCACCTCCCGTTCCTGCCAGGCAGGGGAACAGCCCTGGGAAGAAAAGCCGCTCGGGCATCCCTTTGAGGACGCGCAAAAAACGGGTGTAGGGACTATGCTGGAGGGCGATGCCGACACGGCCAGGCTGACTACGCCCCGGGCGACTTCTGCATCACTGGGGCTTGCGCCGGAGCCGTGGTGGACCCTGATGGCCAAACCCCCTCTCCCAATCCTCACGCCTGTCCGCCGGTTGGTCGAGGCCCTCCCGCGGTGGAGGCAGGTCTAAGCCAGACGGTGACGCCGCAAAGGCCCCCACGTTCTGGCCCCGCTCCCTAGTGACTCTGTCACCCCAGGAGCATCAGGTCATGTGGCAGGATGGTCGTGGTGTCTTCCAGAGGCCAGTCACCTCGCCCTCCCCGTGCAAGGGGTGTGTTCCAGACGCCTTCCGCTTCGGGACTCTGCTCTGTACAGTGAGCCGCTCTTCCGACACCCCCGTGCTCTGATACGGGCTCCTTTCCCCGGCCCCCAGGGTTGGCCCGATGCCCTCCTGGAATCCTGCAGGTGTGCCGCCGATGCCGATGTTTCTCCGGGTGCCCCTTTTCCACCGCGGGGGTCTCCTCTCTTGTCTCTCAGATCTCTCCCTCACCTCAACGTGGTCCAGTCATGTTGGGGAGCTACCTGGTTGATCCTGCCAGTAGCATATGCTTGTCTCAAAGATTAAGCCATGCACGTGTAAGTACACACGGATGGTACAGTGAAACTGCGAATGACTCATTAAATCAGTTATGGTTCCTTTGATCGCTCCAAACTGTTGACTCGGACAGCTGTGGTAATTCTAGAGCTAATACGTGCAAACGAGCGCTGACCGCCAGGGATGCGTGCATTTATCAAACCAAAACCATGGTTTGGCCATGAAGGGGTTAGTGGAGCAGGGAGAGGGTGCCGAAGCATGTGGGAGTGGCCTGTTGGTGAGCCTGGATACGCTCAGGGGCTCCATGGTGGGCTCTGAGCCTGCTGCGAACCAGGCTGTAGCTCCACCCACTATTGCAGCTCTGGCCGCTGAGGCCCCGCCCAGTATCCCACCCCATGTGAAGTCTGATATTGGGCCCAGTGTGCAAGCTGGTATTCGGGTCCCGCCCTGTGCCCCGCCCACCGCAGTGTTCAGAGCTGTCAGGAGAGACTCTGTGACTGAAGGGGAAAAAAAGGTGCGGGGTTTAGCAGGAGAGGGAAAATAAATGCACCAGGAAGTGCTTCCAGCCGCTGAAGACATGGGAGAAGTAGAGGAGACCCCAACTGTGGTTATGCAGCCCAAGGTGACATCGCAATGGAGTGGTGTGCGGCCAGAACAGGTGGCCTTGCCGGAGTCGGGCTCATCTTCGGAAGAGGAGGTGGAATCGTCGGGGTCCGGGGGTCTCCTGAAGGAGATCAAATTGCTGGAGTCCCCTGTCAACCTCCAGCATTTCACCTTTGGCAGCGAGGATCCTGGCCCAGGAAAAATGAGGAGAACGAAGAAGGCACAGGAGGCGGTAAGTATGCAGTTTGTGTCTATTGATGCTGACGGCGTGGCTGCTGCCTCCTGTGTAACCCCCACTGGGCAAAGGCACCCGGACCTTGAAGTAGGTTCAAATAAGGGGTGCAGGCCCGGAGGGGAGAGTAAAAGCAAAGGTGGTATAGAGGTGGTGGTCCCCACGGTGCACAGTGGGGGTGTTACAGTTAATCAGGCAGTGGTGCCAGACATTACCAGCTTGGTGGAGTTCCCATCCTTGTCTTCAGCGGTCCCAGGGCTGCTGACAGATGGGGGAGGTAGGCTCAAAAACGCCTCGGATGCAGAGATTCTGGCGGTGGTTCGGAGGCTGGTTCTGGAGGAGAGGGCTGGTAAAGCCTCAGGAGTAATGGACATTAGTTCTAGAAAGGACATTGGTGCAGAGAAAGCGGAGGGGTCAGATACCAAAAGCACTGGGTGTGCAAGAGGGGAACAGGCCACTGGGTTTAAGCCTAGTGAGTCTGCAGATCCTAGCACCTCAGAAGGTTCAGACCCTGGTGATGCTAATGTAAAGAGAATTGGTAATGATGCTTATGGTGTTCATGGAAATCAGTCCAAGACGGCGGAGGGAGGAATGGGGAGTATGGACGGCACTGTGGTCTCTGCGGTGGCCGTCCTGGAACCCACTCCTGGTGATGCCGGGTCAACATCAGGAAATACTGTTTCCCCACCTGCCGTGACGAGCGTGAATGAGGGCGATGCAAGGGTTAAAAATGATGGGGATGAAATGGATACAGGGGCGGTGGATGGCATGGCAGAAGGTGCGGTTGGTGGGACTATGGACGTATGTATGGGGCAGGATGAGGGAGAGGAGCAGAGTGTGGGTCATGTGAGTGTGCATGAGGCTGGTTCCGTCGCGCCCACGGCAGCAACGGGCTCACACGTCCGTTCCTTTGCGAATGTTGCAAGTAGTAGTGGCAACACTTTGTTGGGTGGCCCCAGGGGAAATGGTAACTTGCAACGACGCCTCCTGGAGGCCTTGAAGGGAGGTGAGAGCTCCATCACTGTGGATGGCAAGGAGGTTGATCTGTCATTCTGGATAGACAGACATGGTCTATCTGCCTTCCGAGAGATTGGGGCAGAGAATGTCAGGTGGTCTCTGCCAACAGCGGGGCAGAGTGGTGTGCATAGGAATGTGGTCCGTCTCAGGTGGCGGGGGTGATGATGCATGCCCTTCTAGGGATAAGGTGGTGGAGCTCTTCCTGGGGATGGGTTTCAGGGTGGAAGATATCTATGCCCTGATTCATCCCTACGGCACCACTTACTTTGATGTCAGCTTCGTGAGACTGGAGGGCTTAGAGCTCTTTTGGTCTCAGTACGAGCTGGCTCACAGTTGCCCCGAGTGGCGTGGGTACATCGTCCAGCCTGTCACCCGCCAAAATTCGGTAAAGAAAGTGACCGTATTAACTAGTAACGAGTCTCTTTCTGGTATGGACATCATGACTTGGCTAAGTCGTTTTGGTGAGGTGGTCCAGGTTCCGAAAAAGAACCTGGACAAGCATGGTATTTGGTCTGGGGCCTGGACCTTTATGGTGAAGTTAAAGGTCTCGGGGAATTCGGTTTCTCACATACCAACCTCAACCTTCCTGTGGAGAGACCGAATCTTGATCTTCTACCAGGGGCAGCCGAAGCTTTGCCACAGGTGCGGCAGCCCCTCACACTTCAGTGCAGGATGTAAAGTGGAGAGATGCGTTATGTGTGGGGGGATAGGTCATCTGGCGACTACCTGTGGTGATATTCGGTGTAACCTGTGTGGTTTCTTAGGACATCCGTTTAGTCTCTGTCCACGCTTCTATGCCAATGTGGGCCTGAATCTGGACGGTGTTGGTCGGGAAGAGGAGAGGACTGACCTGGCCGGTGAAGGGACCAGCAGCGGCAGGGGTAGCAAGGGACCAGTGAAGAGCAGACCCCCCCCAGTAGCTAGACGAGAACAGCGGAGGAGAATGGACGAAGAGAAGGACCATGGGGTAATGTCCTTGCCCTTGGTCCCCAGCAGCTGAGGTCCCGGAGAGCGCACTAAAAGAGGAGGTCAGGAGGTTGGTCAGGGAGGAGGAGTCCACTGCTTCTCTCTCCTCATCCAGTGAAGGTCTGGATGGGGAGGGGAAGGATGAGTGGGTACAGCAAAAGAAAAAGGAGAGAAAGAACCTGAGAAAAGGTAAAAAATAACTCGAGGCAAAAGGAGAAACCCCCCCAGAATGAGATGCCAAAGGAAGGTTCATCCACCTTGCCTCCGGTGGAGCTCTCTATCCAGTTCCAGGCCTTGGGTGAGCCCCCTTGTTCATCAGATGGGGAAGAGGAGGTGGAGGTCCTGGAGCTGGCAAAAGTGGCGGACAAGGTGACCGGGGCTTCTGGGGGTGTCGGGCCTTCTGCATCGGGGACTGAGGAAACTGGGTCTCTGGTGGGGGGGGCCCCCCTGGGGTCACCTAACAAAGTGAAAATAAAAAGTGCGCCTGATAAAGGCAAAGATAACACGGGTGGGGAATTGGATGCATGTGGTGTGACTGTTAGCGTGTCTGAGAAGAATGCTGGAATGGATGTGTCTGTGTGCCTGAAGAGGGTCATGTCTTCTTCTGAAGAGGAAGATGTTGCACAGGGACAAGGGAAAGGGGGTGGGAAGAAGCTTGCTGTCCAACTTGATCATCCATGACGGCGGCACTCACCCCGTTGACGCTGGCAACCATTAATGTTGCCAGCATAAAGTCTGATGCGGCTAGGTTTACAGCCTTTCATTTTCTCGGCCGTCTTGATGCCGACATTTTGTTTTTGCAGGAGACCAGGTTGGCAGACCTCACGTCCTTGCAAAAGGCGAAAAGTGAGTGGGTATACGGGCCTTCCTATTGGTCTCTTGCGGCTGAGCCGTATAGCGGGGTGGCGGTCCTTTTCAAAACCGCAGATGTAGTATGCCGACGGATTATCGAGTTGGAAATGGGGAGGTGCTTGATCTTGGATGTGCTCATAAGGGGACAAGAGCTGAGGTTAATAAATATCTATGGGCCCCAATCAAAGTGGGATCGGAAATGTCTTTTTATGAGCATTAAACCTTTTCTGTTTTGTAGCCGACAGGTGGTCTTTGGAGGGGACTTCAATAATGTCTCGAGGCCCCAGGACAGAGGAGGTTCCAGAGACCGGTTGGCCTACGACAGCGTCGCTCTGAATAGCATAGTCAGTGAGGCTTGCCTAGTGGACGTCCACATCCGGAACCCCACGGGCCACACGGGATTCACCTTTTTCAGAGGGAGTCAGATTAGGTCTAGAATAGACAGGTTTTATTTGAAGGAGGACGCAGTCTCCTCACCTTTAAAGGTGGTGGAGGTTGAGTTGTCCGACCACTGTCTGATTATGTTTTCTCTGAATGCTGCAGAGACCCCTCGGATGGGAAGAGGCTATTGGAAGCTGAATTCGTCACTCCTGAAGGAAACAGCTGTAAGACGGTCTTTTGAGGACTTCTTTCAAAGTCAGGTACCATTGCTGGGCCTTAGTAACAGTAAGTCAGAGTGGTGGGAGATCTTCAAGCATCGGGTGTCGAGATTCTTCCGCCAGCTCTCTAACCTCAGAAGCCTGAACAGGGACCTCCTGTATCAGTGCCTGAGTAGGAAACTCGAGGAGCTTGTCTCGACTGGGGGTGGCCGTGAGGACATCACCAGGGTGAAAGCCTTACTCAAGAGATGCCAGTATGATAGGCACACGTCTTTGGTTTTTGAGAGGGATTTCGGGAAATACCGCTCACCTGACCCTTACAGAAACTGCAAGATGTCAGTGAGTAGTAAGATGGTGATGGGTCTGAAGGACAGTACAGGATCCCTGACTAGGTCCAGATCAGGGATCTTGGAGGTCGGCAGATCCTTCTACTCGCGTCTCTTGGGGAGGAAGGAACTAGATCGGGATGAGATATCGGCTTTCCTGGCTGAGGCTGTTCCTGAACCAGGGGTAGACCCCTCGCTTGATGTCTTGGTAGAAGAGATCAAAGAAGAAGAAGTTAGGCTGGCGATTGATGGGCTTCAGCTCAAAAAGTCACCAGGCCCAGACGGCTTAACATCAGAGTTTTATAAGACCTTTAAGGACCTTTTTGTCCCCTTATTGACTCAGGTTTTTAAAGAGTGTCTATCCTCGGGCACTCTTCCGAGATCAATGAGGAGGTCAGCTTTGATTCTTCTTTCCAAGGGGAAACATCCGTCGCACATTGAGAATTAGAGGTCCATAGCACTTCTCAATGTGGATAGAAAGGTTCTGGCCAAAGTGCTCTTTAACAGGTTGGTGAAATTTGCGCCACAACTCCTCTCGGAGTCCCAGCACTGCAGTGTTCCTGGCCGTAGCACTTTTAGTGCTGTTCTCGGTGTCTGGGAGGCTGTGGAGCAGGGTAGGGCTGGCCTCTAGAAGGGGTATTTGCTGTCCTTGGATCAGGCAAAAGCCTTTGACCGGGTTGATCATGAGTACCTGTGGGCCACTCTTCTGAGGTATGGTCTGCCGGGAGGATTTGTGGACAGGCTAAAAACATTATGCGGGGAGGCAGAGAGTTTCCCACTTGTGAATGGTTGAATTGGGAGGGCTATTGCGGTGGGCTCCGGCGTTCGTCAGGGATGCCCTCTCAGTCCTCTGCTGTATGTGTTCGCGATCGATCCCTTCGTGAGGAGGATGAGTCGTGGACCGATAGCGGAGGTGAGGATGGGCCGGGTGGGCGAAGAGGAGGCCACCCTAAAGGTAGTGGCCTACGCCGATGATGTCTCTGTCTTCATCTCCTCGGAAGAGGAGGTGCGGGCATTGATGACTGAGGTGGAGGGCTACTCCAGGGCCTCTGGCTCCATGGTCAATCAAAGCAAGTGTGAGAGTCTCTGGCTGGGGGGAGGAGGTCCTAGTTTTGATCTCCCAGACACCCTTCCAGAGCCTCAGGAATACGCCAAGGTCCTAGGCTTTGAATTTGGCCAGGGTGATTACCCAACCAAAATTGGGAAGGTAGACTTAAAACTGCCGCCCAGAGAGTGGCCCAGTGGAAAGGTTGGACTTTGACCTTGAGGGAAAGGGTAAGCCTGTGCAAAGGTTTCTTGATCCCATTACTAATGTATTTGGGCAGTGTGTGCATTTTTCCAGAGCCTCTCTGGACATGAGTTTACAGCCTGTTCTTTCAGCTGTTGTAGGGAAACAGGAACCTAGTCAAGCGGGAGGTTACTTACCGTACAAGGAGACTAGGGGGGTTAAATATGGTCAACCCCGTGGTGTTTTTGATATGCACCTTTTTTAAGATAAATATATCAAACCTCTGGAAAGAGAGGGCTCCTCCGTGGGTATTCTCCTGTAGGGGATGGTTGCAGTCTTTCTTCCAGGAATGGGAGACAGGAGGGCGTGTGAAGGATCTCCGTACACCGCATGGACATCTTCCGGCTTATGTTATCCCGATTTTGAAAGTAATATGCTGGTGGGGTTTGGGAGTGTGGGAGGTGAGGACTCTCTCGAGAAGGTTGCTCGAGGAGAGGATCTTGTTGACCCACTTTCAAAAACCATTGGCCCTTAAGGACTGCCCAAGTCGGCATCTGGAGGTGGGGTTGCGTCTTTTAAATTCAAAACGGATCCCCGTGAAGTATTGGGACTTGATTTGGCGCTGCTTTCAGGGTAAGCTGTATGTGAGGGGCAACTTGAAGTACAGGAACTCCGAGGACAGGAATTGCCCTCGTGAGAGTTGTGCAGACATGCTTGAAAGCATGGAGCACTTCCTGCTTCAGTGCCCCTTTAATGCAGAGGTGTACAGTAGGGTGGGCGCTTCCATTGGCTGGCTGGTCTCTCCTATGCTGAGTGGGCCTATGGGACATTCAGAGACCTTGGTGGACGGGACCAGAGCACTCTTTTCTTAGTCAGCATAGTGGTTAGGTATTTCACGTGGAACGCACGGTGTTTAGTGACGACGGGCAGCAAAATCCTCCCCATGGGTGAGGTATGTAGCAACATCCTTGGTGACCTGGTGAAGGTGAGCTTCCTGGAGTATGAAAGGCTGGGTGCCCCTGGGGCCTCTCGGCTTTGGAGGGGCTTTGTCTTTCGGGTGCCCTAGCTCTGGATTACTCCAGGTATCTTGGTGATGGGCTAAAATTCTCACAACATAGCTTTTTGTTTTGCAATTATGGTCTGGTAGAGAAAGGGTTTGCAAGCACCAAACCGGAGCAAGGGGAAAAAAAAAATATATAAATTAATAATTTTGTGGAAATATGTATAGGTATTTTCATAAGGTTTGGGTGCAGGTTGTCTCTTTTTTCGGATTGGTTTGGGAGGTCTAAAGCAGGTCTGATGGAACTGGACTGGACTATCTGGAGTACTCCCCGAATTTGGGGGAAAAACATTGGGGATTTGGGGTTTTCCAAAAAAAGAGTAGGTAGTCTTTGTTTTGAAAACAAAAGTATGTCATGCTTTGTTATGTCATTTTCTCCTTCGTCTCATTGGGGGACACAGAGACTGTGGTGTATGCTACTGCCGTCTGGAGGCTGACACTAGGTATACAAAAAACAAGTTAGCTCCTCCTCCGCCGCATACACCCTCGCCCCGATAGCGGGCGGAAACCAGTTTTTTGCTTAGTGTCTTATGGAGGCACACGCAGTCTGGATTTCTCCAGGATATTTTTTCTCTAGTTTACCATGAAGATGAGACAGGGGCGACGGATCCTATAGAAAGGGTCCGATCTCCCCAAACCAACAACGGGCGAGCACGCGTCGAGTATCACCTCCGCGTATCCTTTCCCGCACTGAGGGACATCTATTTTTTCTTTTTTTATTTTATGAAGATAAGAGGGGCAACGCATCCTATTGAAAGGATCCGATTTCCCCAAACCAGCAACGGGCGACCACGTGCGAGTGTCCCTCCACGTTTCCTTTCCCGCGACGTGGGACATTATGCCAGACTTAGCCCTGTCCACCCCTAGGTATTGAAACCATGGGCTTGCACAGAAGCACAAGACTAGTCTGTGCAGCCCCCACTGCTCCACCAACGCATGACGGCGGTGCTGCATGGCGGCGGACGGTCCCTCTCCTCGCCCCTGCAAGGCGGTCGGAGCTAGGGTGCCTGCACCGTCCTAAGCGGAAATACCTCAGGTATGAGCTGGAGAGGGCCCTGGGCAGCGTTTTTCGGAGGATAGTGGTCAGGCTTACCCCCAGGTGGAGAGGCCGCGGCTGGAGTCAGGCGGCCATCCGGCGGGGGGGGACAGATTTACAATAGCCCGAGTTAATCCCCCCTTCCTTTTCCTCCCTCCGCTCCTCTAACCTTCCTCGCGCCGTCACTTCCCTCCTCCCTCCTGGTACCGGTGGTCCGGGAGACTCAGTGGGCCGGGGAACTGCCAGTAGACGGACGGCATGGCGGGGTAGCGCAGACGGGCGGACCGTCTCTAATTTAGCCCGCGGCTTCGGCCTGGGCCGTGGGCGGAGGTTCCGCCCTGAGGCGCCGCCCCCCATGACCAGGGCGGGCGCCGGATGAAATTGAGGCCCCGGCTGCAAAGCAGGGTATGCCGCGATCAGGAGAAGATTCGCAGCTTACCCAGGCGTGAGGCAGCAGGCGGATTGCAGGAGCACGGGGAGAGACACGCAGGAGTGGGTAAGTGCGACCCCGTCCCAGAGCCACACTAAGGCACTACAGGGTTACCCTCCTCCTCTCCCCTCGAACCTTAAAAGGATTTTTTTTTTTTTGGCCTACGCCAGCAGTGTCTGGAAAAGGAAAAACGCACACGTTCCTTTATGCCGCATGCGTTTCCTGTGGGGTTATGTTCCCACGAGCGCAGACTGCTAAGTTATGTGAAGCCTGCGACTCCGAACGCGCCCAGGAGCCATCCCCTGCGACAGAGCCCAGGGGTCTGGATCCCCCAGAATGGGCGTTATCACTCTCTCGGTCCATGGTTTCGCTCACGAAGGCGATTGAGACCCTTCAGGCCCCGGATAGGGGTAGAGACGACGGCTTGCCTGTTTGGGAGGGGTCATCCACCTCACAAGAGCCTCCGGCCTGCAGGGGCCGCACTCTCTCTAGGCAGACGCATATGAAAAGAACCCATACTGCGGCTCCAGGCCCCTCCGGTGCCTCAGCATCCGCGAGTGCGGCGTCTCGCTCACCGTCACCATTTTCTGGGAGCGAGCAGAGTCCAGGTGATGACTGGGAGGAATCCTTGGACCTGGATACCCCGGGGTATCGGGAGACGGTAGACAGTCTTATTTAAGCGGTCAATTAGACTCTGGGTATTGAGGATGATGTCTCCCTAACCGCAGGTCATAAGGTATCCTTTAAGAAGGCCAGGAGACCACATAGAGTGTTTAGCACTCATCCTGAGTTCGAGGACATAGAGCAGCAGCACAGGGAACCTCCAGACAAACATTTTTCAGGACAAAAAACGCTAGAAACGAGATATCCGTTCGCATCAGAGCTCTGTAAGAAATGGGCGGAATCTCCGGTAGTGGATCCCCCAGTGTCACACCTGGCCTCAAGATCCTTGTTGTCAGTACCTAGTGGTTCTTCCATTAAGGACCCCACGGATCGACTCATAGAAGGTTTAGCTCGCTTGGTGTATGAGGCATCGGGATCAGCGCTCTTTCCTTCTTTTGCAGCAACGTGGGTAGCCAAAGCCATGATGTCATGGTCAGATTCTTTGAATAAGGTCCTACAGGATAGAGAATTGCCGACGGAAGTGGATGAGGTAGCAAGTGACTATTTAATTAATGCATCTTTGGATGCTGCTAATGGCGCAGCACTAGCGGCAGCAAATGCAATCGCCATTAGGAGAGCCTTGTGGTTAAGGCTATGGCGGGCTGATTCGATTTCTAAGAAGTCGTTGACTTCCCTGCCTTTTCAGGGTAATCGGCTGTTTGGGGAGAAATTAGACAAGCTCATTTCAGATGCTACAGGGGGAAAAAGCAGCTTTCTTCCACAACAGAAGATTAGACTGCCATTTCGTCAACCTCAGGAGCGCTTTCGAGCATTTCGCACCCCCGGGTGGATGGCAGCGGCCAGTACCTCCGCCCCAGCTCGCTATGGCCAAGACAAAGAGCGTCAGAGGCCCTCAGCGAAATGACTCGAGGCATCCGGTACCCGAGGACAGCAGAGTAGGCGGACGTCTGCGCAGGTTCTGCCGCATCTGGGTTGCGGTGGCGCGCGACGCGTGGGTGGCAGAATTAGTGTGTTCCGGGTACAAAATAGAATTTGTCCAAGATCCGCCAAGACGATTTTTTCTTTTCCGGCTTCCCAAAGCGGAATCCCAGGCAGAGGCATTGCTAGGGGCCATCGAGGTGCTGTAGCGCAACGGGGTCATTGTCCCTGTACCAGAGTGCGAAAGAACCCAAGGATTTTATTCCAACCTGTTCGCAGTCCCCAAGAAGGATGGAACAGTAAGGCCGGTTCTGGACCTAAAGCTCCTGAACAGGTTCATCAGGGTCAGGCGTTTTCGCATGGAATCTCTCCGGTCGGTCTTATCGTCCATGGAGCACGGAGAATATTTGGCCTCGATCGATGTCCAAGATGCCTACCTGCACATCCCGATTTTTCCCCCGCATCAAAGGTTCCTTCAGTTTGCAATCGATGGTCGGCATTTCCAATTTGTGGCCCTACCTTTCCGGTTGGCCACGGCCCCCAGGATATTCATGAAGGTGATGGCTGTCGTCATGGCCGTTCTACATTCTTGGGGCATAGTGGTTTTGCCGTACTTAGACGACCTCTTAGTAAAGGGGCCGTCCTTTCTGGCATGCGAGGAGAATGTCAGCATCACACTGGATACCCTATCTCGCCTAGGATGGTTGGTCAATGGGAAGAAGTCATCCCTTACCCCAGCTCAGAGGATCTTATTCCTAGGGATGATTTTCGACACTTCCCGAGGGTTGGTAATTCTCCCTCAGGACAAGGCTCGGGCGCTCCGGCAGGGAGTTCGAAGTCTTCAACAGCCGGGCCCTCACACTATCCGGTTCGGGATGAGGGTTCTAGGAAGGATGGTGGCAGCAATGGAAGCAATTCCGTTTGCTCAATTTCATCTCTGTCCCCGGCAGCATGCTCTCTTAGCAGCTTGGGACAGGAGTCCGTTCTCCCTTGATCATCAGTGCAGGTTGTCCTCTCAGGTTCGACGGGCACTTCAAAGGTGGACGCTTGACTCCTCTCTTCATCAGGGGAAGCCCTTTCCCCCAGATCAATGGTTGGTGATCACGACCAATGCGAGTCTTTTCAGTTGGGGGGCAATCTTCCACCATCACACGTCCCAGGGGCAATGGTCGCCTCAGGAGGCTCGTCTTCCAATCAACCTGTTGAAGATTCGAGCGGTGCGGTTGGCACTGCAGCATTTTCAGCACTTGCTAGCAGGATGCCCAGTCTGGGTTCAGTCAGACAACGCCACGGCAGTGGCGTACGTGAATCACCAGGGAGGCACGCGCAGCAGGGCAACCATGCGCGAGATAGAGCATGTACTCCGCTGGGCCGAGAGGCACCACTCGGTAATCTCAGCAGTTCACATACCAGGTGTGGAAAATTGGGCAGCAGATTTCCTAAGCCGGCAAGGCGTCGCGGCCGGGGAATGGTCCCTTCACCCCGAGGTCTTCCAGCAGATTTGCCAACGGTGGGGGACTCCAGACGTGGATCTGATGGCGTCCAGGGAGAACGCCAAGGTGGGCACGTTTGTCGCTCGGTCTCAGGAACCGTGAGCAATCGCAGTGGATGCGTTGGTCCTACCGTGGAACCAGTTTCGGCTCCCATACCTGTTTCCCCCTCTGCCACTTCTCCCGAGGGTCATCAGAAAGATCAAGACAGAGGGGGTCCCGGCAATTCTGCTGGTCCCAGACTGGCCTGTCGAGTATGGTACGCGGATCTAGTGCAGCTCCTCGCAGACGTGCCTTGGCGTCTACCAGAACGACCAGTGTTGTGAGTTCATTTTCCCCTTCACCATTGAGGTCTGATGAACTCCCTCTTCTGGTGAAGGAAGGTAGTGAGGCTGATTACCAAGCACCTGGGCAGGATGATGATGACTGGGTGACGGGAATTACTGACTGGATATAAGGCAGCCGACGCCCTTCTGCCTTGCTGGTGATCTCTCTGAGGGATTCTAGGAGACCAGTCTGATTCCTGCTCCTCAAAAGCTAAGTTTTCTGCTCTACTTTTTGCATTTGTGTTTTGGTTTTATTTTGCATTGTTTTCCTTGATTTCTGCCATTCCCTGCTGGGGTGAGCTGAATTCCTTTTTGCTCTGTCTTCAGAAAATACCTGAGTACTGATATAGTCTTTTTGAAGCCTAGCGTCTTCAGGGCTTGTTTTGATAGGGTTTTGGCGGATTACAGACAGCAGCTTTTCTATCCTGTCCTATCTAGTTAGCTTGGGCCCCATTATTTGCTCAGCCTATCTTTCTATCTGTGTGAGTGTTTTTCATCTTGCTTCACCGTCATTATATGTTGGGGGCTGCCTATTGCTTTGGGGTCTGCTCTGGGGCAGTTTAGATTTCCCTTTCTGTCTTTAGGCTATGTAGTTCTTCGGCTGTGATCGAGGGGTCTAGGGTACCGTAGGAACCCCCCACGGCTGCTGCTAGTTGTTGTTGATAGGTTCAGGGGTCTGCAATCCGATAGCTGCCAACTTCTCTGATTTTCTGGACTTAGCTAGTATTTCTGTTTTTGCCTCCTACGGTGACTCATTCATAACAGAATCACCAGCCATACCGCAGATCCTAGGGTACTCAATAGCAGGAAAGAATTGTAAAAAAAAAAGAAAAGTGTGTATATTTTTTCCTCTATATCTCTGAGGCCATAGGGGGAATTTTTTTTTTCTCTCAATGGAGATAAAGCAATTGTCTGATCGTGTGGAGCAACTCGCTGCGGAAGTGCGGGGAATTTCCGCCTACCTTGCTCATTCACATGCTGCTGAACCAAAGATCCCTACTCCTGATGTGTTTTTTGGGGATCGGTCTAAATTTTTGAATTTCAAAAATAATTGTAAATTATTTTTTGCCTTGAAGCCTAACTCGTCAGGGAGCTCTGCGCAGCAGGTTAAAATTGTCATCTCTTTGCTGCGTGGCGATCCCCAAGATTGGGCGTTTTCTTTGAAACCAGATGATCCTATTCTGACTAATGTGAATGCATTTTTTCAAGCCTTGGGGTTGTTGTATGACGAACCTAATGCTATTGATCAGGCTGAAAAGACCCTGTTGGCATTGAGCCAGGGTCGAGATTCTGCAGAATTGTACTGTCAAAAATTCAGAAAGTGGGCGGTCCTTACTACCTGGAACGATGGTGCCTTGGCAGCTCTCTTTCGGAAGGGTTTGTCAGAAGCCGTAAAAGATACTGTGGTGGGATTTCCTGTTCCCTCTGGTCTTGACGATTCTATGTCATTAGCCATTCAGGTTGATCGGCGTTTACGTGAACGCAGGACTGCATGAGAGGTGTTGCCACCTGTTGAACAAGTGTCTGAACCTATGCAATGTGATAGAGTTTTGTCCTGGGAGCAACGTCAGGAGTTCAGAAGGCATAATAAGCTATGTTTTTTTTGTGGAGATGCCTCGCATATTATTTCTGTCTGTCCTAAACGAGAGAAACTTTTTGCGCACACATTTTCTGTGGGTGGTGTTCAACCTAAGTTTCTTCTGGCAATTACTCTGATCTGCTCCTTGTCCACATTTTCCGCCAAGGCTTTTGTGGATTCGGGAGCAGCCCTGAACCTAATGGACTCGGATTTTGCTAAACGTTGTGGATTTCTGATGACACCTCTGCGGACGCCTATCCCTTTGAGGGGGATTGATGCTACTCCTTTGGCGAAAAATAAACCTCAGTTTTGGACCCAGGTGCTAATGCGGGTTGCCCCAGACCATCAAGAAAATTGCAGATTTTTGGTGTTGCATAATTTGCATGATACCATTGTTCTGGGGTTTCCCTGGTTGCAAATTCATAATCCAGTTTTGGATTGGAAATCTGTGTCTGTGGTGAGTTGGGGTTGTCGGTGTGCCCTTAGTGAGGCTCCGATTTTTTTCCACCTCACCTCAGTCGCATGATGTTCCTGACTATTTGGCGGATTTTTATGATGTATTTAGTGAGAATGAGTCTGCGTCTTTGCCTCCTCATAGTAGTTATGACTGTGCAATTGAACTGAGCTCAGGCTGTAAATTTCCCAAGGGTCGGCTCTTCAATTTATCTGTACCCGAGCACGAGGCTATGCGATCCTATATTAAGGAGGCGTTGGAGAAGGGTCATATTAGACCATCTTCTTCACCCTTTGGTGCTGTTTTTTTTTTCGTGGCCAAAAAGGATGGTTCATTAAGGCCTTGTATTGATTATCGTGCCCTCAACAAAATTACTATTAAATATCAGTATCCGTTACCCCTGATTTCAGATCTATTCTCCAGAGTTAAAGGTGCTTGCTAGTTTACCTAGCTTGACCTCAGGGGGGCGTATAATCTTATCCGCATTAAGCATGGGGATGAATGGAAGACGGTGTTTAATACTCCGGAGGGACATTTTGAGTACCTGATGATGCCTTTTGGGCTCACTAATGCCCCTTCTGTCTTCCAGTGCTTCATGAACAATATTTTCCGAGACTTTGTGGATACATTTTTGATTATCTATCTGGATGATATTTTGATCTTCTCCAAGGATGATTGGGATTCTCATGTGGAACATGTTCGGACTGTGTTCCGGATCTTGAGGGAGATTTTCCTGTATGTCAAAGGATTGAAATGCCTTTTTGGAGTACAGAGGATTTAATTTTTGGGATTTATTTAGTCTCCTTCAACTATTGAAATGGACCCGGCCAAGGTACAGGCCATTTATGATTGGGTTCAGCCCACTTCTTTGAAGGCCCTCCAGAAGTTTTTGGGTTTTGCTAATTTTTATCGGAAATTTATAGCAAAATTTTCTAGTATTGCCAAGCCATTGACTGATCTGACTAACAAGGGTGCTGATGTGTTGAATTGGACTCCGGAGGCTGTTTCTTCCGGTATTGCGGCAACCTGATGTCTCACTCCCGTTCCAGGTAGAGGTGGACACTTCTGAGATTGGTGCAGGAGCTGTTTTGTCCCAAAAGGATCCTGTAACATCTAAAATGAATCCCTGTGCTTTCTTTTCCCGAAAGTTCTCTCCATCTGAACGTAACTATGATGTGGGGAATCGGGAACTGTTAGCCATGAAATGGGCATTTGAGGAGTGGAGACATTGGTTGGAGGGAGCTAAACATCAAGTCGTGGTCCTCACTGACCACAAGAATTTGATTTACCTGGAGTCGGCCAAATGCTTGAACCCTAGACAGGCTAGGTGGGCCTTGTTTTTTACACGTTTTGATTTTGTGGTCTCTTTTCTTCCTGGCACTAAGAATGTCAAGGCTGACGCTCTCTCTAGGAGCTTCTTTGCTGATTCTCCTGTGGTGACCAAGCCTGTTACCATCTTAGGCGAAGGGGTAGTTCTTTCTGCCATCTTGCCCGATTTGAGACGAGCTCTGGAAGAGTTCCAGGAGGACAAACCTGAGCGTTGTCCCAGTGGGAAGTTGTATGTTCCTGACCAATTGGCAGACGGAGAGAACAAACCAGACCTTGGAGTCATATTTGAGATTTTTTATTTCCGCTGATCAGGATGATTGGGTTTCATTATTGCCCTTGGCCGAATTTGTTTTAAATAATAGAGCTAGTTCTGCCACTTTGAGGTCACCTTTTTTTTTGTAACTTTGGGTTTCATCCTCAATTTTCTTCAGGGCAGGTGGAGCCTTCTGCCTGCCCAGGTGTTGACACTGTGGTGGAGAGAATGCACCAGATCTGGGACCAAGTGGTGGATAAGTTCTCTCTCTCCCAGGAAAAGGCTCAGTGGTTTTCCAACCGACATAGTTTAAGGTTGGTGATATGGTTTGGTTATCATCAAAAAATATCGTTATGAAGGTGGCGCCGAGTTCCCTTAGGAGGCAGATATCGGCCTTGTCGGTCCTTTTTCAGCGAAAGATCGCTACCAATATGCGGGTCAGGACGTTCATTCAAGGGGTCTCTCATTTAGTTCCCCCCTATAGAGCACCCATAGACACCTGGGACCTTAACCTGGTCCTGAGGGTCCTGCAGGAAGCTCCGTTTGAACCGTTACAGGGAATTTCATTGTCATATCTCTCCAGGAAGGTTGTATTCTTGGTAGCCATAACTTCCATTAGGCGCGTCTCGGAGTTAGGAGCATTATCTTGCAGAGCTCCTTTTCTGACTTTTTTTTAAGGATAAAGTAGTCCTTAGACCACCGCCGCCTTTTCTGCCGAAGGTTGTGTCCTCTTTCCATATTAATGAGGACATTGTTCTGCCTTTGTTTTGTCCAGCGCCAGTACACAGAGTGGAAAGGGCGCTCCACTCTTTAGATCTGGTAAGTGCTCTCAGGAGGTACGTGTCAAGGACAGCACCTTTTTCGCCAGACGGACTCGTTGTTTGTGATTCCCGAAGGGCGCAGGAAGGGGCTCGCAGCCTCACGATCGACCATAGCCAGGTGGATTCGCCAAACTATTCAGGAGGCTTACCATATTAGAGGTGCACCGATTCCAACAGGGATAGGGGCGCTCTCTACTCGAGCAGTGGGTGCCTCTTGGGCGCTTCGGCACCAGGCTTCGGCAGAGCATGTATGCAAAGCAGCAACCTGGTCCAGCCTGCACACTTTTTGTAAGCATTACAATGTGCATACTCAGGCCTCGTCGGAAGCGAGCCTGGGTAGAAAAATTTTCCAAGCAGCAGTGGCACACCTTTAGACAGGAGGGCATGCGGTTTGGATCGGTGAGTTGTCCTCCCACCCAGGGACTGCTTTAGGACATCTCACAGTCTTTGTGTCCCCCAATGAGATGAAGGAGAAACATGGATTTTTGTGAGTACTCACCGTAAAATCCTTTTCTCCGAGACGCTCATTGGGGGACACAGCACCCACCCTGATAGCCAGTTGGCTCTTGTTTCATTAATTACTATAAATTTATTTTTTAATGTATGGTGGTCCTTCTTCAGACATATGATTTTCCACGTTAAGGCTGATTTATTGTTATGTTCTCCTACTGCTTTTGCTCTAAACTGGTTTCCGCCCGCTATCGGGTGAGGGTGTATGCGGCGGAGGAGGAGCTAACTTGTTTTTTGTATACCTAGTGTCAGCCTCCAGACGGCAGTAGCATACACCACAGTCTCTGTGTCCCCCAATGAGCGTCTCGGAGAAAAGGATTTTACGGTGAGTACTCACAAAAATTCATGTTTTAAAACCATTCTTGCAAGTTATGCATATTCATATTCATGTTCATATTCATGTTATAACATGTCATGTCATGTTGGCGGAACCAGCAAGAGTGAAAGGTTGGAGTGGTAGGACAAAGTGTGATTGGTGTCAGGTAGGCATGGGTTTCTTTTTGATATTGTGTATATAATGGAACTGGTTCAAGTTTTGTACAGCGCTGAATACGTTGTGGTGATGTACTGTATTTGTTTGGTTTTTCATTTTATTAATAAAATAGAGTTCCAGCTCCACCCTAGGAGGAAGAGGAGGAGCCGCGCTGCTGGTGGAATCTGTGTGGAGAGGACTGCTTGCTGAGCTCCTGGGAAGGGAGGATTTTTCATCTGGACATTTTCACCTGCCCCCTTCCCAGGTAAGGAGAGACCTCCCTGGGGCTGTGCAGCGGGGCTGAGCCCCTGGCTCCCACCCCCCGGCAAGCCAGCTGGGGGTGGGGGGCCTCATCTAACACCCAGCCAGCCCCAGGATGGGTAAAAAAAAGACCCCAGGGGGCCGCAAGACTCCGGGGTCCGGGATCCCCAAAGCAGGAAAGGCCGTGGCGGGCCGTTCCCCCGGAAGCACGGCTGCCGGCAGAGGTGCGGCGGAGCCCCCCCTTACCATCTGGGGCTTCAAGGATGCGGGGGAGCCTGTTACTACCTACGCCTCCCGCATCCATGCCCACCTCGCCGAGTACGAGGAGGCCGGAAACACCTTAAGAGGCTCCGGGGGGAGTTGGAGGGAGCGCGAGTCATTTGGAAAAATAAGCTCCCTACCTCAAGAAGAGCAGAGGTCACCGCCACAGTCCAGCGGCTGAAGGGGGAGATTCGGGCGCTGGAGGGCCGCAGGAGCACCATCTTAGCTGGGAGCGGCTCCTTCGCGGAGAGGCTGCAAAACGAGGACCGGTTTAGGGCCATGGCCAGTGGGTCTCCTGGGGGGTCAGGAGACCCCATCCAGGTGGAGGAGAGTGAGGAGGAAGAGAAGCAAGGGCCCACGCTACACCCGGGCCACCCCACCTGAAGACCTGGCAGGTAACAGCGAGAGCCAGGTGACATATAGTGGGATACCCCCTGAGCAAGTGGCCTTCCCGCTGGTCTCCAGTGGCATGGAGGAAAGCGGGAGCGAGGGGGAGGATGGAGATAGCACCCAGGGGGGCTGCCTCATCCTCAAGCAAGTGCGGCAGGTGGAATTCCCAGCCCAGTTTGGCACACTGCGGTTTGGGGATGAAACCTGCCCTGAGGATGAAGTAACCAGGAGGGGGAAAAAAGGGAAGCGCAGGCTTAAGGCCTCCAATACCATCGGGGAGAAACTGTTTTTTTGCCCTCTTCCCGGGGCCCCTCTGTCCCACTGTGTGGAACCCGCTACCCACCCCGGCTCGGGTCCTGTGGTGGGTCTGCAGCAAGGGAGCGGGGAGAGAGACGGCTGTTGTGACCTGACTGTCACATCTGAAGGTGACAGTTCAGACCAGGGCAGCGATATGGAGGTCGGTGCTGGAAAGGGTATCAGTGGCGTTGGTGGGGGTGTCCAGGCTCAGTCCCCGGTGGCAGGGGGGGCTGGCCTGGCACCCAAAGTTGGTACAGCCAGGGCCGCACCTCCGGCGGTGAGTGCTGGGGCTTCTGGGCCCCCCACGTACGGATCCGTTAGGTCTGGATCGCTGGTGGGGGTCCAGAAGCCTAGAAAGGGCGACCAGACAATTAAAATGCAGCTCAAATGGTGCAAGGTGCTGGGAGCTCCACTGTCGGCGCCTGTGGTGAGAGTGGGGTCTCCGGCACGTCGACCCAAAAAGGCGAGGGGGAGTGGCCAGCCCTGCCCATGTCGAGCGGTGGGCACAGGGTGGCGGCGGTGGTCCGTGAGGGGGGCGTGGCCTCCCCGAGTGTTGCCCGGCCTGCAAAGGCTGCGGCATGTGGGGGGGCGTGCCCTCCTCGGCCCTAGTCCCGCCCACTACATCCACGTCACCCGGGGCGTGGCCTAGCAAGGGGTCACTGCTCTGCCTGTGGTGGCTGTGACTGGCGGGGGCGTGGCCTCGGCAGTCGCGGCTCCGCCCGCTGTGCTCGCGTCCCCCGGGGGTGTGGCCTCGCAAGGGGTCACTGCCCAGCCTGGAGTGACTGCGACCTGTGGGGGGCGTGGCAACGGCGGGCCCGCTGCCCTCTGTCCCACCCACCCTTCCCAGTAATGCAGCACGGCCCCCTAAAACTGGTGGGGAGTTGTTGGGATCCCCGGCCCACCTACCGTCATCTGGGGGTGCGGGGGCTCCGGCGCTTCCTGGTAAGCCAGTGGTGGAGGCAAAGAATGGAGAGGCAGGGCAGGGAACGGTGCCAGTGGCCGTCCCTGCCCAGAGCAACAGTGGTGGAAAAGGAGGAAACTCCGGTGGAGGAAAAAAAAATGAACTGGGACCAGGAGCTGCTGCTGCTCCCAGACCCTGCCAATAGGATATCATACTGGCCAACATGGAGGCCCTTAAAGGAGCAGCAGCACTCCTGGCCAGCAGCACTGGCCAGGCCAGTCCTGGAGCGCCTGGCAGTCAGAGAGGGCCCCCAGCAGGTGGGAGGGTAAACTGCGGGGGGAATGGCAATGATGTTGTTGTAAATAATGTAAATAAAATGGTTGAGGAGAGCATGGAGTGTGAAAGTGAGTATGAGAGTGGGGTGGACATCTTTGAGGAGATGTTCAACGAAGTGAATGGAGATATCAGTGACATGGATGTGGCCGTGAAAGCTGGAATGAATGCTGGAGTGAATGCAAGTAATAAAAGAGTGAGTGGGAGGTCGAATGAGGGTGCAAGTACGAGTGGTGGTGGGAGGGCTGGCCCGTCTGTCTCCCCAGTCGCGAGACCCCAACGTAGTTATGCGGGGGCCGCGGCTGGGGTCGGGGTGGTCCTCGGGGTGGTCCTGGGGTGGTCTCCTCGCCTCCGGGCTCCAGGGACGGCGTTTTGCACCACCGTTTCCTGGAGGCTCTCAAAAGGGGAGAAAAGTCGATAATAGTAGAGGGGAGGACAGTGGACTTGTCTTTCTGGATAGAGAGACATGGCCTTGCTGACTTCCAAGACCAAAGGGAGGGAGGGACTGTTTGGTCTCTCCCCACAGCCGGGCAGGGGCCGCAAAGAAGGAATGTGGTCCGTCTTAGGTGGGGGGCAGTGAAGCTTACCACCTAGGAGTAAGGTGGTGGAGCTCCTCCTTAAGATGGGCTTCGGGGTGAATGACATCTTTGCCCTGATACATCCTTCGACGTCAGCTTTGTATGGCCAGAGGGGCTTGAGCTCTTCTGGTCCAATTATGAGCTGGTGCGAGAAGAGCCTGGATGGCGAGACTTCGCTGCGCAAGCGGTGTCTCGCCAAAATTCCGTCAAGCGAGTGACCGTGGTTACATGTAACGAGTCACTTGCCGGCGTGGAAATCATGACGTGGCTTTCCTGTTACGGGGAAGTCACTGAGGTCCCCAAAAAGAACAGGGATGAGTTCGGCATCTGGTCGGGGGGCTGGACCTTCATGGTTAAACTGAAGGTTTCCGGCGGCACGGTCACCCACATCCCTTCCTCGGCGTTCCTGGGAAGGGACAGGATGCTGGTCTTCTACCAGGGGCAACCGAAGGTCTGCCACAAGTGCGGCGACCCCACTCACTTCAGCGCTAGCTGCAAGGTGCAGAAATGTGCCTTGTGTGGTGGGGTAGGTCACCTGGCCGCCTCGTGCAAGGACATTGGGTGTCACCTGTGTGGTGACCTAGATCACCCTCTCAGCCGCTGCCCTCGCTCTTTCTCTAATGCCGCCGCAGGCCCGGTGGGGGGAGACCGTGAGGGGGCAACCTCTGGCGGCGCTCCTTCTGCTGTGGCAGGTGGTGGCGGAGGGGGAAGGGCTAAGGGACCGGTGAGGAAGAGCAATGCCAAGGTGAGGGGCCCCGCGTACCAGCGGAGGGCAGGTGGAGTCTCGGGCAACCGGGTCGATGCCTGCTTCTCCCTCCAGGCCCGTGGCAAAAGCCTCTGAGGTCCTGGGGGAGAGTGCGGTGAGAGAGGAGATCAGGAGGATGGAGGGGGAAGAGAGAGCGGCTGACTCGGACGGTTCCTCACAGTATGAAAGTGTTGATGAGGAGGTCCATGAGCAGCCTACATCATTGGGTGGCAGAATCAAGTGTGCCAATCGTAAAAAATCGGGGGGAAGACGGCTGGCAAGCCTTCAAAGTCTCCCCCGCCCCCGACCACCAGGGTGCGCATGGAAGGGCCCGATGACCCCCCTCTGATTGATCTCTCCAACCAGTTAAGCGTCCTCGGAGGCTCGGATGATGAACCGCAAGAGGAGGATGCTGGGCTGGGGGTACCACCGGAGAGTCCTTCGGGGGATGGTGGGGTCTGTCCCTCAGGGGGCAGTGTTCCTCCTGAGGGGGGGACAGACCTGGAACCTGGGGGCGAGGACACCGGGGGGGTGGGATGGACACGACGGGAGCTTCCCTAAAAAGGAAGGTGTCCGACCCCTCCCCAGGTGGAGGTGATAGTAGTAAGAAATTGGCCATCCAACGCGATCACCCATGATGGCTGAACTCGCCCCGTTGATGCTGGCATCCATTAATGTTGCCAGCATAAAGTCAGATGCGGCTCGCTTCACGGCCTTTGATTTTTTCTCCCTAATTGAGGCGGAAATTTTATTTTTGCAGGAGACCAGACTAACAGACATGGGGGCCATCCATAAAGCACGGAGGGAGTGGAGGTGCGGGCCCTCATACTAGTCTCTTGCGGCCGAGCCATATAGCAGGGTGGCGGTTCTTTTTAAAACCGCTGATGTGGAATGCAGACAGGTTATCGAGTTGGATATGGGGAGGTGCCTGATCCTGGATGTCTTCATGAGGGGACAAGAACTTCGGCTCATAAATATCTGTGGCCCACAGCCTAAGTGGGACCGTAAATGTCTCTTCCTGAGGATCAAGCCCTTTCTTTTTACAAGCCGACAGGTGGTCTTCGGTGGGGACTTCAACACCATTACGAGGTCCCGTGACCGGGGGGGTCCCGGAGATCGCCTGGCTTATGACAGGGTCACTTTGAATAGTATAGCCAGTGAAGCTCGCCTGGTGGATGTCCACATCCGGCACACCCCAGGTCACGGGGGTTTCACCTATCATAGGGGTAGCAGTAGGTCTAGAATAGACAGGTTTTTTTAAAGGAGGACACCATCTTTTCTGCAGTGTCCGCCGTTGAGGTGGAGTTCTCCGATCACTGTCTAATTTTCTTTTCTCTGAGTGTTGCAGAGACCCCTCGGATGGGAAGAGGGCTGTGGAAGCTCAATTCTTCCCTGCTGGAAGAAGCGGAGATGAGAATCCTTCGAGGATTTTCTTCAGAGCCAGGTACCGCTATTGGATCTCTGTAGTAGTAAGTCAGAGTGGTGGGAGGTCTTCAAAAAGTGGGTGGCGGGGTTCTTCCGTCAGCTCTCGAGCCTCAGGAGTCTGAACAGGCACCGCTTGTACCAGGCCCTGTTGAGGAAACTAGCAGCTTGTCTCGACTGGAGGTGACCGTGAGGAAATCTCCAGAGTGAAATCTTTACTCAAGAGGTGTCAGTACGATAGGCAAACATCTTTGGTTTTTGAGAGGGATTTCGGGAAGTACCGCTCGCCCGACCCTTACAGAAACTGTAAGATGTCAGTGAATTTTAAGATGGTGACAGGACTGATTGACTAGAGTTGAGCGAAACGGGTGGAAAAATTTCAAAAGTCGCCGACTTTTGGTAAAGTCGGGTTTTTAATGAAACGAAACCCGACCCTAGGGTGAGGTCGGCCACGAGCTCGGCGACTTTAGCGCCAAAGTCGCGTTTCAAAAGTTTGTTTTCCGCCCTTTTTCAGCCAATCGGAATCCACGGACACTGTGGGCAACGTGATGACATAGGCAGGGGTCACCACCATCTTTGAGAAGGGCATGCAAGTGATTGGCTTTCTTTGGGGGGCATAAAAAGGCGTGCACGCCGACCGCCATGTTACTCATGCTGATCTCAGAATAGGGAGAGCTGCTGCTGCTGATTCTGTAGGGAGAGCGTTAGGCAGGGAAGAAGACACCAAAAACTGCTTCTGCTGCTAGCGATTTTGCCTGTACAACACACCAGTCACTGTGCAGTGCAAGGGGGGGCTATATTTTGCTGGATCAGCTGTGCTGGTTGTTAGGCTGCCTTATAAGGCTTCCTATTAGCTGCATTGCTGTTTTCCCACTGCTCTGCAAACTGCTTTTTTAAAAGCAATCCAAATTTTTTTTTTTTGTCCTGGTGAGGTACTGAGCGTGCATTTTTTCACACCATACAGCGGTGTACGCTCCTCACACAGTACCGTTTAACGGCTGTTATCACGGCCACAGTGAAGCTGTGTGTGACTCTAAGAATAAGTCGAGGACATGTTCCGTTCTTACAGACCTCCACCTTCTAGTTTTGTCTGTTTTTCAAACAGTTAAGTATATTTGCTGTTTGATCACAATCAAAACTATAGATAGACAGCGTGTGTCAGTCCGTATACTTAAAAAACACGGAGCTTGACAATTTTACGGACACCGGACAGCGGTGTACGTGCACGCTCCTCTCTCAGTACCATGTAACGGCTGTTATCACGGCCACTGTGAAGCTGTGTGTGACTCTGTAAGAATAAGTCGAGGACATGTTCCGTTCTTACAGACCAACACTCTAGCGAGATTCCTATTCTGCCCAATTCTATATACACCTTGTAGTTTGTCATACACTAGCCAATTTCTGCCTGTGACATAGCGGTGTGATATTCACTGGGCCTCACAATCCAACAGTGTCCACAAGTGTGTTCAGAAATTCTACATCTCCCCTGTCCTATAGTGACATTTTTCACACCTGCGACATTGAGCCTGTGACATAGTGGTGTGATATTCACTGGGCCTCACACAATCCAACAGCGTCCACAGGTGTGTTCAGAAATTCTACATCTCCCCTGTCCTATAGTGACATTTTTTACACCTACGACATTGAGCCTGCATTGAGCCTGTGACATAGCGGTGTGATATTCACTGGGCCTCACACAATCCAACAGTGTCCACAAGTGTGTTCAGAAATTCTACATCTCCCCTGTCCTATAGTGACATTTTTCACACCTGCGACATTCAGCCTGTGACATAGCGGTGTGATATTCACTGGGCCTCACACAATCCAACAGTGTCCACAAGTGTGTTCAGAAATTCTACATCTCCCCTGTCCTATAGTGACATTTTTCACACCTGCGACATTGAGCCTGTGACATAGCGGTGTGATATTCACTGGGTGTCACACAATCCAACAGTGTCCACAAGTGTGTTCAGAAATTCTACATCTCCCCTGTCCTATATACACCTTGTACTTTGTTTTACAATACTATATAGTTTGTGTGATTTTGTGTACATTTTTACCAAAAATGAGGAAGGCTGGTGGAAGAGGCCGTGGAATTGGGCGGGGGTTGGCAGCTGGTAATGATGGTGTTGGTGGTGGATCTGATGGTAGTGGCAAAAGCAAAATAGGACCGAATGCAGGAGGTGTTGAGCTGTGTCATCGTCTGGCTACACAAGGCCTCGAAGGCTTAGTTTTCTAGGAGTTGGCAAACCGCTTTTAAAGCCAGAGCTTCAGGAAAAAGTTTTGGCTTACATTGCTGACTCATCCTCCAGCTCTATCGCCTCCTCTTCTGAAGTTGTAAAAAATTACTGCACTGAGTCGTCATTGGAGGCTCATGTTCATGAACCACACCTTTCCTTGTGTCCTTCACCCCAACCAAGATTGAAGGATGACGCAGGCCATACAACTGATTACTCCATGGAGCTGTTTTCACATACCATGCCTGGGTTATCAAGTGAAATGGTGAATTACCCAGGCCAAGATGAACCTGACATGGAGTGCACTGATGCACAGCCACTGATAGATGATTCTGCTGGTACATTCACTCAGAGCACTACATTGTCCTCGCAGTGTAATGAGCCAGATTCTGACCCTGATGAGACTCAGGTGCCCCTTCCCACATACTATACCACCATACACGGTGACACAGAGGAAGGTGCACATGACATTGAAGAGGAGTTGATGGATGACCCAGTTGTTGACCCAGATTGGCATCCATTGGGGGAAGAGGGTGCTGCTTCCAATAGCTCAGATGAGGAGCATCCACAGCAGACATCGACATCGCAACAGCTGTTATCTGGCAGGCCCGGAGCACTCCAAAGACAGATTCCAAAAATGAAAAGAGTTGCTGGACAGCTTGTCCAGACGGTCAAAATAGCACAGCGTGCTAGGCCGCAAAATGTCTTCCAAAGTAGGAAGAGTGCAGTGTGGCACTTTTTTGAACAAAATCCTCATGATCAGGCCAAGGTTATCTGTAAGAAGTGCGCAAAGACCTTTAGCAGAGTGAAAAATCTGAAAAATTTGAATACCAGTTGCATGCTTAGACATTTAACCAGCATGCACTTGCAAGCGTGGACACAACACCAAACCTCAAGTGCCACATGTGCAACTGATCACAAAGAAGGTAGTCAGCAATGCTACATTGTTTCCCCCACTGTAAGCCCACCGGTTAGCACAGCAGCAAATGTTGAGGTGTCGTTGCAAGGCCAAAGCAGTCAGGGAATCCCACTGTTATATCAACGAAAGACTGAATCTAGACCATGAGAAAGAACACCAACTCCATCACCATCAACCCTCTCTCAGTCAGCCCTGTCCACCGCTAGTTCCATCATATGCAGCTCTCAAGTCCAGCTCACCCTCCCAGAGACTATGAGCAGGTCAAGAAAGTACTCAGTCTCTCATCCGCGTACACTGGGTTTGAACGCCCACATTGCCAAACTAATCTAGTTAGAGATGATGCCCTATCTGTTGGTGGAAAGCGCAGCTTTCCGCGAACTCATGGCCTATGCAGTACCAAACTATGACCTACCCAGTCACCACTTCTTCTCTCGCAAAGCCATCCCAGCCCTCCACCATCATGTGAAAGACCGCATTGTCCATGCACTCAAGCAGTCAGTGAGTGGAAAGGTGCACCTCACAACAGATGCATGGTCCAGTCGGCATGGCCAGGGCCCTAACGTATCCATCACTGCGCACTGGGTTAATGTGGTGGATGCAGGGACCACAGGGGACAGCGGTGGTGGGACAGTGCTGCCTAGCCCACGGTATAGGAAACAGTTGGCTGCAGGTGTTCGACCCTTCTCCTCCTCCTCCTCCTCCAGAAGCGAAAGCTCGTCCACAGAGCGCAGTCATACGAGCACTCCATCTGCAACTGCCACTGTTGCACACGAGGTGTCCCCCTATTGAGCAGCTAGTGGAAAGCGTCAGCAGGCTGTGTTGCAGATGATGTGTTTGGGTGACAGACACACCGAGGAGGTGCTGGCCGAGTACTTTCAGCGACAAACTGAGTCATGGCTGGGCAGTATACTTCTTGAGGCAGGCAAGGTAGTTAGTGATAACGGCCGTAATTTTGTCGCAGCCATAGCCCTTTCAAAACTCAGCCACATACTTTGCTTGGCTCACACCTTGAACCTGGTGGTGCAGTGCTTCCTCAACAATTATCCGGAGTTAACAGCCCTGCTCCAGAAGGTGCGAAGACACTGCGCGCACATCCGCCGGTCGCCTGTACACTCCATTGGTATGCAGAAGCTGCAGCGATTGCTCCACCTTCCCAACCACCTCCTCATTATCAACATTGCAACATGGTGGAACTCCACCCTGCACATGGTTGAGCGGCTGTGCGAACAGAGGCAGGCCATAATGCATTTGTGGGAGGATACACGGCCAGGCACTTTGAGAGCAGACATGGAGTTGACAGGTGTGCAGTAGTCGAAGCTGAAAGACCTTTGTAAAGTCCTTCAGTGTTTTGAGGAATGCATGCGGCTGTTAAGCGCAGATTACGCCATCGTAAGCATGAGCATCCCACTTATGCGTCTGCTCATGCAAACTTTGACGCACCTTAAGGAGCAGGCGTCTGCAGCCAATGTTGATGAGGAGGAAGAGAAGGAGGGAATCCTTGATGACATTCAGCCATTGTCTGCTCAGGGACCTCTCCTGGACGAGGTGGAGGAAGAAGAGGAGGAGGAGGATGATGATGGGGATGATTACTTAGGCGAGAAGGATGCATCTCATGGGGCAAGTGAAAATGTTGGTGTGGCAAGGTCTGGTACAGGGTTTGTGCGTGACTGGAGGGATGTGGATTTGCCAGAAAGTGCTCCTCCAACCAGCACTCGCAGTGCATCATTGACACCGGGAACATTGGCCCACATGTCAGATTATGCCTTGCAGATCCTAAAAAGGGACCACCGCATTGCCAAAATGATGAACGATGACAACTACTGGTTGGCCAGCATCCTGGATCCACGCTATAAAAGCAAATTACAAAACATCATGCCACACGAGAACCTTGACCTAATATTGGCTAATAAACAAGCAACTCTGATAAACCGGTTGGTTGAGGTATTCCCAGCACACAGCAGCGGTGATGGTTCTCACACAAGCCGTACGGGCCGGGGGGCAGCTTGGCCGAGGTGTTCGTGGTGCACACAGCAGAAGTGGCGTTGCAGACAGGGGTTTCATAACAATGTTGTGGACTGATTTTTCAAGTACCGCTCACACAACTGGTAATACTGCATCGATGGAAAGTGACAGGAGACATCAGTTGTCAACTATGGTTACAAACTACTTTTCCTCCCATATCGATGTTCTCCCACAAAGGTCATTCCCCTTTGACTATTGGGCCGCTAAACTGGACACCTGGCCTGAATTGGCACAATATGCCTTACAGGAGCTCGCTTGCCCAGCTGCAAGTGTGCTATCGGAAAGAGTCTTCAGTGCAGCTGGATCAATCCTGACAGAAAAAAGGACCCATCTGTCAACCCAAAATGTGGATGATCTAACCTTCATTAAAATGAACCATGCATGGGTTTCCAAGGATTTTGACCCACCTTCCCTTGATGACACATAGATTGCCAGAAAAATGGCTTGCTTTGGTCCTCCTCCTTTTCCGCGAACTTGACCTATTTCGCCTTTTGCAGCAGCTGAATGTCCCACATCAACATATGCCACTTTGTAAACTGCCCTAACTGGGCTGCCCCCCCCATGGCCGGGGTCACCACCTAGTGCACGAAACCGTGCGAGTGCCGTTGCCCTGGACAGGTGGGTAGGCCGACTCTTGGGCGCGGGCACTGGCACAGGGTCCCTCATAGTGCAATCAAGTTTCTCTGACGGTGGTGGTGCACACCCCTAGTCAGACACCGCCGTACAATGAGGGGCCCAGTGCCAGAACCGACGCCCACGAGTGTGCGCCCCTTGCTTGGGCAGGGCCCCAGCATTTGCAATGTTTACCTCTCCCTGCTCCTCCCCTTTGTAGTCTGGGCTGTCAAATCCTTCACTGGAAGTGCCACTACAAATTGATTGAACTGAAAGATGATGGTTAAGATGTAGCTATGCCCTGTCCTGCTGGCCGGGTTCTAGCTCCAGATGCTCAATGGCTTCCATTTCTTATGGACATCGACTCACAATGACATGCAGTGGTGGTTTATCATCAGCTTTCACAGTTTTCCTACTCACAAACGTGAGACATTCCGGCGCACATTTTAAAATGTGCCCTCTCGTGCCAATCAAATAGAATCGCCTACGGCCTGTGGCTTCTGTCTTTTGCACTCCAAAGTTACGTGACAAATCGTGATAGCCAGTGAGCACCATGTTTACATCGCTCCCTGTGATATAAATTTGATTGAGATGAATAACAGTGATGGAATCAACGGAAGTGCGATACAGCAAGACTTTATTCACAAAAAAATGTTTTCACTGTCTCTACACACAAATTAATTGAGGGTCAGCATCGCCTATGAGAATTGTGACAGAAGTTTTTCCCGTGAATAGTAATTCCTAGATTTCTGCAATCACTAGCCTTTATGTCAGTAATTGTATGCATCTCATTTCCTATTGCGGAGAGGCTGGACTGTATTACTGAGACAGAAATATATATGAAGATTTAAAAATAACACCAAAAGTATATAGTTGTGTACGCCTCAAATGCATTTTCTTTTTTCCACTTTTTAGATTGCTGTGTAATCAATACTGAGAACACGGAGATTTTACATGTTTAAACTATGCTATATATACCTGCTATCCAGTGATAAAGTACCCTTTCTCAACTTTGTACAATCTGGTCAAATCCATACTGGGCCTGAGAACATCAGAGTCTGCCTCCTGATCTATAGACATATATTTTTAAAGTATAAACTAGGCTACGCATATACGTGTTATCCGGTGAAACTGTACCCTTTATCAACTTTCTACAATGTTGTTGAATCCATACTGGGCCTGAGAACGGCTGCCGAGCTGTTAAGCAAGCTACAGCACCTGTGGTTTGGACACGTAATTTTTTCAGGAATGACGGTTAGGCCTAACTCCGGAATTACGGTTGACCTGAACTTACTGGGAAATCATCGTTCATTCGCGGGGAATAATCTGAATCCCAGATCCCCATTACTAACAGAGTTCAGCAGGTTATCTGCACCTGTAAGAGACAAAATCTGAATCATAGAATCATAGAATCGTAGAGTTGGAAGGGACCTCCTGGGCCATCTGGTCCAACCCCCTGCTCAAAGCAGGATTCGCTAAATCATCCCAGTCAGATGTCTGTCCAGCCTCTGTTTGAAGACTTCCATTGAAGGAGAACTCACCACTTCTCGTGGCAGCCTGTTCCACTCATTGATCACTCTGTCAAAAAGTTTTTTCTAATATCTAATCTGTGTCTCCTCCCATTCAGTTTCATCCCATTGCTTCTAGTCTTTCCTTGTGCAAATGAGAATAAAGTTGATCCTTCTACAATGTGACAGCCCTTTAAATATTTGTAGACAGCTATTAAGTCTCCTCTCAGTCTTCTCTTTTGCAAACTAAACATTCCCAAATCCTGCAACCTTTCCTCATAAGACAGGGTTTGCAGACCGGTCACCATTCTGGTCGCTCTTTTCTGAACTTGCTCCAGTTTGTTGATGTCTTTTTTAAAATGTGGTGCCCAAAACTGGACACAATATTCCAGATGAGGTCTGACCAAAGAGGAGTAGAGGGAAATAATGACTTCACGTGATCTAGACTGTATGCTTCTGTTAATACATCCTAGAATTGCATTTGCCTTTTTTGCTGCTGCATCACACTGTTGACTCATATTCAGTCTGTGATCTATTAGTATACCCAAGTCTTTTTCACATGTGCTGTCACTTAGCCCTATTCCTCCCATTCTATATATGCTTTTTCCATTTTTATTGCCCAGATGTAGTACTTTGCATTTCTCCCTGTTAAAAACCATTCTGTTAGTTGCTGCCCACTTCTCCAGTTTATTTAAATCTTTTTGAATCCTCTCTCTCTCTTCTCTAGTATTAGCTATCCCTCCTAGCTTTGTGTCATCAGCAAATTTAATCAGTTTACCCTCAATTCCTTCATCTAAATCGTTGATAAAGATGTTGAACAATACAGGGCCCAGGACAGAGCCCTGTGGTACCCCACTTGAGACATTCTTCCAACTGGATGTGCAGCCATTTACGACCACTCTTTGGGTCCGATCACTAAGCCAGTTATGAATCCACCTAACAGTTGCCTTGTCCATTCCATACTTAATCATTTTTTCAATAAGGATTGTATGAGAGACTTTGTCAAATGCTTTGCTGAAGTCAAGATATACTATATCTACAGCATTTCCTTGATCCACCCAATCAGTGATACCGTCATAGAAGGAAATTAAGTTAGTCTGACATGACTTATTAGTTACAAACCCATGCTGACTCTGTTTAATCACTTCATTCTTATCCAGGTATTGACATACATGTTGTTTAATAATTTGTTCAAAGATCTTTCCTGGTATAGAAGTCAGACTCACCGGCCTATAGTTGCCTGGGTCCACCTTCTTCCCCTTTTTGAAGATAGGAACAACATTTGCTCTTCTCCAGTCTTCTGGCACTTCTCCTGTTCTCCAAGAATTTTCAAAGATTATAGAGAGGGGTTCAAAAATTTCTTCTGCTATCTCCTTCAGTACTCTGGGGTGTAATTCATCTGGACCTGGAGACTTGAATTCATTTAGGCTAGCTAAGTGTTTCCTCACTATCTTTCTGTTTATAGATATCCTGGATTCTTCTATTCCCTTAATAGGACAGTGAAGAACAGTTGATGTTACATTTCGTTTCTGAGAGAAAACAGATGCAAAATAGGAATTTAAAAGTTCAGCCTTCTCAACATCCTGTCTTACCATTTCATCATTTTCATCCTGTAAAAATCCTATAGCATCTTTGACTTTTCTTTTACTTTTGACATATCCCCAAAATCCTTTATTATTGCTTTTGACATCTCTTGCAAGCCTCAATTCATTTTCAGCTTTAGCTAATCTGATTTGTGCCCTGCAGGTTATGCAGACAGCATTATATTCTTCTTTAGATATGCCTCCCTCTTTCCATTTTATAAACATTTTTTTCTTCCTTTTTAGCATGTGCTTAAGTTCTGTGTTCATCCATCCTGGTTTCCTTAACTGCTTCCTATTCTCCCCTCTTTTCGGAATTGTTAACAACTGTGCTTTGAGAATTTCATTTTTCAAGATTTCCCATCCTTCCTGGACATTTTTGTCTTTAAGGATATCCAGCCATTGGATCCCTCCAATTCTCTTTCTGAATCCCTTAAAATCTGCCTTTCTGAAATCTAACCTTGACGTCTGAGTCTTCACAGGTCTTCCGCCTCTAGTTATCCAAAATTCTAAAATAGCATGGTCGCTACCTCCTAGGGTCCCAGCCACTTTTACCTCCTCAACCATTTCCTCCCTGTTTATAAGGATTAGATCCAAGGTAGCAGTTCCCCTTGTTTTCTCCCCTACCTTTTGGAAGATAAAGTTGTCAGCAAGAGAGGATAAGAATTTCCTTGACCTGTTAGTTTTGCCTGAGAGAGATTCCCAACAAATGTCTGGATAGTTGAAATCTCCCATGACAACTGTGTCATATTTTTTGGAGAACTTGGCCATTTGATGCATAAAGAGTTCATCCATAGCTTCAGCTTGCACAGGCGGCCTGTAGTAAATGCCTACAATGGTGTCCTTTCCATTGTTCTGTCCTTGTATTCTTACCCAAACAGTTTCCACAGAACTCCCAGTCTCTGAAGCTTCAATCTCTGTGCAGATATACGCGTTTCTAACATACAATGCGACACCCCCTCCTCGTTTATCAAGTCTGTTTCTTGCAAATAAGTTGTATCCTTCTAGTCTTGTATTCCAATCATGTCTATTGTCCCACCAAGTTTCAGTGATTCCAATGACATCATATTTCTTTTCCTGTGTTAGTAGTTCCAATTCTCCTTGTTTGTTGCCCATGCTTTGTGCATTAGTATAGAAACATTTTAGTTTGTGATTGGTTTCTCTTTCTCCAATATTTTTATTAATTAGATTCTTTCGTCTTTGTTCTTCCTTTCCACTTCTAATAGCAGAGTTCTCAATAGCATTTGTCAGGTGTATGGCTTTTTCTGGTCTTTTGCTTCCCTTCCCATGTTGTTCTAGTTTAAAGCTCTCCTTACAAGTGTAGCAAGGCGACTTCCAAATACATGCTTACCAGTCTTCGTAAGGTGCACCCCATCTCTAGCAAGTAGTCCATCGTATAAGTAGTTCACTCCGTGATCCAGAAATCCAAATCGTTGCTGACGGCACCATCGACGTAGCCAGTTGTTCACCTGCAGAATCTTATTCCACCTCCTTGTTCCATGGCCATCCACTGGGAGGATGGAAGAGAAGACCACCTGTGCTCCCAGTTCTTTCACTTTCTTGCCTAAGTCTTCAAAGTCTCTGCAGATGGTTTCCAGGTCGTTTCTTGCAGTGTCATTTGTCCCCACATGTAGTAGCAGGAATGGGTAGTCATCTGTAGGTCTGAAGAGTCCTGATATCCTGTCAGACACATCTTTAATTTTTGCACCTGGAAGACAACACATTTCTCTTGAAGTTATATCCGGTCTGCAGATAGCGGCCTCAGTTCCTCTCAACAGGGAATCCCCCATGACCACCACTCTCCGTTTCTTCTTCACAACATTTTTCTTTCTCCATCCAGGAGGACTCTGAAGGCGTACAAGGTTGCTGCTTGTTGGCAAAGTCTTATCCTGATGTATTTCTTCATTGTTTTCCTGCGTGAGAGCCTGGTACTGGTTTCTGAGCAGTATGGGTGCTGACTGCCTCCTGATCCTCCTGCTTCTCTGGGTCACATGTCTCCATTCCTCTGTTTCTTCAGGTGCACTTCGAATTTCTTCTGTTTCTGTAACATGAAGAGATAATTCTGCTCTGTCCAAGAACTCTTCACCTTCCTTAATGATCTTCAACGTAGCTAACCTCTCTTCGAGATTTTGCAACTTTTCCTCCAACAGGGACACAAGCTTGCATTTGTGGCATGTGAAGTTTGGCTTTTCCACTGGTAAGTCTGTGAACATGTAGCAAGAAATGCAGCTCACCAAATGGCTCCTGGCCTCTTCCATCTTGAGATTTCTTAAAAACGATGAAAGATGAGCCCAAATTCTTCACTTATCCCAGAAGGCACTGGGAATATGCAAATGATCTCCTCAAGACTCTTCCCCTGGTTTTCCGATTTCCTCTTTTCAGCTGCAACGGCCAAAACCCAGTGATCGTTGAGCTCGCGGAGACTCTTCACTTATCCCAGAAGGCACTGGGAATATGCAAATGATCTCCTCAAGACTCTTCCCCTGGTTTTCCGATTTCCTCTTTTCAGCTGCAACGGCCAAAACCCAGTGATCGTTGAGCTCGCGGAGACTCTTCACTTATCCCAGAAGGCACTGGGAATATGCAAATGATCTCCTCAAGACTCTTCCCCTGGTTTTCCGATTTCCTCTTTTCAGCTGCAATGGCCAAAACCCAGTGATCGTTGAGCTCGCGGAGACTCTTCACTTATCCCAGAAGGCACTGGGAATATGCAAATGATCTCCTCAAGACTCTTCCCCTGGTCCTTTCAGTGTAGCGTGCAAGCAGCCCTGGACATGTACGGGAATGCTAGACCTGTTATTGCTCGATCTCACTTGCCAGAGCCTCGCTTATCCCTCTAGTAAGCTTGACGCGTACTGCGGGGGCATGCCGGAGTCTCGGCTGTTAACGGAATAAAGCTGAGAAATCGCTAGCACAACTACAAACACACATACCACACCACAGACAGAATCGACAAAGCTTTCTAAGTGTGCATCTTTTCTTTAGGTGGCATGGTTGTGGTTTCCCGTGTGGAGTCCAATTAAGCCACAGGCTCCACTCCTGGTGGTGCCCTTTTGGACATTCCTTTAAGGTTCAGCTTTGCAATCATACTGCCCCCGGAAACCAAAAACTTTGCCTTCATGGACGCTGTTTGGAGGTTCGTGGAAATAACGCCACCCGATCAGCAGTCGGCATATGGGTCGCCCTCCCAGGGCTGTGGGGTACTCGGTACCGGGCCGGTGTCAGTGGGATGTGTCACAGCAGCGGTGACCCGGACGGTGGCCCTGGGCGCCCATGTAAATGGCGTGGTATAATGGTAAATAGTTTATATAGATAGTTTGACGCCACCTGTGGTGTTCGGCAACATAGATGTTAGGCCGACGCTGCATGCAGATCCTCTGGGACTGATGGTGTTGTGCAGCAAAGATGGTGAAGCTCCCCACAGGTGGAGCTGGAGTCCCAGGGAAGTGTAGATGTAGTGATGGGGGAAAGGCACAGGCGGTGTAGGTGCTGGTACCCAGATGTAGCGGTGCTGGAATAACTGTAGGACACCAGAGTGTGCAGTTCCAAAGCTTTACTCACAGTCTGCAGGTTACACAGATGCCTGCCTCCGTGCTGTATCCTCCAGGTCAGGACCTCAGCCAACCTCCGAGACCAAAATGGAAAGCTCCCTTCCAACACGCCGCCAACATGTACCTTCCTGAATGTCTCCTTTCTAGCGCTTGCGGGGGAAGCACTCACAGGACCGTGGTTCACTGAAGTGCCTCCTGTCTAACAGATGTTCCTCATACTTTACTTGTATGGCAGACAGCTGTAGCCTTTTCCTTCTGGCTCCCACACGTCGATGCTGGGGCCTCCGAGCCTTAGTTGGGTACAGAGCATTTATAGCTGCTACTTCCCCCGGTTTCTGCTGCAGGAACGTCAATGTCCCTACAAACTCAGAGACCGGAATCGGGACCATGCACTCCAGCTAGGAGTGAGCCTTAACTCTGCTCATCCTCCAGCTCCCCTTCTCACGTCCACACACTTCCCCTTCCCTGCACAGAGTGCCCTAACTTACCTCCTCCCGACCACAGAGAGCAGCTCCTCAGCAGTCAGGTTCAGAGGTCTCCCTGCTAGCCTGGAGTGGGAAATGTGTTGTGTGTTGGTTTCACTGCTAGAGAGATCCTTCATTGCTCCCAAGCTTGACAACACACTCCCTAGGAGGAAGGTAATGCCAAAGTGGTGACCGTACTCTTGGGGACGCCATAAGTGCACTGAGGCCCAGCCACTGCAGGATGATGCTGCTGATACATTGACCCAGACCACTACATTCCCCTCGCACTCTACACTGCCAGAATCTGACCCAGAGGAAACTCAGGTTCCCCTTCCCACATACTATACCACCTTACATGGTGACAAAGAGGAAGGTGCAGATGAAAGTGCAGGTTCCGTGAGCAGGTGGGGGTGGCATACTCATGGGCGATGGCACTGGCACAGGGCACGGCATAGTACGCAAAAGTGTCTCTGCCGGTGGGAGGGCCTTAACAGCCAAGTGCAGTGAGATGGAAGATGGGGACGACAAGGAGTTCAGAGTAGTGCTGGGATTCCCTAGGAAGGAGACTTATGTAATTGTTTTCAATGTTGGGACAGCAATTTTTGGGGAGCACTATACTCTGGTGAATGATATATGGGGCCCAACATACACTGGAGCATTCCAAAGGTGGACATCAGACACTGGAGCAGCATTTACAGGGCCCATTATACACTAGAGCAGTAGAAATGGGGCCCATTATATATGGAGCATTATTTGGGCCCATAAGACAGTGGAGCTTCATCCATTGGGACCAACATATGCTATAGCATTATGTGGAGCTCATCATATATGGTTTGAAACATTATATGGGATCAATGATTCCATATGGAGAAATATATGGGCCTCATTACTCTGTATAGCGCACTAAGCGCTGGCCATAATACTGTATGGAGGTATATACTGTCCGTTTTTGGAGGTATTGGAGAATTTAAAATGGATATCAGTCATGAGATTGAAGAAGTGAAGTATTTTCATTGTACTATACTGCTATTTCTCTGTCGTATCGGAGCATCATGAGTTGTGGTATGTGTTAAAGGGGCGCTCTTTGGCCCTGGGCCCACGAAAACCTGGAGCCAGCCCTACTCCCCCACAACTGTAGCCAAATAACCCCCATTTTTCAGTGCGTAACTAGTATTTTGAAGTAAATTAAGGTTGACAAGCTTACAGTAGGTAATAAGAATTGATGCTTTTGGCATTCAAATGGGCACTGTAGGTGTGTTTCCTGTCCTCCTCTCACTGCCGACTTTAATTCCCCATTGACTTACATTGGGTTTCGTGTTTCGGTCGGACCCCCGACTTTTCCCTATAGTCGGCCGATTTTGCTCAAGCCGACTTTTGGAAAAGTCGGGTTTCATGAAACGAAACTCGACCCTAAAAAACCAAAAGTCGCTCAACTCTATGGTTGACAGTACGGGGTCCCTGAACAGATCCAAATCAGGGATCCTGGAGGTGGTCAGATCCTTCTACTCACACCTCTTGGAAAAGAAGGATCTGGATCGGGACAGGATGTCGGCTTTCCTGGCTGAAGCTGTCCCTGAGCCAGGGGGTGATCCCTCTCTTGGTGTTTTGGCAGAAGAAATCAGGGAAGAGGAAGTGAGACTGGCCATTGATGGGCTTCGGCCCAAGAAATCGCCAGGTCCGGATGGCTTAACATCCAAGTTTTATAAGACTTTTAGGGACTCTTTGGTCCAACCTCTTGACCAAGGGGCTGAGACTTTTCTGGTGAACGGTTGGTCGGGTCCCCCTTTTGAGGTGGGTTCTGGGGTCCGTCAGGGCTGTCAGCTGAGCCCGCTTCTATACGTGTTCACGATTGTTCCCTTCCTAAGGTGGGTAGATCGTGGACCGTTGGCGGGAGTTGGGATCGACCAGGCGGGCTCTGGGTCCTCTCTGAGGGTGGTGGCGTATGCCGATGATTAGAGTTGAGCGACTTTTGGTTTTTTAGGGTCGCGTTTCGTTTCGTGAAACCCGACTTTTCCAAAAGTCGGGTCGAGCAAGATCGTCCGATTATAGGGAAAAGTCGGGGTCGTCCCGAAACACGAAACCCAATGTAAATCAATGGGGAATAAAAGTCGGCAGTGAGAGGAGGACAGGAAACACACCTACAGTGCCCATTTGAATGCCAAAAGCATCAATTCTTCTTACTTAAGCTTGTCAACCTTAATTAACTTCATAATACAAGTTACGCACTGAAAAATGGGGGTTATTTGACTAAAGTTGTGGGGGGGGAGGGCTGGCTGCAGGTTTTCATGTGCCCTGGGCGCCCCTTTAACACATACCACAACTCATCATGCTCCGATACGGCAGAGAAATAGCGGTATAGTACAATGAAAAATACCTCACTTTTTACATCTCATGACGAGGCCCATCTATTTCTCCATACAGAATCATTGGTCCCATATAATGTTTGAAACAGTATATGATGAGCTCCACATAATGCTACAGTATATGTTGGTCCCCATGGATGAAGCTCCACTGTCTTATGGGCCCAAATAATGCTCCAAACATAATGGGCCCCATTTCTAATGCTCTAGTGTATAATGGGCCCTGTAAATGCTGCTCCAGTGTCTGATGTCCACCTTTGGAATGTTCCAGTGTATGGTGGGCCCCATCTATCATTCTCCAGAGTATAGTGCTCCCCAAAAATTGCTGTCCCAACATTGAAAACAATCAAATAAGTCTCCTCGCTAGGGAATCCCTGTACTTGTCTGGATTCCTCGTCGTCCCCATCTTCCATCTCACTGCACAGTATTTCAACTTTGCAAGTGCTGTGATCCTGGGCAAGCAGGGGGGGCCCACTCGTTGGCGACGGCACTGGCACAGGTCCCCTGATAGTATGGTGGTGTGTCTGATGGCGGGTGGGCCGAACCTGCACTTTCATCTGCAGCTTCCTCTTTGTCACCGCGTAAGATGGAACTGTATATGGGAAGGGTAACCTGAGTTTCATCAGGGTCAGATTCAGGTCGTGTAGCGTGCAAGGGGAATGTAGTGGTCTGGGTCAATGTACCAGCAGATTCATCGAGCAGTGGCTGGGCATCAGTGCACTTGTGTCGCCCCCAGGAGTACGGTCGCCACAGTGGCATTACCTTCTTCCTAGGGAGTGTGATGTCATGCTTGGGAGCAACGAACGATCTCTCTAGCAGGTTAACTGATTGGGCGGCGTTATTCCCACGAGTCATGACCCTCCAAACAGCGTTCATGAAGGCAAAGTGTTTGTTTTACGTGGGCAGTATGGTTGCAAAGCTGAACCTTAAAGGAATGTCCAGAAGGGCACCACCAGGAGTGGAGCCTACTGTTAAATTCGACTCCACCTGGGAAACCTCAACCATGCCAGCTACAGAACAGATGCACACATTGCAAGCTTAATTCCGTTAACGAACGAGACTCCGTCATGCCCCGCGGTCCGAGTCCGGCTTACTAGAGGGACACGTGAGGCTCTGGCACATGAGATTGGCCAATAACTGGTGTGTCATGCCCTTACATGTCCGTGGCTGCATGTGCGCTACACTGAAAAGGCCAGCGCTTGTCGCTTACAAGTGCAGATAACCCGCTGAACAACGTTAGTGATGGGGATCAATGATTACAATTATTACCCGCGAACAATGATTTCCCAATAAGTGCAGGTCAACCGCAGTTCCGGAATTAGGCCTAACCATCATTCCTGAAAAAATGAAAAACTTACGTGTGCAAACCACAGGTGCTGTAGCTTGCTTAACAGCTCGCCAGCCGTTCTCACGCCCAGTATGGATTACACGTGATTGCACAAAGGTGAGAAAGGGTACCGTATCCCCAGATAACATGTATGGATAGTGTACACATTCAAAATATATGTCTATACATCAGGAGGCAGGCTCAGATGGTGTTAGGCCCAGTATGGATTGCACGTGATTGCACAAAGGTTAGAAAGGGTACCGTTTCCCCGGATAACATGTATGGATAGCGTACACATTCAAAATATATGTCTCGGGAGGCAGGCTCAGACGGTGTTAGGCCCAGTATGGATTGCACGTGATTGCACAAAGGTTAGAAAGGGTACCGTTTCCCCGGATAACATGTATGGATAGCGAACACATTCAAAATATATGTCTCAGGAGGCAGGCTCAGACGGTGTTAGGCCCAGTATGGATTGCACGTGATTGCACAAAGGTTAGAAAGGGTACCGTATCCCCGGATAACATGTATGGATAGCGTACACATTCAAAATATATGTCTCAGGAGGCAGGCTCAGACGGTGTTAGGCCCAGTATGGATTGCACGTGATTGCACAAAGGTTAGAAAGGGTACCGTTTCCCCGGATAACATGTATGGATAGCGTACACATTCAAAATATATGTCTATACATCAGGAGGCAGGCTCAGACGGTGTCAGGCACAGTATGGATTTGACGGTCCAGACTACACAGCGGAGGAGCAGGGAGAGGTAAAGATTGCAAATGCTGGGGCCCTGCCCAAGCAAGGGGGGCCCACTCGTGGGCGTCGGTACTGGCACTGGGCCCCTCATAGTACGGCGGTGTGTCTGACGGCGGGTGTGCACCACCACCGTCAGAGACACTTGATTGCACTATGAAGGACCCTGTACCAGTGCCCGCGCCCAAGAGTCGGCCTACCCACCTGTCCAGGGCAACGGCACTCGCACGGTGTCGTGCACTAGGTGGTGACCCCGGCCATGGGGGGGGAGGCAGCACAGTTAGGGAGTTTTAGAAAGTGGCATATGTTGATGTTGGACATTCAGCTGATGCAAAAGGTGAAATAGGTCAAGTCCCAGGAAGAGGTGGACCAAAGCAAGCCATTTTTCTGTCACCCTATGTGTCATCAGAGGAAGGTGGGACAAAATCCTTGGAAAACCATGCGTGGTTCATTTTAATGAAGGTTAGATCATCCACATTTTGGGTTGACAGACTGGTCCTTTTTTCTGTCAGGATTGATCCAGCTGCACTGAAGACTCTTTCCGATAGCACACTTGCAGCTGGGCAAGCGAGCTCCTGTAAGGCATATTGTGCCAATTCAGGCCAGGTGTCCAGTTTAGCGGCCCAATAGTCAAAGGGGAATGACCTGTGTGGGAGAACATCGATATGGGAGGAAAAGTAGTTTGTAACCATAGTAGACAACTGCTGTCTCCTGTCACTTTCCATCGATGCAGTATTACCAGTTGTGTGAGCGGTACTTGAAAAATCAGTCCACAACATTGTCATGAAACCCCTGTGTCCAACGCCACTTCTGCTGTGTGCACCACGAACACCTCTGCCAAGCTGCCCCCGGCCCGTACGGCTCGTGTGAGAACCATCACCGCTGCTGTGTGCTGGGAATGCCTCAAGCAACGGATTTACCAGAGTTGCTTGTTTATTAGCCAATATTAGGTCAAGGTTCTCCTGTGGCATGATGTTTTGTAATTTGCCTTTATAGCGTGGATCCAGGATGCTGGCCAACCAGTAGTCGTCATCGTTCATCATTTTGGCAATGCGTGGGTCCCTTTTTAGGATCTGCAAGGCATAATCTGACATGTGGGCCAATGTTCCCAGTGTCAATGATGCACTGCGAGTGCTGGTTGGAGGAGCACTTTCTGGCAAATCCACATCCCTCCAGTCACGCACAAACCCTGTACCAGACCTTGCCACGCCAACATTTTCACTTGCCCCACGAGATGCATCCTCCTCCCCTAAGTAATCATCCCCATCATCCTCCTCCTCCTCCTCTTCTTCCTCCACCTCGTCCAGGAGAGGTCCCTGAGCAGACAATGGCTGAATGTCATCAAGGATTCCCTCCTCCTCTTCCTCCTCATCAACATTGGCTGCAGACGCCTGCTCCTTAAGGTGCGTCAAAGTTTGCATGAGCAGACGCATAAGTGGGATGCTCATGCTTAGGATGGCGTCGTCTGCGCTTACCAGCCGTGTGCATTCCTCAAAACACTGAAGGACTTTACAGAGGTCTTTCAGCTTCGACCACTGCACACCGGTCAACTCCATGTCTGCTCTCAAAGTGCCTGGCCGTGTATCCTCCCACAAATGCATTATGGCCTGCCTCTGCTCGCACAGCCGCTCCACCATGTGCAGGGTGGAGTTCCACCTTGTTGCAATGTCGATAATGAGGCGGTGGTTGGGAAGGTGGAGCAATCGCTGCAGCTTCTGCATACGAACGGAGTGTACAGGCGACCGGAGGATGTGCGCGCACAGTCTTCGCACCTTCTGGAGCAGGGCTGTTAACGCCGGATAATTTTTGAGGAAGCACTGCACCACCAGGTTCAAGGTGTGAGCCAAGCAAGGTATGTGGCTGAGTTTTGAAAGGGCTATGGCTGCCACAAAATTACGGCCGTTATCACTAACTACCTTGCCTGCCTCAAGATGTACACTGCCCAGCCATGACTCAGTTTGTCGCTTCAAGTACTCGACCAGCACCTCGGCGGTGTGTCTGTCGCCCAAACACATCATCTGCAACACAGCCTGCTGACGCTTTCCACTAGCTGCTCGATAGGGGGACACATCGTGTGCAACAGTGGCAGCTGCAGATGGAGTGCTCGTACGACTGCGCTCTGTGGACGAGCTTTCGCTTCTGGAGGAGGAGGAGGAGGGTCGAACGCCTACAGCCAACTGTCTCCTATACCGTGGGCTAGGCAGCACTGTCCCACCACCACTGTCCCCTGTGGACCCTGCATCCACCACATTAACCCAGTGCGCAGTGATGGACACGTAACGGCCCTGGCCATGCCGACTGGACCATGCATCAGTTGTGAGGTGCACCTTTCCGCTCACTGACTGCTTGAGTGCATGGACAATGCGGTCTTTCACATGATGGTGGAGGGCTGGGATGGCTTTGCGAGAGAAGAAGTGGCAACTGGGTAGGTCATAGCGTGGTACTGCATAGGCCATGAGTTCACGGAAAGCTGCGCTTTCCACCAACCGAAAGGGCATCATCTCAAACGAGATTAGTTTGGCAATGTGGGCGTTCAAACCCAGTGTACGCGGATGAGAGACTGAGTACTTTCTTGACCTACTCATAGTGTCTGGGAGGGTGAGCTGGACATGAGAGCTGCATATGGTGGAAGTAGCGGTGGACAGGGCGGACTGAGAGAGGGTTGATGATGGTGATGGAGTTGGTGTTCTTTCTGATGGCCTAGAATCAGTCTTTCGTTGATATAACAGTGGGATTCCCTGACTGCTGTGGCCTTGCAACGACACCTCAACATTTGCTGCTGTGCTAACCGGCGGGCTTACAGTGGGGGAAACAATGTAGCGTTGCTGACTACCTTCGTTGTGATCAGTTGCACATGTGGCACTTGAGGTTTGGTGTTGTGTCCACGCTTGCAAATGCATGCTGGTTAAATGTCTAAGCATGCAACTGGTATTCAAATTTTTCAGATTTTTCCCTCGGCTAAAGGTCTTTGCGCACTTCTTACAGATAACCTTGGCCTGATCATGAGGATTTTGTTCAAAAAAGTGCCACACTGCACTCTTCCTACTTTGGCAGACATTTTGCGGCCTAGCACGCTGTTATCTTTTGACCCTCTGGACAAGATGTCCAGAAACTCTTTTGATGTTTGGAACCTGTCTTTGGAGTGCTCCGGGCCTGCCAGATAACAGCTGTTGCGATGTCGATGTCTGCTGTGGATGCTCCTCATCTGAGCTATTGGAAGCAGCACCCTCTTCCCCCAATGGATGCCAATCTGGATCAACAACTGGGTCATCCATCACCTCCTCTTCTATGTCATGTGCAACTTCCTCTGTGTCACCGTGTATGGTGGTATAGTGTGCGGGAAGGGGCACCTGAGTCTCATCAGGGTCAGAATCTGGCTCTGTACACTGCGAGGACAATGTAGTGCTCTGAGTGAATGTACCAGCAGAATCATCCATCAGCGGCTGTGCATCAGTGCACTCCATGTCAGATTCATCTTGGCCTGGGTAATTCACCATTTCACTTGATAATCCACTTAATTTCACTTGTATGTGAAAACAGCTCCATGGAGTAATCAGTAGTATGGCCTGCGTCATCCTTCGATGACGCAGGCTCAACACCTCCTGCATTCGGTCCTATTTTGCTCTTGCCACTACCATCAGATTCACCACCAACACCATCATTACCAGCTGCCAACCCCCACCCAATTCCACGGCCTCTTCCACCAGCCTTCCTCATTTTTGGTAGAAATGTAGACAAAATCCAACAAACTACAGTATATAGTAATGTAAAACAAGGTACAAGGTGTCTATAGGACAGGGGAGATTTTGAATTTCTGCAGACACTTGTGGACACTGGACACTTTTGGATTGTGTTAGGCCCACTGATATCTGAGCGCTATGTGACAGGCTCGATGGCACAGCTGTGACCAAAGTGACTAGAGGATAAGGGAGATTTTGAATTTCTGCACACACTTTTGGACACTGGACACTTTTGGATTGTGTGAGGCCCAATGAATATCTGAGCGCTATGTGACAGGCTCGATGGCACAGCTGTGACCAAAGTGACTAGAGGATAAGGGAGATTTTGAATCTCTACACACACTTTTGGACACTGGACACTTTTGGATTGTGTGAGGCCCAATGAATATCTGAGCGCTATGTGACAGGCTCGATGGCACAGCTGTGACCAAAGTGACTAGAGGATAAGGGAGATTTTGAATCTCTACACACACTTTTGGACACTGGACACTTTTGGATTGTGTGAGGCCCAATGAATATCTGAGCGCTATGTGACAGGCTCGATGGCACAGCTGTGACCAAAGTGACTAGAGGATAAGGGAGATTTTGAATCTCTGCACACACTTTTGGACACTGGACACTTTTGGATTGTGTGAGGCCCACTGATATCTGAGCGCTATGTGACAGGCTCGATGGCACAGCTGTGACCAAAGTGACTAGAGGATAAGGGAGATTTTGAATTTCTGCACACACTTTTTGACACTGGACACTTTTGGATTGTGTGAGGCCCAATGAATATCTGAGCGCTATGTGACAGGCTCGATGGCACAGCTGTGACCAAAGTGACTAGAGGATAAGGGAGATTTTGAATCTCTACACACACTTTTGGACACTGGACACTTTTGGATTGTGTGAGGCCCAATGAATATCTGAGCGCTATGTGACAGGCTCGATGGCACAGCTGTGACCATAGTGACTAGAGGATAAGGGAGATTTTGAATCTCTGCACACACTTTTGGACACTGGACACTTTTGGATTGTGTGAGGCCCAATGAATATCTGAGCGCTATGTGACAGGCTCGATGGCACAGCTGTGACCAAAGTGACTAGAGGATAAGGGAGATTTTGAATCTCTGCAGACACTTGTGGACACTGGACACTTTTGGATTGTGTGAGGCCCACTGATATCTGAGCGCTATGTGACAGGCTCGATGGCACAGCTGTGACAAAAGTGACTAGAGGATAAGGGAGATTGGATTGCTTTTAAAAAAGCAGTTTGCAGAGCAGTGGGTAAACAGCAATGCCAGCCTGTCAGGAATCCTTAAAAGGCAGCCCAACAACCAACACCACTGATACACCACAATATAGCCTCCCCTTGCACTGCACACACAGTGACTGGTGTGTTGTGCAGGCCAAATTGCTAGCAGCAGAAGCAGTTTTTTTTTCTTCTCAGCAGGACAAAAAAAAAAATTGGGATTGCTTTTAAAAAAGCAGTTTGCGGAGCAGTGGGTAAACAGCAATGCAGGAATGTCAGGAAGCCTTAGAAGGCAGCCCAACAACCAACACCACTGATACACCACTATATAGCCTCCCCTTGCACTGCACACACAGTGACTTGTGTGTTGTGCAGGCCAAATCGCTAGCAGCAGAAGCAGTTTTTTTGTCTTCTTCCCTGCCTAACGCTCTCCCTACAGAATCAGCTGCAACCTCTCCCTATACTGAGATCGGCAGAAGTAAGATGGCGGTCGGCGTGCACGCCCTTTTATACCCCCTGTGACGCCCACCAAAGCAAGCCAATCACTTGCATGCCCTTCTGAAAGATGGTGGTGACCCCTGCCTATGTCATCACGTTGCCCACAGTGTCCGTGGATCCTGATTGGCTGAAAAAGAGCGCAAAACAAAACTTTTGAAACGCGACTTTGGCGCGTAAGTCGCCGACCTCATCCTAGGGTCGGGTTTCGTTTCATGAAACCCGACTTTGCAAAAAGTCGGCGACTTTTGAAATTTTTCGACCCGTTTCGCTCAACTCTACCGATGATGTCTCCCTTTTCGTGTCCTCGAGAGGGGAGGCGGACTGGGTCATGTCGGAGGTGGTGCTCTACTCAGAGGCATCTTGGTCCATGATCAACCGAGACAAGTGTGAAAGTCTCTGGCTGGGATGGGGAGATCCCAGTTTTGATCTCCCGGACACCCTTCCAGGGCCCCAGGCCACCACCAGAATTCTAGGCATCGATTTTGGTCCCGGGGACTACCCCCAGCTAAATTGGGAGGGCAGACTTAAGATCGCCGCCCAAAAGGTGGACCAGTGGAAGGGTTGGTCTTTGACCCTGAGGGAAAGGGTTAGCCTGGCTAAAGACTATTTGCTACCTTTGTTGATATACCTGGGCAGTGTTTGCATCTCGCCAGAACGTCTCTGGACGCGGGTCTACAGCCTGTTCTTCCAAGTGTTATGGGGGAATAGGCTTAACCTAATCAAGAGGGAGGCTACATACCGTACGAGGAGACTAGGCGGGTTGGGTATGGTCAATCCGGTGGTGTTTCTAGTAAACACATTTATTAAGACTAACATCTCCAACCTCTGGCTAGAGAGGGCTCCTCCATGGGTAGTCTCCGGCAAGGGTTGACTTTGGCCTTTCTTCCAGGAATGGGAGACAGGAGGGCGGGTGAAGGACCTATGCACACCTCATGGGCGTCTCCCGGTTTACGCTACCCCGGTTCTGAAGGTGATCCGCCGGTGGGGTCTGGGAATGTGGGAAATCAGGATCATGTCGAGGCAATGCCTTGACAGGAGGGTCCTGTTGACCCATTTCCAGAAGCCCCTGGCCCTTAAGGATTGCCCAGGCCGGGATCTGGAGGTCGAGCTGGGGCTTTTAAATTCAAAGCGGATCCCCATTTAGTTTTGGGACTTGTCCTGGCGCTGCTTCCACGGGAGGCTGTATGTAAGGGACAACTTGAAGTACAGGAACTCCAATGATCGGGGTTGTCCCCGTGAGGAGTGTGGCGACATGCTGGAAAGCATGGAGCACTTCCTGCTTCATTGCCCCTTTAATACAGAGGTTTACAACAGGGTGTGTTCTTCCATACATTGGCCACAGCTGATATCCCTCTCCTACGCTGAGTGGGCCCAGGGGCGGACTGGCCCACCGGTAGATCGGGGAAATCCCCGGTGGGCCCCGACCATTGTTGGCCACGCCCCCGAAGCCCCTCCCCCTACCCCCCTGGGGCCCCCGTCCGGTAATGACAGTACACTGTCTCATATCGGTGCACTGCCGATATGATCAGTGAGTCAGTGACACAGCACACAGGGAATGTGATTATGTTCTGTTCCCCCTCTTTGCAGCGGCTTCCGCACAGTGCTGCTGCTGCTGCCGGGGGCTCTGAGTCTCCTCTGCGCAGCGCGACACTGCCTTGCCCGGCACATGCGCGCAGGAGGAGACAGTTTCGGCGGCGATGATGAGTCATAACTGTCTGCTTCCTGTGCCGCGGGTGCCGGCGCTCGCTGTGTCGCACTGCGGAGGAAGAACCCGGCTGCCTGAAGGAGAAAAACCATGGCAGCATGATTGATGAGTATGGAAGGCGGGGGGCCGGGTGAAGGGTGAGCAGGGGGGGGGATTGGGGGAGGGTGTTGGTGCTGGTGGTGACTCTGAGTGTGGTGGGTGATTGAGGGGGCCCATGATCTGTTCTGCCAGTGCCATAAATGATGGGCTCCTCTCAGTCACCTCACCAGCCTGGGGCCAGGGTCAGGGTCCCAGACAGTGCTCCGGCCCCCACATTCCTTCTGTCCTGCTGGCTGGGGGCATGTAGTGCAGTGGTGACTGAGGGGGCCCATGAGCAGGCCCCAGCAGTGGCATGCAGCGGGCCCCAGCAGTGGCATACAGCGGGCCCCAGCAGTGGCATACAGCGGGCCCCAGCAGTGGCATACATCGGGCCCCAGCAACATCAGGCCCCAGCAGTGTCATACAGCGGGCCCCAGCAACATCGAGCCCCAGCAGTGGCATACAGCGGGCCCCAGCAGTGACATACAGCGGGCCCCAGCAGTGGCATACAGCGGGCCCCAGCAGTGGCATACAGCGGGCCCCAGCAGTGGCATACAGCGGGCCCCAACAGTGGCATACAGCAGGCCCCAGCAGTGGTATACAGCAGGCCCCAGGCTGGTGACTGAGGAGCCCATCTTTTATGGCAGAACAGATGGGCCGCCCATCTGTTTTGCCATAAAAGATAGGCTCCTCAGTCACCAGCCTGGGGCCAGGGGTCCAAGACAGTGCTCCAGCCTCCACCATTCCTTCTGTCCTGCTGGCTGGGGGCCTGTAGTGCAGCATGTAATGTGATGTGAATGCCACACTGGAGATGCTGCTTCTACTACTGCCCCCATTATGGTGTGCCATCAGGGAGCTCCCAGCTCCCACAGGGCATTACAGGCCTTAGTATGAAGCAAACACTGTGGGAGCTCCCTGAGGACACCATACTGGGGCAGTGAGATCCTCACTTCACAGGGCACCATGATCTCTATGTACGATCCCTGACTGGGCCCCGTGATCTCTATGTACAGTCCCTGTCTGGGCCCCATGATCTCTATGTACGCCACTGACTGGGCCCCGTAATCTCTATGAAGGCCCCTGAGTGGGCCCCGGCCATGATATCTATGTACACCCCTGATAGGGACCCATGTCCATCCCTAATGGGGCCCCTGTAATCTCTTGTGGCCCTCGCCTCCACTTGGCAGTAGTAGAAGCAGCATCTCCTTAGTGTGGCGTTCAAACTTCATGCTACACTGTACATGACTCACAGCCAGCAGCAGGAAGGATGAGGAGGTAATTGCCTGGGCTGGGACCCTTGGCTGAGGCTGGCATGGCATACTACTGCTCAATGGGCATGATTATCATGCCTATTGGCCAGCATGTCATGCCAGCCTCTGGTGGTACTATCATGCATGTCCATTGCCCAGTATGTCCTGCCAGTGTCTGTGGTACTACCATGCCCACCCAGCATGTCCTGACAGCCACTGGTGGTAGTACTAACAAGATAGTACCACAGAGGCTGGCAGTGGCACTACATACTGAGCAATGGGTATAATAGTGCCACAAAGGCTGGGAGGACATACTGGGCAATGGGCATGATAGTACCACCAGTTGATTCTCCACAGCTCCATCTCCCCACCTCGCTGCTGTTAGGCTGGGTTAAGATTGCGTTTAAGCTGTGCATTACAACGAATCGGTTGTAAATAAGCATAAACGCAATGTACCGTACACTTGTATTGCAAAAACGCATACTAACACTTGCAAAAATAGGCATGCATTTGAAAGTACCGCATATACTCGAGTATAAGCTGACCCGAGTATAGCGGAGGCCCCTAATTTTACCCTCCAAAACTAGGGAAACTTATTGACTCGAGTATAAGCCTAGGGTAAGAAATACAGCAGACCGCCATCCTGTTATATAGCCCCCCATCCCGGTACAGCGGCCATAACTGGTATATAGTGCCCATCACTGGTATACAGCAGGCCCCAGCAGTGTTATACATCAGGCCCCAGCAGTGGTATACAGCAGGCACCAGCAGTGGAATACAGCACTCCCCTGCTGGCACATCGCGGCGCCCCCCCATCCCTGTATAGAGGAACCCCCTCCCCCCCGCTGAAGCAGCACTGATCTCACCCTCCGACGTCTTCTGGCAGCCACTGGGGGTCCTCTGTCCTCGCTGTATTGCCGCTTCTATTGCTGTGGGCGGCACAGCAGCATGACGTCATCGCTGCTGCGCCCGCGGTCACATTATTAGAGCCGGCAATACAGCGAGTACGGAGGACCGAGGACCCCCGGTGGATGCAAGAAGACGTCGGAGGGTGAGATCAGTGCTGCTGCGGTGGGGGGGGCCTCTGTACAGGGATGGGGGCGGTGTGCCAGCAGGGGGGCTGTATTCCACTGCTGGGGGGCTGTATACCATAGTGACTCGAGTATAAGCCGAGAGGGGCACTTTTCAGCACAATTTTTGTGCTGAAAAACTTGGCTTATACTCGAGTATATACGGTATGTGTTATTTTCAATGCACTGGAAAATGGTTGGCGGCTGGAGCCCAGCTGTACAGTGACCGCTTCTCTCACAGCTGTGTTCTAGTGTTATTCTGTGCCTGCTCATCTGTCAGTAGACATATTTGTCCGATGGCAAAGATGTAGCAGAGCTCAACACGGAAGATCGGTGGATTACGTCGGAGCGAGGATTTTTTTTGTAAAGATGGAGTCCCTAAATGTCTTTTGTGTTTGATTTTTAGTAAACATTTATTTTCTCTGGGTTGTTTTTTTTTCCTGTTTACTAGAAATTCATGGTGGCCATGTCTAGTTTGGCGTGACGCCATGAATTTCAGGCTTAGTATCAGCTGATAATACAAAGCTGGTACTAACCCCATTATTACCCAGGGTGCCACCCCCCACCAAGGCCACTGGAAGAGCCGGATAAAGCGCCTGGAAATGGCGCTACGATGAATGCGCCAATTCCAGGGGGGCTGCAGGCTGCCGTTTTTCAGCGTGGGGGGCCCAAAATGCTTGGGCCTTACCATGCTGAGAATCCCAGCCCGCAGCTGCCTGGTTTTACCTGGCTGGCGATCAAAATATGGTGATTGCCAGCCAGATAAAGCAAGGCAACTGGGGGCTGGGATTCTCAGCATGCTAAAGCCCAAGTGTTCTTGGCCCCCCACGCTGAAAATCATAGCCCACAGCCACCCCTGAAAATGGTGCCTTCATCATAGTACCATGTCAAGGGGCTTCCTTCGGCTCTTCCAGCGGCCCTGGTGGGTGCGGCACGCTTGGTAATAACGGGGTTAGTACCAGCATTGTATTATCAGCTGGTACTAAGCCTGAAATTCATAGTGTCACGCCAAACTAGACATGGTCACTATGATTTTATAGTACACAGGAAAAAAAAAACACAACCCAGAGAATATAAATGTTTAATAAAAATCCAACACAAAACACATTTAGGGACTCCATCTTCAAAAAAAAAAAATCCTTGCTTCGACGTAATCCACAGGTCTTCTGTCTTCAGGTCTGCTACATCTTTGTCATTACACAAATATGTCTGCTGACAGAGATGAGCAGGCACAGAATGACACTGGAGCACTGTTACTGTGTATTGCGGCACTATGTCGCTTTTTTTGTCCTTTTACGTAGTGTAAATATCTTGGGAAAAGTGTGGATTGTTCTCTGGAAGTGATCGGTTATAGCTCACTATGTTATTTTCTGCAGAGATAGGTCCATCAAAGAAGACACGATATCGGTCTGCGACAGATAAAGAATTTCACCTAGAGACATCACTGGTGAGTTTGTGTATTACCTATACACGCACACTGACACTATATACAGAGCTCCTTTGTATAATGTCACTGCTGATAACTAAATTACCTGTACACTGACACTATATACAGAGCTCCTGTGTACTGGTAATCTCTACATTATCTGTACCCTGACTCTATATACAGAGCTTTTTTAAATTTTCACTATCGGTCACAATCTGGTGCCATGTTGTGCTCTGGTCATGGCTTGTCGGTATTCGTCCCTTGTATGTGGTATTATTCGGACAGTCATTATGTTGTGGTAATATGTGGTTTTCTCATGATGTGGCAGTATATATACCTTGTTGTTACATACAAAAGCAGAAAAGAGTGGCACTCACCGGGTTTCTTGCAAGCATTGGGGTCTTTATTAGAGACAGTGGCTGTACATTGTGCACGGAGGGGGTCACCGGGCGGACGACGATACCGTTTCGGGCATAGTGCCCTTCGGCTGGTGCCAGGACCAGCCGAAGGGCACTACGTCCGAAACGCTATCGTCGTCCGCACGGTGACCCCCTCCCTGCAAAATGTACAGCCACTGTCTCCAATAAAGGCCCCAATGCTTGCAAGAAACCCGGTGAGTGCAAGAAACCCTGTGAGTGCCACTCTTTTCTGCTTTTGTATGGACTTATCAGTTGTGCTTTAGATCGAAGACACCCTGGGGATCTGTATATATGCCATGCTGTTTGAAGTGTTGCTGTAACCTGAGACACCAGTGTCGGTCTGCATTACTTGTTTTAGTGTATATACCTTGTTGTACTTGGTAGCACCGTATTTGATCACTATATGTGTTCTGGTCATGGTGTGGCGGTATTTCTCCCTTCTATGTGGTATTATTAGTCTGGGTATAGTGAATTGTTGTCAGTCATTTGTTTTTTCGGATATTAAGAATGGGAACATTCTTTATTTGCAATACATATTGAATACTTTGTTTCACCTTTCCCTGTGTTGTGACTACTACACAGCAGCAGAGATGCACTCAGGCTAGGGTCACACATACCGCTTTTGGAAGTTTTCCGGCTTCCTCAGATTTTCTGGACTCCGGTATTCTGAAACCGGAGTCTGGTTCTTGTGTCTGGTTCCTTCAAACGTGGTACCATCTTCCCCCATGCAGCGCTTTGTGGTTTGCTTTTAAACGGTGCACAGGAAACGTGGCAGGCCACGTTTCCTGTGCACCGTTGAAAAGCGGTTGCAAAAGAGCTGTATGTGTGGCCGCTCATAGATCAAAGCATAGGGGACTATGACAGGTCTTTTCCTAAAACTGGACGTCGGAACCGGACTCCGGTTTGTGAAACCGGAATGCTGAGAACCGGAGGGACCCCTGAAAAGGTCCTAAAACAGTATGTGTGACCATAGCCTTACAGAGGTTTTCTGTAGGAAGCCAGTAATCATCATTTGTACGGCCATGTTTACACATTGAGTATTTTGTAAATTGTTAACCTTAAGATTTGTAAGGAGACTTATAGGAGCATGGACTCCTGTGCTGCCTCTGTGCATACATACTGTATATGGAAGTCCTGCAATACTATAGTTTATGTAAATGACACTGAACTTTTAATTAGCTTTGTACATTAAAGCATCACATTATTTTGGCAAATTGCAATAGTGTCAGAAATAAGTTCTCTTTAAAATATCACTCTGTGTTATTATTAACCACTACCTGACCCGTGATGTACAATGTCATGGGCCGGTTACCAGGGTTTGATGTGAGCTCCGGAGCAGAGCTCACATCAAACATTCCACATCTCAGCTGATCTCATCAGCTGAGATGTCAGGCTTACAGCACCGATCGGATCCGGAATCCAATCGCTGCTGTTAACCCTTTTGATCCTGCTGTCAATTACTGCCAGCAGGACCCAAAGCAGCCGCGGCAGGGAATGTGCTGTTCTTCGCCGGTACTGGAGATCCCGCGATAGCATCGCAAGATCTCCAACGGTCATGTGATAGCCTGGGGGACGGGCTTGATGTTGGAAGCTGTAACGGAGCACTTCCAGTGAGTGGTTGTCAGTCGCTGAAAACTACTCACTGCGCAATTCTGACAGATACCGTTGTGCTGCAACTCATCAGTATCTTTCAGAAGTAATCGGACAGTGGATTCCTGTGCCTCTCTATGGGGGTGTGTAAAAGTTAAAAATTCATTAATAGTTATTACAAACGTAAAAAAAAAAAAAGTAACAATCTCTCCCTTTTCCCCCATTGACAATAAAAGTATACAAAAAAAATACATGTTTGGTATCGCCACATTCAGAATCGCCTAAACTATCAAGATATGAAATCAATTAATGATAGCCGTAAACTGCGTAACTGAAAATCGGTCCAAATTACAAAATTATTATTTTGTGGTCCACTACAACATGGCTTTAAAATGCAATAACAGGCGATCAAAACAGTGCATCCACCCAAACATTATATCATTAAAAACGTCAGCTCAAGACGCAAATAATAAGCCATCACACAGCCCCAGATCTCGAAAAATGAGAACGCTACAGGTCACAGAACATGGCACAAAAAAGGTATTTCTTTTCTAACTTGTGAATTTGTTTGAAACACTTAGATACCAGTAAAGGTATACATGTTCAGTATCTAAAAACTCTTACCGACCTAAGGCATCACACCATTACATCACACCTTATGGTGAACATGACGTCTAAAAAACCCAATAAACAAACATGTAATAGCACTTTTTTTGCAATTTTACTGTACTTGGAATTTTTGGTGCCATTTCCCTGTACATTATATGGTAAAATAAATGATTGCACCTGAAAGTACAACTCGTCCCGCAAAAAAAAAGCCCTCATATGTCTATATCAGAGGTCCCCGATGTCATTCCTCGAGGGCCAAACCAGTGCAGGTTTTCAGGATCTCCTTAGTATTGCACATTAGGTAATGATTCCAATCCCTGTGCAATAGTAAGGAAATCCTGAAAACCTGCACTGGTTCAGCCCTCGAGGACTGACATTGGGGATCTCTGATCTATATAGACAGAAAAATAAGGAGGAGCAAAAAAACGTAAATGAAAAACGAAAAATACCCGGATCATGAAGGGATTAATGTAAGTTCCCAGTGTGTAATAATACATAGCAGGCAGTCATTGTCTTCTGCCACTGTGTCATTTGCTTTTCCTCTTTTTGTTGACAGAAGCAGTAGACTATAGCCACCCACCGGTATTTTACTACACACACACATACCGTAATCTAAATTAGTGATACCGCTCTGGTGGTTAAATAAAAAAATTCCCTAAAGTGCTATTTAAAACAAGAGGATATGTCAGCATTTCTGTGTGGTGTAATATATAGAGGATGTGTCTTGTGTGGTGTGTATATAGAGGATGTGTTGGCTCTCCTCTATGATTCTGTAAAGACTCACCTCACACACCATACATGTAAGCTGACAGTTCTCCCTATTGATATAGTATTCTTTTTTAGAAGCAAATGCAAAGTCTCTATTTTGTGGCAGCTGGAGTATGTTTGGCTGAATATTGTGTATCCATACTGATTCTATATGCTACAATATAAGTTTGACATGGCTTTATGAAGTACAAGTGCATAGGCTCGTATGCTAAGATTGTACTTAGGCCGGTTTCATACCACGTTTTTTGCCCTGTAAGGCTGTGTCCGGTGCTTTGCAGGAGGCACTGGACAGAGCCTGACAGCTCCAGACAAATAGAACCAGAGGGTTATTATGTCCTCCAGTCCTGTTTGTAGCCGGATTCTACAGAACGCAGCTGAGGAAGCTGTCCCCTGCTGAAATGGTGCTAAACCTCTTCACATGAGACAGCTCCCCAGTGCTAAAGTTCAGCAGAGCTCACGCTAAACTGCAGCAGCCGGAGTCTGGGAACATGACAGATTCTCTGTCAGATCGGTCACCCCATAGAATCCCATGTTGAGGGGCGCCGGATCGCTGTCGACCCGTAAGAATACGGCAGGGTCCAGTTTGCTTTAATTTTTCGGCCCAGACACAAAAATGCTGCAAGCTCCATTTTTGTGTCTGGGGCAAAAATCGTTTGCAGCCTGATGATGCCGGACAGGGACAAAACCGGATGGCAAATAAATGCCATCCAGTCCTGTCTGGCACCATAGGTCTGTATTGTGTGAAAATCGGGTCCGAGGTGTCAGGTTGACATCGGACAGCCCCGGACCTGATCCTGCCGTGGTGGGAAACTGATTTTATTCGTGAGAATCCACTAATTAGTTATAACTTACATTACCTTTTCGTCAATAGGAAGAAGACAGCACAATGTCTTCTAAAAGAAATTCTGATTCAAAAGACAAGGCAGAAGAAGAGGGTGGCAAAAAAAAAAAATATAAATCTGGTGCAGTAAAGAGACAGGAGACATCAAGAAAGGGGCTAGCCAAAGCCAGTTCAGCACCAGGACAGCAGAGGTTATGGCAACCAAGAGGTGTTGCCAGTGAAACATTTGTGCAGCAAACAGCCTCAACCTCGGACGTTGCTACTAGTCAACCTGAGGTATTGCCAGCTGAAGCTACTACTGTAGATGCAATATGTGATGCAAAAGAACCTTACACATCACATACAGTTGAACAGTATTGCACAGATGAAACTTGTGAGCCAATAAGTGACTCCGATTCAGAGAGTTCTGCTTCAGCCTATGATGTCATATCCTCAGATGTGTCTTCATTGTCTGACACTTGCATTGCTTTTAGAGCACCAGATCAGATGAGCAGTTTAACTGCAAAGCTGCACTTTATGAATAAACATCCAATTCAACCATCATCCGATGCAACCCATACATTGCCATTCCATGCACACAAAGTTTACTTCAGAGCTGTACCAGGTGGTAGTGCCATTCAAAGAAAATGGCTTTCTTACTGTGCACAAAGTCAAAAGTTATTTTGCTCTACTTGCATGGCATTTTGTAGCAACATAAGAAGCCATTTTATTAATGGCTGGGTAGTTGATAAAACACATGTGTATGATCGCATAAAGGAACATGAGGAATCGATCCTACATCAGTCATCTGCAACAGCCTATTTGTCTGCTGAAAAAAAAAAAGACATTGAAACAATGATCAATATAAATTTAGTCAATAAAAACAAAGAAAAAATACAACAAAATAGAACAGTTGTTAAAAGAGTAATTGACATTATACTCTGCATAGCCAAACTAAACCTTGCGTACAGAGGAAAGGAAGAAGCTGCTCATTCTTTGCTAAATCCTGATCTAAATCATGGAAATTTTCTAGAGATAGCACTGCTTATTAGCAAGTGTGATAGTATACTGAAAAAACATGTAGATGACGTTGTGGCAATTAGTGAGAAACAAAAAAAAGCACACCCACATAGCAAAGGACGTGGTGGTTTGGTGACATTTTTAAGTAAGACTTCAGTCAACCGTCTAATTGTAATAATGGGAAAAATGGTGAAAGACCAAATAAGTCTCGATGTGAAAAATGCTGTTAAGTTCAGTGTGGAAATGGACAGCACACAAGATGTTTCTGTTCAAGAACAGTGCAGCATAATTTTGCGTTATGTGAAGGACAGGACGGTACATGAAAGACTCTTTTCTCTAATTAATGTCAGTAGCACAACTGGGCAAGATCTTTTCTCAGGAATGAAAGAACAATTCGAAAAGTTTTCTTTGAGTGTTACCAATATTGTTGGTTGTTCTTTTGATGGAGCTGCTAATATGAGTGGATGCTACAATGGTGTACAGGCCCACATAAAGACCATGTCATGCAACTCTGTGTTTACTTGGTGTTATGCGCATATACTTAACCTGGTCATTGTTGATGCTACAAAATCTGCCTATCAGGTAAAATCATTCTTTGGCCTTTTAGAGAAGACAGCTGTCTTTTTCTCAGAATCCTATAAAAGATCTGGTGTATGGACTCAACATGTTAGATCACAGACTGAAGGTCATGACAAATTGGCTAGACTTAAGAAAATTGCTGACACTCGCTGGTGGAGCAAACCAAGGGCTTTGCATATCATTTCTGGATCCTACCATGACCAATCGAGGCAACTGTACAGCACATTATTGTACTGCTTGCATTACATTTCAACTTGCCCAACTTTTGATGACAAAGCAATAACTGAGGCAACTAATCTACTTCACTGCTGGACAAAGTATGAAACCTTGCTTGTTGCATTTTTGTTTATGCAAATTTTTGAAATTGCTAATCCGATTTCTGATTACCTCCTAACTCGTGGACTGGATGTTTTACAGGCATGGCGCATGATCGAAAGTGCCAGAATTCAGATCTTTAGGCTCAGGGATTCCTTCTCTGACCTTATTAAAACAGTCAATTCGTTTATTGAAAATGTAGATTCTACACTTGACGAACAGTCAATCAATGTTATTATTGAAAAAGCCTTACCCCAGAAAAGAATAGGTAGAAAAAAAATTATGCCTGGTGAGTTAGCAAAGGATGAGCCTTCTTCTGACCCCCTGAAAAGTTTTCAGCATCATGTTTTTTATGTTGTCATTGACCAGGCAACAATGAGCATTGAAAACAAATTCTCAAAAAACAAAAACCTGATTCAAGATCTAGCGTACTTTGACCCCAGACAGTTTGACCGTATTAGCTATACTGACATTCCATCAGAGGCTTTGCAGACTGTAGCTACACTGGCTGAAGTTGATGTTATTCAACTTAAAGTTGAGCTAGTTAGTTTTAAAGAAAACTATTCTGCTCTCAAAAATCCATGCCCTCCTATGGATGAAATCACACATGAAATAGAGGATGATGAAGAGGAGGTCATTGATACCAAAAAGTTAGCTTGTGAAAACTGTCTTTCCTGCTGCTACAGACTTTTATATGACTACAATTTACATTCTGCTGCTTACACAAACCTTTTTGCCGTTTACAAGACACTTCTTACATTAGCTTGCACCCAGGTTTCATGTGAAAGTGTTTTCAAAGCTGAAGATTGTAAAAAATCGTCTGAGGTCTTCGATTGGACAGGAGCTTTTAGAGTCACTCCTTCTGTTGAACATTGAGTATGACATTTCAAGGAACTTAGACTATGATGACATTATTAATACATATGCAATGTCATCTTCTGTTCTGAAAAAAAAACTTTTGTAATTTTGCTGCTGCATGACCGTTGTTGTGTGTTTATTTGTTGTTATAGGTCCTTTCAATATACGACTGGGTTCACACTACCATTTTTAGCAGGTTTTATCGGCTTCCGCTTAAAACTTAGAATGTTTTCCAGAAGCGCATAAGCGCTAAAGAGCTCTTTAGCGCTTATGCGCTTCTGGAAAAGATTCTAAGTTTTTAGCAGATGCCGATAAAACCTGCTAAAAATGGTAGTGTGAACCCATAAAAATTGAATGGTATTGTATTATAGATGAGAGGAAAACGTGCAATACAAACTTCCAAAATGCCTATAGAATTCATTAAGTTTTCCGAGTGGGGCAAGTTTGGTACTGCTACAATGATGCTGGCTGCTGGGATACTAGATAGATGCAGGTTCAATTTGTGGCACTTATACTTTAAGAGAATGTACCTTGAAAGTATTTATTGTTCTGTTATGGCACTTTATCCCACACTGATGTGAATAAGACACCAGTGTGTCCTCTTTTGCCAGAGTGTTTCTTTAGTTTGTTATTTATTCATTTTATTGGTTATTTATTGGTTAATAAAGTTAATTAATTTTGAAAGAGTTTGTGGACTTATGTTATTTTTATATACAGTACGGTAACTGCATGGGGCTGGTGGGCCCCAAGATTGAGTTCTCCTGGTGGGCCCCAGGTACTCCAGTCCGGCGCTGAGTGGGCCTATGGGGCATTCAGAGCCCTGGGTGGCTGGGACCCGTGCACTTTATTCCTAGTCAGTGTAGTGGTTAGGTTCTACACTTGGAATGCACGGTGTTTAGTCTCGACACAGCAGAAAACCCTCCTAAGGGATGAGGTGGTAGGCAACATCTTGGGTGACCTGGTGAAGGTCTGCTCTCTGGAGTTTGAGAGGTTGGGTGTGAGAAAGGCCTCTCGGCTTTGGAGAAGTCTTTCCTTTTAAAGACACTCTAGGGAGAGCTAGTTCCGTGTGAATGAAGTAGGGACAGCATAAGTTTCACTTGGGTGTTTAGAGACAGAAGTAGGGGCAGATAGGGACAGGGAAGGACAGGCACTGAGGGACAGATAGAGAGTTAGTCATATTAAGTTAGGTAGAGCAGGGATAGGAAGGGACAGACAGGGACAGTTTTCTCTTGGAACAGAATTAGGGACAGTCTTAGTTGTTGATGGACAGGGTGAATGGGTTAGTGAGGGACGGAGCCTCTAGAACTCCTTTTCCTAGTGGTGGGCTAAAGCATGCCACTTTAGCTTTTTGTTTTATGAAACAAGGTATGTAATGGATATTGGGCTTGCAGGCACTGAACTTGGGCCTGTAAGGGAAAAGGTATGTGGAAATTTATAATGTAATGCAATGTAAAGTTAAGTTAAGGAGTGTACAGTAATATGTTGTTCTGTGTCTTGTATGTGGTTTTTTTCTTTTCCCTTCGTTTTAGCTAGAGGGGCATGAAAGGGGGTGTAATGAGGTTGGGAGGGGGGGTGAAAGGGGGGGCGAGTGGAAAATAAAGCGATGGAGTGTCAAAAGACGGACATGCCATGAAAATGATGGACAAATTGTGGAGAATGGACCATGTGCTGGAAGAAAAGAAAAAGTGAGGGGGTTTGGTTAAAGGGTCTTTTTTTTCGCCCAGAGCATAAACTCTCGTGTTACTGGGCCTAGATGTGATGGGCCAAGAACGCTAAATGGACCTCTTTGTGTGATAGGCCATGAACTTATGGACCTTGGGTGTGGTGAAGGTTAAAAAAAAAAAAAAATTAGGGGTGTTAAGCAGGTGGGGGCTTTCAAGCCAAGTAAATGGCTAAGGTTATGTTTTAAGGCAGTATGGGCCGGAGACATTTCTTTCTGTTATTTGTATATAGGTATGGGTGGGAAGCGTGAATGAGGTATGATGGGGATGAAAGGGTGTGTTTGAGGATGAATGGATTTTAAGGTTTTTTTTTTATTTTTTGTTCTCTCTAAATTTTGTAGTGTTGGTGGATAGAATTCTGCTGGGGGTCCCCCAGGCTGGAAAGCTCGGGGACTGCAAAGGACATATTGCAAGTTTGCACAAATGCTGTGTGTTTCTGTGCGGGTTTTGTCTTGGTTTTTTTAGTTCTGGAGTATCGCTTGTTTGTATTATGTATTGTGTTTTGATACTTTAATAAAAAAAGAGTTCCAGCTCCTCCCAGACAGGAAGTTGTGAGGGCAGAGCACTGCTGCTGGTGGGAGCTGTGAGGGAAGGACTGCTGCTGAGCTCCTGGGAAAGGAGGATTTTCTATCTGGACTCTTTCACCTGCCCCCTTCCCAGGTAAGGAGAGACCTCCCTGGGACTGAGCGCCGGGGCTGTGCCCCTGGCTCCCACCCCCCGGCAAGCCAGCTGGGGGTGGGGGGCCTCATAATATCAGGAGGTCCAGGGCGCAGCCAGCCAGCCCCAGAATGGGGAAGAAAAGAACGCCGGGGCCCCCGGAGGTGCAGCAGTCGGCAGAGAGACATGGACTAGCTGCCTTCCAAGAGCGAAGGGAGGGAGGGACTGTTTGATCTCCACCCACAACCAGTCAGGGGCCGCCAAGAAGGAATGTGGTCCGTCTTAGGTGGGGGGCAATGATGCCTTCCACCTAGGAGCAAGGGGGTGGAGCTCCTTAAGATGGGCTTTGGGGTGAATGACATCTTTGCCCTGATACATCCTTCGGCGTCCCGCTTCTTCGACGTCAGCTGCGTGCAGCCAGAGGGGTTTGAGCTCTTCTGGTCAAACTATGAGCTGGTGCGAGAAGAGCCCGGATGGCAAGACTTGGTGGTACAAGCGGTGTCTCGCCAAAATTCCGTCAAGCGAGTGACCGTGGTTACATGTAACGAGTCACTCGCCAGCGTGGACATTATGACGTTGCTTTCCCGTTACGGGGAAGTCACTGAGGTCCCGAAAAAAAACAGGGATGAGTTCGGCATCTGGTCGGGGGGCTGGACCTTCATGGTCAAACTGAAGTTTTCCGGTGGCACGGTCACCCACATCCCTTCCTCGGCGTTCCTGGGAAGGGACAGGATCCTGGTCTTCTACCAGGGGCAACCGAAGGTCTGCCACAAGTGCGGCGACCCCACCCACTTCAGCGCAAGCTGCAAGGTGCAGAAGTGCACCCTGTGTGGTGGGGTAGGTCACCTGGCCGCCTTGTGCAAGGACATTCGGTGCCAGATGTGTGGTGACCTAGGTCACCCTCTCACCCGCTGCCCTCGTTCTTTCTCCAATGCCGCCGCAGGCCCGGTGGGGGGAGACCGTGAGGGGGCAACCTCTGGCAGCGCTCATTCTGCTGTGGCAGGTGGTGGCGGAGGGGAAAGAGCTGAGGGGCCAGTGAGGAAGGGCAATGCTGCAAGTGGCCCCGCGTACCAGCGGAGGCAGGAAAAACGCCATGGGGGCAAGGGGCAGTTGGAGCCTCGAGCAACCGGGGTGATGCCTGCTCCTCCCTCCAGGCCCGTGGCCAAAGCCTCTGAGGCCCTGGGGGAGAGTGCGGTGAGTGACGAGATCAGGAGGATGGAGAGAGAGGAGGATACGGCTGACTCGGACTGTTCCTCTCGGTATGAAAGTGTCGATGAGGATGCCTACAGCACCAGGTGGCAATACCAGGCGTGCCAAGCGCAAAACGGGGGGGAAGAAGGCTGGGCCCTCATACTGGTCTCTTGCGGCCGAGCCGTATAGCGGGGTGGCAGTCCTTTTTAAGACCGCAGATGTGGAATGCCGAAGGGTTACAGAGTTGGAAATGGGGAGGTGCCTGAAATTAGATGTCTTCATGAGGGGACAAGAGCTTCGGCTCATCAACATCTACGGCCCACAGTCTAAGTGGGACCGTAAATGTCTCTTCTTGAGGATCAAGCCCTTTCTTTTTACAAGCTGACAGGTGGTCTTCGGTGGGGACTTTAACACCATTATGAGGTCCCGTGACCGGGGGGGTCCCGGAGATCGCGTCGCGTTGAATAGCATAGCAAGTGAAGCTCGCCTGGTGGATGTCCACATCTGGCACACCCCAGGTCACGGGGGTTTCACCTATCATAGGGGTAACAGTAGGTCTAGAATAGACAGGTTTTTTTTAAAGGAGGGCGCCATCTTTTCTGCGGTGTCCGCCGTTGAGGTGGAGTTCTCCGATCACTGTCTAATTTTCTTTTCTCTGAATGTTGCAGAGACTCCTCAGATGGGAAGAGGGCTGTGGAACCTCAATTCGTCCCTGCTGGAAGAAGCGGAGGTGAGACAATCCTTTGAGGAATTTTTTCAGAGCTAGGTACCGCTGTTGGATCTCTGTAGTAGTAAGTCAGAGTGGTGGGAGGTCTTCAAAAAGTGGGTGGCGGGGTTCTTCCATCAGCTCTCGAGCCTCAGGAGTCTGAACAGGCACCGCTTGTACCAGGCCCTGGGGAGGAAACTAGAGCAGCTGGTCTCGACTGGAGGTGACCGTGAGGAAATCTCCAGAGTGAAATCTTTGCTCAAGAGGTGTCAGTATAATAGATACACATCTTTGGTTTTTGAGAGGGACTTCGGGAAGTACCGTTCGCCCGACCCTTACAGAAACTGTAAGATGTCAGTGAATTGTAAGATGGTGACAGGACTGATTGACAGTATGGGATCCCTGAACAGATCCAAATCAGGGATCCTGGAGGTGGTCAGATCCTTCTACTCACTCCTCTTGGAAAATAAGGATCTGGATCAGAACAGGATGTCTGCTTTCCTGGCTGAAGCCGTCCCTGTGCCAGGGGGTGATCCCTCTCTTGGTGTTTTGGCAGAAGAAAAAAGGGAAGAGGAAGTGTGACTGGCCATTGATGGGCTTCGGCCCAAGAAATCGCCAGGTCCGGATGGCTTAACATCCGAGTTTTAGAAGACTTTTAGGGACTCTTTGGTCCACCTCTTGACAAGGGTATTTAATGAGTGTCTCTCCTCGGGCACTCTTCCCGACTCAATGAGTAAGTCAGCCCTCATTATTCTGTCAAAGGGTAAGGATCCATCCCGTATCGAGAATTGGCGTCCCATAGCGCTTCTGGATACGGACCGAAAGGTTCTGGCCAAGGTGCTGTTTAATCGGCTGGTGAAATTTGCACCCCGGCTCCTTTCAGGGGCCCAGCATTGCTCTGTTCCAGGCCGCAGTACTTTTAGTGCTGTGCTCGGTGTCCGGGAGGCAGTGGAGCAGGGTAGGGCAGGTCTCTGGAAGGGGTACTTGCTGTCCTTTGACCGGGTCAAAAGCCTTTGACCGGGTCAACCACGAGTACCTCTGATCAGTCCTTTTGAGGTATGGTCTGCCTGGGAGGTTTGTAAAATGGTTAGAGATCTTGTATCAAGGGGCAGAGACTTTTCCGCTGGTGAATGTTTGGTCGGGTCCCCCTTTTGAGGTGGGTTCTGGGGTCTGTCAGGGCTGTCTGCTGAGCCCGCTTCTATACGTGTTCGCGATTGATTCCTTCCTAAGGAGGGTAGCTCGTGGACCATTGGCGGGAGTCGGAATGGACCAGGCGGGCTCTGGGTCCTCTCTGAGGGTGGTGGCGTACGCCGATGATGTTTCCCTTTTCGTGTCCTCGAGAAGGGAGGCGGACTGGGTCATGTCGGAGGTGGTGCGCTAATCGGAGGCATCCGGGTCCATGATCAACCGGGATAAGTGTGAAAGTCTCTGGCTGCGAGGGGGAGATCCCAGTTTTGATCTCCCGGACACCCTTCCAGGGCCCCATGCCACTGCCAAAATTCTAGGCATCGATTTTGGCCCCGCGGATTACCTCCAGCAAAATTGGGAGGGCAGACTTAAGATCGCCGCCCAAAAGGTGGACCAATGGAAGGGTTGGTCTTTAACCCTGAGGGAAAGGGCTGCCCTGGCTAAAGGCTTTCTGCTACCTTTGTTAATATACCTGGGCAGCGTGTTCATCTTGCCGGAACCTCTCTGGACATGGGTCTATAGCCTGTTCTTCCAACTGTTATGGAGGAATAGGCTTAACCTAATCAAGAAGGAGGTTACATACCGTGCGAGGAGACTAGGCGGGTTGGGTATGGTCAACCCGGTGGTGTTTCTAGTAAACACTTTTATTAAGACCAACATCTCCAACCTCTGGCTAGAGAGGGCTCCTCCGTGGGTTGTCTCCTACAGGGGATGGCTTTGGCCTTTCTTCCAGGAATGGGAAACAGGAGGGCGGGTGAAGGACCTACACACACCTCATGGGCATCTCCTGGCTTAAGCTACCCCAGTTCTGAAGGTGATCCGCCGGTGGGGTCTGGGAATGTGGGAAATCAGGACCATGTCGAGGCAATGCCTTGACAGGAGGGTCCTGTTGACCCATTTCCAGAAGCCCCTGGCCCTTAAGGATTGCCCAGGCCGGGATCTGGAGGTCGGGCTGGGGCTTTTAAATTCAAAGCGGATCCCCATGAAGTTTTGGCACTTGACCAGGCGTTGCTTCCACGGGAGGCTGTACATAAGGGACAACTTGAAGTACAGGAACTCCGATGATCGGGGTTGCCCTCGTGAGGAGTTCGGCGACATGCTGGAAAGCATGGAGAACTTCCTGCTTCATTGCCCCTTTAATGCAAAGGTTTACAACAGGGTGGGTGCTTCCATACATTGGCCACGGCTGGCGTCCCTCTCCTACGCTGAGTGGGCCTATGGAGCGTTCAGATCCCTGGGTGGCCAGGACCCGTGCACTTTATTCCTAGTCAGTGTAGTGGTTAGGTTCTACACTTGGAATGCACTGTGTCAAGTTTCAATGCAGCAGAAAAGCCTCCCAAGGGATGAGGTGGTAGGAAACATTTTGGGTGACCTGGTGAAGGTCCGTTCTTTGGAGTTCGAGAGGTTGGGTGTGGGGAAGGCCTCTTGACTTTGGAGAGGCCTTTCCTTTTAAAAAACACACTCAAGGGAGAGCTAGCTCCGTGTGAATGAAGTAGGGACAGCATATGTTTCACTGGGTGTGTTAGGGACAGAAGTAGGGGCAGATAGGGACAGGGAGGGACAGGCACTGAGGGACAGATAAAGAGTTAGTTATGTTAAGTTAGGTAGAGTAGGGATAGGAAGGGACAGATAGGGACAGTTTCTTTAGGGACAGAAGCAGGGACAGTCTTAGTTGTTGATGGACAGGATGAATGAGCTAGTGAGGGACAGGGCCTCTAGAACTCCTTTCCTGGTGGTGGGCTGGTGCATGTCATGCTAGCTTTTTGTTTTGGAAATAGGAAGTTTGATGGATATTGGGCTTGCAGGTGCCAAACTTGGGTATATGGAAACTGGAAAAGGATATGTTAAAGTTAAAGAAATATGTTATAGTTGTTATGGGTGGTGGTATAAGTGGTTATGTAAAGTAATATATGTAAAATGTAATATAAAAAAAAAAGAAAAATCGCACATGTTTTTTTTAGTTAGTGTGCGTGGATGATTGTAGTCAGGTTGGGAGGAGGGTGTATGGGGGGTGGTGGGTGGAGATGGATGGCTGGAGGAAAAAAATGGACGTCAAGAGGACGCGGAGCAAGGGGGCAAGAGGAACAGACTCTGGAGGACCCCGGAAATAAAGTCTTGTGTGGAAAAATAAATAAGCCATAAACTTTCGTGGTTAAGAAGTGCTGTGAAAAAGGCTACAAACTTGTGGGACCTGAGGTGTTATGGTGATGGGGAAGGCTACAAACTTGTTGCCAGGTGTGAGGAGGAAAAAAAAAAATTCTGTTAATAACTAAGTTTTGTCGACCAAAAAAGATGGCGGTTTTCTGTTTGTTACAGCAGTAGGCAAGGAGAGGGTTTTTTGTTTCTGTAAATAATGTAAATAAATAATAATCTTTATTTTTATATAGCGCTAACATATTCCGCAACGCTTTACAGTTTTCACACATTTTCATCACTGTCCCCGGTGGGGCTCACAATCTATATTCCCTATCAGTATTTCTTTGGAGTGTGGGAGGAAACCGGAGTACCCGGAGGAAACCCACGCAAACACGGGGAGAACATACAAACTCCTTGCAGATGTTGTCCTTGGTGGGATTCAAACCCAGGACTCCAGCCGCTGGGCAACGAGGGGGAGTGGCCAGCCCTGCCAGCACCAAGCAAGGGGGTGGTGGTGGCCCGCAAAGGGGGGTGTGGCCTCCCCGAATGTTGCCCGGCCTGCAAAAGCTGCGGCATGTGGGGGGGCGTGTCCTCCTTGGCCATAGTCCCGCCCGCTACATCCACATCACCTGAGGGACGTGGCCTCGCAAGGGGTTACTGCTCTGCCTGTGGTGGCTGTGACTGGCGGGGGAGCGTGGTCTCCGCGGTCGCGGCTGTGCCCGCGTCACCCGGGGGGCGTGGTCTTGCAAGAGGTCACTGCTCTGCCCGGGGTGGCTGCGGCCAGTGGGGGGGAGCGGCCACAGCAGGCCCACTGCCCTCTGTCCCACCCATCCTTCCACACAGTGCAAAGGAGCTGCCCCCAAAAACCGGCGGGGAGTTGTCGGGGGTCCCCGGCCCACCTACCTTCATCTGAGGGTGCAGGGACTCTGGCGCTCGCTGGCAAGCTGGCGGCGGGGGTGAAGAGAGGTGAAGCAGGGCAGGGAGCGGTGCCAGTGGCCGTCCCTGCCCAGAGCAAGGAAAAAGAAATGGATAAAAAGTTAACCAAAGATTAAAAAATGGAGCTGAAGCCAGGAGCTGCTGCTGCTCCTAGACCCAGCCAGGGCAGTGTGCAGGAAGTCTGCAACACAGAGGCATTTAAAGGGGCAGCAGCGCTCCTGGACAGGAGCTGAAGTAGCTCCCTGCAGGAGAGCTCAGGGCCCCCAGCAGGCAAGGAGAGGAACAGTCATGGCAAAAATGTAAATAGTGTAAATAATGTTATTGTAAATAATGCTGCTATTTGTGCGAGTGAAAGTGAGTACGAGAGTGGAGTGGACATTTTTGAGGAGTTGTTTGTGGATGTGAATGGGGATGTGAGTGACATGAATGAGGGGGTGAGTGCGAGGGGCAACCGAAGGTCTGCCACATGTGCGGCGACTGCAAGGTGCAGAAATGTGCGTTGTGTGGTGGGTCACCTGGCCGCCTTGCGTAAGGATATTCGGTGCCACCTGTGTGGTGACCTAGGTCACCCTCTCAGCCACTGCCCCCTCGCTCTTTCTCTAATGCCACCGCAGGCCCGGTGGGGGGAGACCGTGGGGGGGCAACCCCCGGCGGCGCTTCTTCTGCTGTGGCAGGTGGTGGCGGAGGGGGAAGAGCTGAGGGGCCAGTGAGGAAGGGCAATGCTGCAAGGGGCCCCGCGTACCAGCGGAGGCAGGAAAAGCGCCTTGTAGGTAAGGGACAGGTGGAGCCTCGGGCAACGGGGGTGATGCCTGCTCCTCCCTCCAGGCCCGTGGCCAAAGCCTCTGAGGCCCTGGGGGAGAGTGCGGTGAGTGAGGAGATCAGGAGGATGGAGAGAGAGGAGAAAGCGGCTGACTCGGACGGTTCCTCTCGGTATGAAAGTGTTGATGAGGATGTCCAGGAGCATCCTACAGCATCAGGTGGCAAAACCAGGCGTGCCAAGCTCAAAACGGGGGGGGAAGAAGGCTGGCAAGCCCTCAAAGTCTCCCCCGCCCCCGAACACCAGGGTGCACACGGAAGGGCCCGCTGACCCCCCTCCGATCAGACTCTCCAACCGGTTCAGCGCCCTCGGAGGTTCAGATGATGAGCCGCATGACGAGGGTGCCTGGCTGGGGGCAACACCGGAGGGTCCTTCAGGGGATGGCGGAGTCCATCACTCAGGGGGCACTGTTCCCCCTGAGGGGGGGACAGACCTGGATCCCTTGGCGAGGACACTGGGGGGAGGGATGGACCTGTTGGGTATCTCTTTAAAGAGGAAGGTATCTGACCCCTCCCCTGGTGGAGGTGATAGCGGGGCAGGGAAGAAATTGGCCATCCATCTCGATCACCCATGATGGGTGAACTCGCCCCGTTGACGCTGGCGTCCATTAGTGTCGCCAGCATTAAGTCAGATGCGGCTCGCTTCACGGCCTTCAATTTCTTCTCTCGGATTGAGGCAGAAATTTTATTCTTTCAAGAGACCAGACTAAAAGACATGGGGGCCATCTGTAAAGCACGGAGGGAGTGGAGGTGCGGGCCCTCATACTGGTCTCTTGCGGCCGAGCCGTATAGTGGGGTGGCAATCCCTTTTAAGACTGCAGAGGTGGAATGCCGACGGGTTACGCAACCGGGAGTAGAAGGAGGCGCACGCCTAAGGCCTCCGAAAATATCGAGGAGAGACAGGTTTTTTGCCCTCCTCCTGGGGCCCCTCTATCCCGTTGTATGGAACCCGCTACCCACCCCGGCTCGGGCCCTGTGGTGGGTCCGCTGCAAGGGAGCTGCTGCCAGTCCCAGCCCCATCGATGCCCAGGAAGGGGTGGAGCGTCTCTGCTGAGCGTCTGCAGGCTAAGGTTTCTGCCAAGCTCCTGGGAAGGGAGGTTTATTCTGCAAGGACTTTCCATCTACCACCTTTCCAGGAAAGAGGACTCTCCCTGGGACTGAGTGCTGGGGTTATGCCCCTGGCTCCCACCCCCTGGCTAGCCAGCTGGGGGTGGGGGGCCTCATCCACCACAAAGAGGCCCAGGGCGCAGCCAGTCAGTCCCAGGGATGGGGAAGAGCCGGAGGAGCCAGGGAGGCCACAAGGCTCCAGGGTCCGAGACCCCCGAAGCTGGTGCCGTGGTGGGCCCTCCCCCAGAGGTGACACTGCAAGTTGCAGCGGTGTGGCAGGAGCCCCCCTTACCATCTGGGGCTTCAAAGCTGCGAGGAAGTCGGCTACTGTCTATACCTCCCGCATCCATGCCCACCTCTGTGAATATGAGGAGGCAGCAAAACACCTGAGGAGACTCCGGGGGGAGTTGCAGGGAGCCTGGGTCATCTCCAAAAATTGACTCCCTGCTCCAAGGATAGCTGAAGTGGCCGCCATGGAACAGAGGTTGAAAGGGGAGATAAAGGCCCTGGAGGCCAGGAGAGCGGTCATCCTGGACAGCAGTGGTCCTTTCCGGGAGAAGCTGACCAACGATGACCAGTTTAGAGCCCAGACCGGTGGGTCTCCTTGGGGGTCAGGAGGCCCTATCCAGGTGGAGGATGAAGAGGATGAGGACGAGGAAGATGGCAGAACATCTGCGCCTGCCCCACCTGAAGACCTGGTGAGTAACAACGCTCAGGTAACATATAGTGGGATTGCCCCTGAGCAGGTGGCTCTCCCACTGGACTCCAGCTACTCGGAGGAAGGTGGAAGCGGGAGTAGTAGTAGTGAGGGGGGCTGCCTTGTCCTGCAACAGGTGAGACAGATCGAGTCCCTAGCGCGGTTTGGCATGCTGCTGTTTGGTGACGAGGTCTGCCCTAAGGATGGGGCAACTGGAAAGAGGAAAAAAAAGAAAAAGAACGAGAGAGCCTAAAAACACCATAGCTGACAAATTTGCATTTGTCCCTCTTTCCGTGGCCTCCCCGTCCCGCTGTATGGAACCCACTGACCACCCCGGCTCGGGCCCTGTGGTGGGTCCACAGCAAGGGCACAGGCAGAGTGATGTATGCCTGGATCTAACGGTCACATCTGGTGGTGGCAGTGAGGATTCGGGCAGTGACATGGAGGTCGGTGCTGGTGCTAGTGGGGTAAAAGTCGCTGGCAGTGTTGATATTGGTGGTGTCCGGGATCAGTCCCCGGTGGCAGGGGGGGCTGGCCTGGTGCCCAGTATGGTGACAGCCAGGGCCGCACCTCCGTCGGCGAGTGCTGGGGCTTCTGGACCCCCCACGTACAGGTCCGTTAAGTCTGGATCTCTTATGGGGGTCCAGAAGCCTAGAAAGGGAGCCGAGGCTGCTGTCAAGCAGCAACTTAAAAGATGCAAGGTTTTGGTCGCACCCCTGGAAGCCGCCGTGGCGAGGTCGGGGTCCCTGGCACGTATACCCAAAAAGGGGTCCATGCAGGGGGCTCCGCCATCACTGGACGCTTAAGGGGAGTGACCAGACTTGCCTGCACCAGGCGGTGGGAGCAGGGAGGCGGTGATGGCCCACAGAGGGGGCGTGTCCTCCTTGGCCGCTGTCCCACCCGCTGTGTCCGCGTCACTACTCTGCCCGTGGTGGCTGTGACCGGCAGGGGGTGTGGCTTCAGGAGTCACGGCTCCGCCCACTGTGCTCACGTCACCCGGAGGTGTGGCGGCTCTGCCCGGTGTGACTGTGACCGGCGGGGGGCGTGGCCTCGGCAGGCCCGCTGCCTTCCGTCCCACCCACCCTTTCAGCCAGTGTAATGCCCCCAAAAATCGGTGGGGAGAAGTCGGGGTCCCCAGCCCACCTAACTTCATCTGATGGTGCGGAGACTCTGGCGCTCCCAGGCAAGCCGGCGGGGGGTAGAGTGTGCAGGGCAGGGAGCGTTGTGAGTGGCTGTCCCTGCCCAGAGTAAAACAATGGACATGAAGGGAAAAAAAAATGGAGCTGGAGAACCCAGGAGCTGCTGCTGCTCCCAGGCCCAGCCAAGGCGTGCAGAGTGTTCTCTGCACTGAGGCATTTAAAGGGGAGGCAGCGCTCCTGGACAGGAGCTGGAATAGCTCCATGGAGCAGAGCTCAGGGCCCCCAGCAGGAAGGGAGAGGAACTGTAAGGTTGCTGATAACACAGTTGTAAATAATGTTGGGAAAAATAAAAGCACTGCTGTTTGTTCTAGTGAGAGTGAGGGAGAGTGATATTTTCGAGGAACTGTTTGTGGAAGTGAATGGCGATATGAGAGATATGGATGAGGGAGCGAGTGTGAATGTGGCTGAGAATGCAAGAGTGAATGGGAATAATAATAGCGTGAATGGGAGTGTGAATGAAGGAGCAAGCACGAGTGCTGGTGGTGGTGGGAGGGCTGGCCCATCTGCCGCGAGACCCCGCAGTAGTAATGCGGGGGCCACGGCTGGGGGTCGGGATGGTCCTGTGTGGGTCTCCTTGCCTCCGGGCTCCAGGGATGGCGTTTTGCACCGCCGTTTGATGGAGGCTCTCAAAAGGGGAGAAAGATCGATTGTGGTAGATGGGAGGACAGTGGACTTGTCTTTCTGGATAGAGAGACATGGCCTAGCAGCCTTCCAAAATCAAAGGGAGGGACTGTTTGGTCTCTCTCAACAGCCCATCAGGGGCCGCCGAGAAAGAATGTGGTCCGTCTTAGGTGGGGGGCAATGAAGCTTTGCCACCCAGGAGCAAGGTGGTGGAGCTCCTCCTAAAGATGGGCTTTGGGGCTATTGAAATCTTTGCCCTGATACATCCCTCGGCGTCCCGCTTCTTCGACATCAGCTTCGTGCGGCCAGAGGGGCTTGAGCTCTTCTGGTCGAACTACGAGCTGGTGTAAGAGGAGCCCAAATGGCGAGGCTTCGTCGCACAAGCGGTGTCTTGCCAAAATGCCGTCAAGCGAGTGACCGTGGTGACTTGTAACGAGTCGCTCGCAGGCGTGGACATCATGACGTGGCTTTCCCATTACGGGGAAGTCACCGAGGTCTCAAAAAAGAACAGGGACGAGTTTGGTATCTGGTCGAGGGGATGGACCTTCATGGTAAAGCTGAAGGTTTCCGGCGGCACAGTCACCCACATCCCTTCCTCAGCATTCCTGGGAAGGGACAGGATCCTGATCTTCTACCAGGGGCAGCCGAAGGTCTGCCACAAGTGTGGCGACCTCACTCACTTCAGCGCCAGCTGCAAGGTGCAGAAGTGAGCGTTGTGTGGTGGGGTAGGTCACCTGGCCGCCTTGTGCAAGAACATTCGGTGACACCTGTGTGGTGATCTAGGTCACCCACTCAGCCGCTACCCTCGCTCCTTCTCCAATGCTGCTGCAGGCCCAGTGGGGGGAGACCGTGAGGGGGCAACCCCTGGCGGTGCTTCCTCGGCTGTGGCAAGTGGTGGCAGAGGGGGATAAGGGGCCAGTGAGGAAGGGCGGTGCTGCTAAGAGGGGCCCCTCATACCAGCGGAGGCAGGAAGCTCGTAGAGGGCGGGTAGAGCCTCGGGCAACCGGGGTGATGCCTGCCCCTCCCTTAAAACCAGTGGCTAGAGTTGAGCGAAACGGGTCGAAAAATTTCAAAAGTCGCCGACTTTTGGCAAAGTCGGGTTTCATGAAACGAAACCCGACCCTAGGATGAGGTCGGCCACGAGGTCGGCGACTTACGCGCCAAAGTCGCGTTTTCAAAAGTTTGTTTTGCGCTCTTTTTCAGCCAATCAGGATCCACGGACACTGTGGGCAACGTGATGACATAGGCAGGGGTCACCACCATCTTTCAGAAGGGCATGCAAGTGATTGGCTTGCTTTGGTGGGCGTCACAGGGGGTATAAAAGGGCGTGCACGCCGACCGCCATCTTACTTCTGCCGATCTCAGTATAGGGAGAGGTTGCTGCTGATTCTGTAGGGAGAGCGTTAGGCAGGGAAGAAGACAAAAAAACTGCTTCTGCTGCTAGCGATTTGGCCTGCACAACACACCAGTCACTGTGTGTGCAGTGCAAGGGGAGGCTATATAGTGGTGTTGGTTGTTGGGCAGCCTTCTAAGGCTTCCTGACATTCCTGCATTGCTGTTTACCCACTGCTCCGCAAACTGCTTTTTTAAAAGCAATCCCAATTTTTTTTTTTTGTCCTGCTGAGAAGAAAAAAAACTGCTTCTGCTGCTAGCAATTTGGCCTGCACAACACACCAGTCACTGTGTGTGCAGTGCAAGGGGAGGCTATATTGTGGTGTATCAGTGGTGTTGGTTGTTGGGCTGCCTTTTAAGGCTTCCTGACAGGCTGGCATTGCTGTTTACCCACTGCTCTGCAAACTGCTTTTTTAAAAGCAATCCAATCTCCCTTATCCTCTAGTCACTTTTGTCACAGCTGTGCCATCGAGCCTGTGACATAGCGCTCAGATATTCATTGGGCCTCACACAATCCAAAAGTGTCCAGTGTCCAAAAGTGTGTGCAGAGATTCAAAATCTCCCTTATCCTCTAGTCACTTTGGTCACAGCTGTGCCATCGAGCCTGTCACATAGCGCTCAGATATTCATTGGGCCTCACACAATCCAAAAGTGTCCAGTGTCCAAAAGTGTATGCAGAGATTTAAAATCTCCCTTATCCTCTAGTCACTTTGGTCACAGCTGTGCCATCGAGCCTGTCACATAGCGCTCAGATATTCATTGGGCCTCACACAATCCAAAAGTGTCCAGTGTCCAAAAGTGTGTGCAGAGATTCAAAATCTCCCTTATCCTCTAGTCACTTTGGTCACAGCTGTGCCATCGAGCCTGTGACAGAGCGCTCAGATATCAGTGGGCCTCACACAATCCAAAAGTGTCCAGTGTCCACAAGTGTCTGCAGAAATTCAAAATCTCCCCTGTCCTATAGACACCTTGTACCTTGTTTTACATTACTATATAGTTTGTTGGATTTTGTCTACATTTCTACCAAAAATGAGGAAGGCTGGTGGAAGAGGCCGTGGAATTGGGCGGGGGTTGGCAGCTGGTAATGATGGTGTTGGTGGTGGATCTGATGGTAGTGGCAATAGCAAAATAGGACCGAATGCAGGAGGTGTTGAGCCTGCGTCATCGTCTGGCTACATAAGGCCTCGAACGCTTAGTTTTCTAGGAGTTGGCAAACCGCTTTTAAAGCCAGAGCATCAGGAAAAAGTTTTGTCTTACATTGCTGACTCAGCCTCCAGCTCTATCGCCTCCTCTTCTTCAGTTGTAAAAAGTAAAAGCACTGAGTCGTCATTGGAGGCTCATGTTCATGAACCACACCTTTCCTTGTGTCCTTCACCCCAACCAAGATTGAAGGATGACACAGGCCATACTACTGATTACTCCATGGAGCTGTTTTCACATACCATGCCTGGATTATCAAGTGAAATGGTGAATTACCCAGGCCAAGATGAATCTGACATGGAGTGCACTGATGCACAGCCGCTGATGGATGATTCTGCTGGTACATTCACTCAGAGCACTACATTGTCCTCGCAGTGTACAGAGCCAGATTCTGACCCTGATGAGACTCAGGTGCCCCTTCCCGCACACTATACCACCATACACGGTGACACAGAGGAAGGTGCACATGACATAGAAGAGGAGGTGATGGATGACCCAGTTGTTGACCCAGATTGGCATCCATTGGGGGAAGAGGGTGCTGCTTCCAATAGCTCAGATGAGGAGCATCCACAGAAGACATCGACATCGCAACAGCTGTTATCTGGCAGGCCCGGAGCACTCCAAAGACAGGTTCCAAACATCAAAAGAGTTGCTGGACAGCTTGTCCAGAGGGTCAAAAGATCACAGTGTGCTAGGCCGCAAAATGTCTGCCAAAGTAGGAAGAGTGCAGTGTGGCACTTTTTTTGAACAAAATCCTCATGATCAGGCCAAGGTTATCTGTAAGAAGTGCGCAAAGACCTTTAGCCGAGGGAAAAATCTGAAAAATTTGAATACCAGTTGCATGCTTAGACATTTAACCAGCATGCACTTGCAAGCGTGGACACAAGACCAAACCTCAAGTGCCACATGTGCAACTGATCACAACGAAGGTAGTCAGCAACGCTACATTGTTTCCCCCACTGTAAGCCCACCGGTTAGCACAGCAGCAAATGTTGAGGTGTCTTTGCAAGGCCACAGCAGTCAGGGAATCCCACTGTTATATCAACGAAATACTGATTCTAGGCCATCAGAAAGAACACTAACTCCATCACCATCATCAACCCTCTCTCAGTCCGCCCTGTCCACCGCTACTTCCACCATATGCAGCTCTCAAGTCCAGCTCACCCTCCCAGACACTATGAGTAGGACAAGAAAGTACTCAGTCTCTCATCCGCGTACACTGGGTTTGAACGCCCACATTCCCAAACTAATCTCGTTAGAGATGATGCCCTTTCGGTTGGTGGAAAGCACAGCTTTCCGCGAACTCATGGCCTATGCAGTACCACGCTATGACCTACCCAGTCGCCACTTCGTCTCTCGCAAAGCCATCCCAGCCCTCCACCATCATGTGAAAGACCGCATTGTCCATGCACTCAAGCAGTCAGTGAGCGGAAAGGTGCACCTCACAACTGATGCATGGTCCAGTCAGCATGGCCAGGGCCGTTACGTGTCCATCACTGCGCACTGGGTTAATGTGGTGGATGCAGGGTCCACAGGGGACAGCGGTGGTGGGACAGTGCTGCTTAGCCCATGGTATAGGAAACAGTTGGCTGTAGGCGTTCGACCCTCCTCCTCCTCCTCCAGAAGCGAAAGCTCGTCCACAGAGCGCAGTCGTATGAGCACTCCATCTGCAGCTGCCACTGTTGCACACGATGTGTCCCCCTATCAAGCAGCTAGTGGAAAGCGTCAGCAGGCTGTGTTGCAGATGATGTGTTTGGGCAACAGACACACCGCCGAGGTGCTGGCCGAGTACTTGAAGCGACAAACTGAGTAATGGCTGGGCAGTGTACATCTTGAGGCAGGCAAGGTAGTTAGTGATAACGGCCGTAATTTTGTGGCAGCCATAGCCCTTTCAAAACTCAGCCATATACCTTGCTTGGCTCACACCTTGAACCTGGTGGTGCAGTGCTTCCTCAAAAATTATCCGGAGTTAACAGCCCTGCTTCAGAAGATGCGAAGACTGTGCGCGCACATCCGCCGGTCGCCTGTACACTCCGTTCGTATGCAGAAGCTGCAGAGACTGCTCCACCTTCCCAACCACCACCTCATTATCGACATTGCAACAAGGTGGAACTCCAAACCGCACATGGTGGAGCGGCTGTGCGAGCAGAGGCAGGCCATAATGCATTTGTGGGATGATACACGGCCAGGCACTTTGAGAGCAGACATGGAGTTGACAGGTGTGCAGTGGTCGAAGCTGAAAGACCTCTGTAAAGTCCTTCAGTGTTTTGAGGAATGCACACGGCTGGTAAGCGCAGACGACGCCATCCTAAGCATGAGCATCCCACTTATGCGTCTGCTCATGCAAACTTTGACGCACCTTAAGGAGCAGGCGTCTGCAGCCAATGTTGATGAGGAGGAAGAGGAGGAGGGAATCCTTGATGACATTCAGCCATTGTCTGCTCAGGGACCTCTCCTGGACGAGGTGGAAGAAGAAGAGGAGGAGGAGGAGGATGATGGGGATGATTACTTAGGGGAGGAGGATGCATCTCGTGGGGCAAGTGAAAATGTTGGCGTGGCAAGGTCTGATACAGGGTTTGTGCGTGACTGGAGGGATGTGGATTTGCCAGAAAGTGCTCCTCCAACCAGCACTCGCAGTGCATCATTGACACCGGGAACATTGGCCCACATGTCAGATTATGCCTTGCAGATCATAAAAAGGGACCCACGCATTGCCAAAATGATGAACGATGACGACTACTGGTTGGCCAGCATCCTGGATCCACGCTATAAAGGTAAATTCCAAAACATCATGCCACAGGAGAACCTTGACCTAATATTGGCTAATAAACAAGCAACTCTGGTAAAACGGTTGCTTGAGGCATTCCCAGCACACAGCAGCGGTGATGGTTCTCACACGAGCCGTACGGGCCGGGGGCAGCTTGGCACAGGTGTTCGTGGTGCACATAGCAGAAGTGGCGTTGGAGACAGGGGTTTCATGACAATGTTGTGGACTGATTTTTCAAGTACCGCTCACACAACTGGTAATACTGCATCGATGGAAAGTGACAGGAGACAGCAGTTGTCAACTATGGTTACAAACTACTTTTCCTCCCATATCGATGTTCTCCCACACAGGTCATTCCCCTTTGAATATTGGGCCGCTAAACTGGACACCTGGCCTGAATTGGCACAATATGCCTTACAGGAGCTCGCTTGCCCAGCTGCAAGTGTGCTATCGGAAAGAGTCTTCAGTGCAGCTGGATCAATCCTGACAGAAAAAAGGACCCGTCTGTCAACCCAAAATTTGGATGATCTAACCTTCATTAAAATGAACCACGCATGGGTTTCCAAGGATTTTGTCCCACCTTCCTCTGATGACACATAGGGTGACAGAAAAATGGCTTGCTTTGGTCCACCTCTTCCTGGGACTTGACCTATTTCACCTTTTGCATCAGCTGAATGTCCAACATCAACATATGCCACTTTCTAAAACTCCCTAACTGTGCTGCCTCCCCCCCATGGCCGGGGTCACCACCTAACGCACGACACCGTGCGAGTGCCGTTGCCCTGGACAGGTGGGTAGGCTGACTCTTGGGCGCGGGCACTGGTACAGGGTCCTTCATAGTGCAATCAAGTGTCTCTGACGGTGGTGGTGCACACCCGCCGTCAGACACACCGCCGTACTATGAGGGGCCCAGTGCCAGTACCGACGCCCACAAGTGGGCCCCCCTTGCTTGGGCAGGGCCCCAGCATTTGCAATCTTTACCTCTCCCTGCTCCTCCGCTGTGTAGTCTGGGCCGTCAAATCCATACTGTGCCTGACACCGTCTGAGCCTGCCTCCTGATGTATAGACATATATTTTGAATGTGTACGCTATCCATACATGTTATCCGGGGAAACGGTACCCTTTCTAACCTTTGTGCAATCACGTGCAATCCATACTGGGCCTAACACCGTCTGAGCCTGCCTCCTGAGACATATATTTTGAATGTGTACGCTATCCATACATGTTATCCAGGGAAACGGTACCCTTTCTAACCTTTGTGCAATCACGTGCAATCCATACTGGGCCTAACACCGTCTGAGCCTGCCTCCTGAGACATATATTTTGAATGTGTACGCTATCCATATATGTTATCCGGGGAAACGGTACCCTTTCTAACCTTTGTGCAATCACGTGCAATCCATACTGGGCCTAACACCGTCTGAGCCTGCCTCCTGAGACATATATTTTGAATGTGTACGCTATCCATATATGTTATCCGGGGAAACGGTACCCTTTCTAACCTTTGTGCAATCACGTGCAATCCATACTGGGCCTAACACCGTCTGAGCCTGCCTCCTGAGACATATTTTGAATGTGTACGCTATCCATACATGTTATCCGGGGATACGGTACCCTTTCTAACCTTTGTGCAATCACGAGCAATCCATACTGGGCCTAACACCGTCTGAGCCTGCCTCCTGAGACATATATTTTGAATGTGTACGCTATCCATACATGTTATCCGGGGAAACGGTACCCTTTCTAACCTTTGTGCAATCACGTGCAATCCATACTGGGCCTAACACCGTCTGAGCCTGCCTCCTGATGTATAGACATATATTTTGAATGTGTACGCTATCCATACATGTTATCTGGGGATACGGTACCCTTTCTCACCTTTGTGCAGTCACGTGTAATCCATACTGGGCGTGAGAATGGCTGACGAGCTGTTAAGCAAGCTACAGCACCTGTGGTTTGCACACGTAAGTTTTTCATTTTTTCAGGAATGACGGTTAGGCCTAATTCCGGAACTGCGGTTGACCTGCACTTACTGGGAAATCATTGTTCGCGGGTAATAATTGTAATCAGTGATCCCATCACTAACGTTGTTCAGCGGGTTATCTGCACCTGTAAGCGACAAACGCTGGCCTTTTCAGTGTAGCGCACATGCAGCCATGGACATGTAAGGGCATGACACACCAGTTATTGGCCAATCTCATGTGCCAGAGCCTCACGTGTCCCTCTAGTAAGCCGGACTCGGACCGCGGGGCATGACGGAGTCTCGTTCGTTAACGGAATTAAGCTTGCAATGTGTGCATCTGTTCTGTAGCTGGCATGGTTGAGGTTTCCCAGGTGGAGTCGAATTTAACCGTAGGCTCCACTCCTGGTGGTGCCCTTCTGGACATTCCTTTAAGGTTCAGCTTTGCAACCATACTGCCCACGTAAAACAAACACTTTGCCTTCATGAACGCTGTTTGGAGGGTCATGACTCGTGGGAATAACGCCGCCCAATCAGTTAACCTGCTAGAGAGATCGTTCGTTGCTCCCAAGCATGACATCACACTCCCTAGGAAGAAGGTAATGCCACTGTGGCGACCGTACTCCTGGGGGCGACACAAGTGCACTGATGCCCAGCCACTGCTCGATGAATCTGCTGGTACATTGACCCAGACCACTACATTCCCCTCGCACGCTACACGACCTGAATCTGACCCTGATGAAACTCAGGTTACCCTTCCCATATACAGTTCCATCTTACACGGTGACAAAGAGGAAGCTGCAGATGAAAGTGCAGGTTCGGCCCACCCGCCATCAGACACACCACCGTACTATCAGGGGCCCTGTGCCAGTGCCGTCGCCAACGAGTGGGCCCCCCCTGCTTGCCCAGGATCACAGCACTTGCAAAGTTGAAATACTGTGCAGTGAGATGGAAGATGGGGACGACGAGGAATCCAGACAAGTACAGGGATTCCCTAGCGAGGAGACTTATTTGATTGTTTTCAATGCTGGGACAGCAATTTTTGGGGAGCACTATACTCTGGAGAATGATAGATGGGGCCCACCATACACTGGAACATTCCAAAGGTGGACATCAGACACTGGAGCAGCATTTACAGGGCCCATTATACACTAGAGCATTAGAAATGGGGCCCATTATGTTTGGAGCATTATTTGGGCCCATAAGACAGTGGAGCTTCATCCATGGGGACCAACATACACTCACTGGCCACTTTATTAGGTACACCTGTCCAACTGTGTGTTAAGACTTAATTTCTAATCAGCCAATCACATGGCGGCAACTCAGTGCATTTAGGCATGTAGACATGGTCAAGACAATCTCCTGCAGTTCAAACCGAGCATCAGTATGGGGAAGAAAGGTGATTTGAGTGCCTTTGAACGTGGCATGATTGTTGGTGCCAGAAGGGCTGGTCTGAGTATTTCAGAAACTGCTCATCTACTGGGATTTTCACGCACAACCATCTCTAGGGTTTACAGAGAATGGTCCGAAAAAGAAAAAAAATCCAGTGAGCGGTAATTCTGTGGCCGGAAATGCCTTGTTGATGCCAGAGGTCAGAGGAGAATGGGCATACTGGTTCGAGCTGATAGAAAGGCAACAGTGACTCAAATTGCCACCCGTTACAACCAAGGTAGGCAGAAGAGCATCTCTGAACGCACAGTGCGTCGAACTTTGAGGCAGATGGGCTACAGCAGCAGAAGACCACACTGGGTACCACTCCTCTCAGCTAAGAACAGGCATCTGATGGCTACTTTCAGCAGGATAATGCTCCATGTCATAAAGCTCGAATCATCTCAGATTGGTTTCTTGAACATGACAATGAGTTCACTGTACTCAAATGGTCTCCTCAGTCACCAGATCTCAATCCAATAGAGCATCTTTGGGATGTGGTGGAACGGGAGATTCGCATCAGGGATGTGCAGCCGACAAATCTGCGCCAACTGTGTGATGCCATCATGTCAATATGGTCCAAAATCTCTGAGGAATGCTTCCAGCACCTTGTTGAATCTCTGCCACGAAGAATTGAGGCAGTTCTGAAGGCAAAAGGGGGTCCAACCCGTTACTAGCATGGTGTACCTAATAAAGTGGCCAGTGAGTGTATACTGTAGCATTATGTGGAGCTCATCATATACTGTTTCAAACATTATATGGGACCAATGATTCTGTATGGAGAAATAGATGGGCCTCGTCATGAGATGTAAAAAGTGAGGTATTTTTCATTGTACTATACCGCTATTTCTCTGCCGTATCGGTGCATGATGAGTTGTGGTATGTGTTAAAGGGGCGCTCTTTCGCCCAGGGCACATGAAAACCTGCAGCCAGCCCTCCCCCCCACAACTTTAGCCAAATAACCCCCATTTTTCAGTGCGTAACTTGTATTATGAAGTTAATTAAGGTTGACAAGCTTAAGTAAGAAGAATTGATGCTTTTGGCATTCAAATGGGCACTGTAGGTGTGTTTCCTGTCCTCCTCTCACTGCCGACTTTTATTCCCCATTGACTTACATTGGGTTTCGTGTTTCGGGACGACCCCGACTTTTCCCTATAATCGGACGATCTTGCTCGACCCGACTTTTGGAAAAGTCGGTTTTCACGAAACGAAACGCGACCCTAAAAAACCAAAAGTCGCTCAACTCTACCAGTGGCCAAAGCCTCTGAGGCCCTGGGGAGAAAGCGATGAGTGAGGACATCAGGAGGATGGAGAAGGAGGACAAAGCGGCTGACTCAGATAATTCCTTGCAATATGAAAGTGCTGATGAGGTGATCACGGAGCAGCCTACAACAGCAGGTGGCAGAAGCAAGCGTGCCAACCATAAATCGGGGGGGAAGAGGGCTGGCAAGTCTTCAAAATCTCTCCCGCCCCTACACACAGAAGGGCCCGCTGACCCCCCTCTGATAAAACTCTCCAACCGGTTCAGCGCCCTCGGAGGCTCAGATGATGAGTCGCAAGACGAGGGTGCTGGGTCAAAGGTTGCATCGGAGGGTCCTTCAGGGGATGGCAGAGTCCGTCCCTCGGGGGGGCACTGTTCCTCCTGAGGGGGAGACAGACCTGGAACCTGGAGGCAAGGACACCGGGGGAAGGGATGGACATGTCGGGGTGCTCACTGAAAGGGAAGGTCTCTGACCCCTCCCCAGGGGAAAATAATAGTGGGGTGGGTAAGAAATTGGCCATCGAACTCGATCACCCATGATGGCTGAACTCGCCCCGTTGACGCTGGCGTCCATTGACGTCGCCAGCATTAAGTCAGATGCTGCTCGTTTCACGGCCTTTGATTTTTTTCTCCCGAATTGAGGCAGAAATGTTATTTTTGCAAGAGACCAGACTAACAGACATGGGGGCCATATTTAAAGCATGAAGGGAGTGTAGGTGTGGGCCCTCACACTGGTCTCTTGCGGCTGAGCCATATAGCTGGGTGATGGTCCTTTTTAAGACCGCTGATGTGGAATGCCGACGAGTTATTGAGTTGGAAATGGGGAGGTGCCTGATCATAGATGTCTTGATGAGAGGACAAGAGCTTCGGCTCATTAATATCTACGGTCCACAATCCAAGTGGGACCGAAATTAATCTTCCTGAGTATGAAGCCCTTTTTTTTTACGAGCCGGCAGGTGGTCTTCGGTGGGGACTTCAATACCATTACAAGGTCCCGTGACCGGGGGGGTCCTGGAGACCGCCTGGCATATGACAGTGTTGCGCTTCATAGCATAGCCAGTGAAGCTTGCCTGGTGGATGTCCACATCCTGCACACCCCAGGCCACGGGGGTTTCACCTATCATAGGGGTAGCAGTAGGTCTAGAATAGATAGGTTTTTTTTAAAGGAGGACGCCTTCTTTTCCACTGTGTCCGCCGTTGAGGTGGAGTTCTCCGACCACTGTTTAATTTTTTTTCTCTGAATGTTGTAGAGACTCTCCCCGAAGGGGAAGAGGGCTGTGGAAGCTGAATTCGTCCCTGCTAGAAGAAGCGGAGGTTAGACAATCCTTCGAGGACTTTCTTCAGAGCCAGGTACCGCTGTAGGATCTCTGTAGTAGTAAGTCTGAGTGGTGGGAGATCTTCAAAAAGCGGGTGGCGGGGTTCTTCCGTCAGTTCTCGAACCTCAGAAGTCTGAACAGGCACCGCTTGTATCAGGCTCTGGGAAGGAAACTCGAGCAGCTCGTCTCGACTGGAGGTGACCGTGACGAAATCTCTAGAGTGAAATCTTTACTCAAGAGGTGGCAGTATGATAGGCAAACATCTTTGGTTTTTGAGAGGGACTTCGGGAAGTACCGCTCACCCGACCCTTACAGAAACTGTAAGATGTCAGTGAATTGTAAGATGGTGACAGGACTGATCGACAGTACAGGGTCCCTGAAAAGATCCAAATCAGGGATCCTGGAGGTGGTCAGATCCTTCTACTCGCGCCTCTTGGAAAAGAAGGATCTGGATTAGGATGGGATGTCGGCTTTCCTGGCTGAAACCATCCCTGAGCCAGGGGATGACTCGTCGCTTGGTGTTTTGGCAGAAGAAGTCAGGGAAGAGGAAGCGAGACCTGCCATTGATGGGCTTCGGCCCAAGAAATCGCCAGGTCCGGATGGCTTAACATCCGAGTTTAAAAAGACATTTAGGGTCTCCTTGGTCCCCATCTTGACAGGGGTTTTTAATGAGTGCCTCTCCTCAGGCACTCTTCCCGACTCAATGAGGAAGTCAGCCCTGATTATTTTGTCAAAGGGTAAGGATCATCCCTTTTTGAGAATTGGCGTCCCTTAGCGCTTCTCGATACGGACCGGAAGGTTCTGGCCAAGGTGCTGTTTAATCGGCTGGTGAAGTTTGCACCCCGACTCCTTTCGGGGGCCCAGCACTGCTCTATTCCAGGCTGCAGTACTTTTAGTGCTGTGCTTGGTGTCCGGGAGGCAGTGGAGCAGGGTAGGGCAGGTCACTGGAAGGGGTACTTGCTGTCATTAGACCAAGCGAAAGCCTTTGACCTCTGGTCCGTCCCTTTGAGGTATGGTCTACCTGGGAGGTTTGTAAATTGGTTATAGATCTTGTACCCAGGGGCTGAGACTTTTCCGCTGGTGAATGGTGGGTCAGGTCGCCCTTTTGAGGTGGGTTCTGGGGTCCGTCAGGGCTGTCCTCTGAGCCCGCTTTTATACGTGTTCACGATCGACCCCTTCCTGAGGAGGGTGGATCGTGGACCGTTGGCGGGATTCGGGATGGACCAGACGGGCTCTGGGTCCTCTCTGAGGGTGGTGGCATACGCCGATGACGTTTCCCTCTTTTTATCCTTGAGAGGCGAGGCGAGTTGGGTCATGTCTGAAGTTGTGCGCTACTCGGAGGCATCCAGGTCCATGATCAACCTGGATAAGTGCGAAAGTCTCTGGCTGGGAGGGGGAGATCCTAGTTTTGATCTCCCAGACACCCTTCCTGGGCCCCAGGCCACTGCCAAAATTCTAGGCATCGAATTTGGCCCCGGGGACTACCCTCAGCAAAATTGGGAGGGCAGACTTAAGATCGCCGCCCAAAAGGTAGACCAGTGGAAGGATTGGTCTTTGACCCTGAGGGAAAGGGTTGCCCTGGCTAAAGGCTTTCTGCTTCCTTTGTTAATTTACCTGGGCAGCGTATGCATCTTGCCAGAACCTCTCTGGACACGGGTCTACAGCCTGTTCTTCCAGCTGTTATGGGGGAATAGGCTCAACCTAATCAAGAGAGAGGTCACAAACCGCACGAGGAGACTAGGTGGGTTGGGTATGGTCAACCCTGTAGTGTTCTTAGTGAACACCTTTCTTAAAGCCAACATTTCCAACCTCTGGCTAGAGAGGACTCCTCCGTGGGTATTCTCCTGCAAGGGTTGGCTTTGGCCTTTCTTCCAGGAATGGGAGACAGGAGGGCAGGTGAAGGACCTCCGCACACCTCATGGGCATCTCCCGGCTTATGCTACCCTGGTTCTGAAGGTGATCTGCTGGTGGGGTCTGGGAATGTGGGAAATCAGGACCATGTCGAGGCAATTCCTCGACAGGAGGGTTTTGTTGACCCATTTCCAGAAGCCCCTGGCCCTTAAGAATTGCCCAGGCCGGGATCTGGAGGTGGGGCTTGGGCTTTTAAATTCTAAGCGGATCCCCACAAAGTTTTGGGACTTGGCCTGGCGCTGCTTCCACGGGAGGCTGTATGTAAGGGACAACTTGAAGTACAGGAACTCCGATGATCAGGGTTGTCCCCGTGAGGAGTGTGGCGACATGCTGGAAAGCATGGAGCACTTCTTGCTTCATTGTCCTTTTAATGCAGAGCTTTACAACAGGGTGGGTGCTTCCAAATGTTGGCCGCGGCTGGCGTCCCTCTCCTACGCCGAGTGGGCCTATGGAGCGTTCAAATCCCTGGGTGGCCGAGACCGGGGCACTTTATTCCTAGTCAGTGTAGTGGTTAGGTTCTACACTTGGAATGCACGGTGTCTAGTGTCGACGCAACAGAAAGCCCTCCCAAGGGACGAGGTGGTTAGTAACATCTTGGGTGACCTGATGAAGGTGCGTTCTCTGGAGTTCGAAAGGTTGGGTGTGAGGAGGGCATCTTGGCTTTGGAGGGGCCTTTCCTTTTAAAAACACACTCTAGGGAGAGCTAGATTTGTGTGAATGTGGGTAGGGTCAGCATAAGGTGGTGTGGGTGTTGAGGGACATAAGTAGGGACAGATAGTGAGTTAGTTATGTTAAGTTAGGTAGAGTAGGGACAGGGAGGGACAGACAGGGACAGTTTCTTGAGGGACTGAAGTAGGGACAGTTATAGTTGGTGAGGGACAGGGTGAATGTGTTAGTGAGGGATGGGGCCTCTAGAACTCCTTTCCTGGTGGTGGGCTAAAGCATGCCACTTTAGCTTTTTGTTTAGGAAAATGAATTTATAAAGTAATGGATATTGGGCTTACAGGTGCCAAACTTGGGCCTTGGGTATGAAATGTTGTGTTAGGTTTGCATACTAATGCATGAGGTTAAAAAGGAATTGTATTGAGGTTTTGGTACGTTTGGGAAAGTGGGTATTTTCTCATGTAGGTTGTGCGTTGGTATTTAAAAAAAAAAAAACACACTTTTTTTAGTTAGACTGTATGGATGGGGTGTAGTCAGGCAGGGAGGGGGGTGCATGGGGGGCGGTGGATGGAAAAAGGATGATGGGACGTCAAGAGGAACATGGAGAAACAAAGGAACAGGGCAGGAGAAGCAGACTCTGTGGACCCTGGAAAAAATAATTTTTTTTTCGTGTGGAATAAAAAAGGCCATAAACTCTCGTGGACCTGGATTTGCAGTGACAAGGCTACAAACTTTGTGGACCTGTGGTGCAGGGAAGTGGAGGCTACGAACTTGTTGCCAAGTGGGGAAAAAAAAAAATTTGCTGTGTAATAGGAGTTAGGGTTTTGTTGGCTAAATTGACAGAGTTCCTTTTGTTAAGGCAGAGGGCCAGGAAAGATTATTTTTCTGTTCTTTGTGAATAGTATGAATGGGTGTGTGAATGGGGTTGAATGAAGTATGAGTGGTGAGGGTTGTTTTCTTGCATTTTGTTTTCTTGTATTTTTCTTTTTAGTAAGTTCCTGCTGGGGGTACCAAAAATAGTTAAGCTGCAAAGCTTAATGGCATGGAAAGGAATTGGACTTTTTGAGGTTTGATGGAGCATGTTTTGCACACGTTAACGTATGTCTGTTGTTTTTCTTCAGTTTATGTATTGTGGTTCATTTTCTATATGTATTTTTGATAATTTTGTAAAAAAATAAAAAAGAGTTCCAGCTCCAGTCAGCAGGTGGAGAGGAAGAGGAGGAGCCGCGGTCAGCTGGGTGTCGGTGGCTGAGAATTTTGCTAAGCTCCTGGGAAGAGAGGTTTTTCCTGCAGGACTTTCCATCTACCCCCTTCCCAAGAAACGAGGGCTCTCCCTGTGACTGAGCGTCGGGGCTGTGCTCCTGCCTCCCACCCCCCAACAAGCCAGCTGGGGGTGGGGGGCCTCATCCACCACCAGGAGGCCCAGGGTGCAGCCAGCCAGACCCGGGGATGGGGAAGATGATGACCCCGGGGGGCTGCAAGGCTCCGGGGTCTGGGACCCCCAAAGTAAGCAAGGCCGTGGCGGGCCCTTCCCCCGGAGGTGAGGTGACCAGCAGAGGTGCGGCGGGGTCCCCCGTTAACATCTGGGGCTCCAAGGTTGCGGGAAAGCCGGCTACCACCTACGCCTCCCGCATCCATGCCCACCTCTGCGAATATGAGGAAGCTGGGAAACATCTCAGGAGGCTCCGCGGGGAGTTGCAGAGAGTGAGAGTCATCTCCAAAAGCAAGCTCCCTACCTCAAGAAGAGCAGAGGTCGCCGCCACGGTCGAGCGGCTGAAGGGGAAGATACGGGCCATGGAAGGCCGAAGAGCAGAAATCTTGTCCGGCAGTGGTCCCTTTGGGGAAAAGTTAGTCAACGAGGACCGGTTCAGGGCCATGACCGGCGGGTCTCCTGGGGGTCTGGAGGCCCCTGCCAGGTGGAGGATGAGGAGGAAGAGGAGCAAGATGGCGCCCGCAGTGCATCTGGGCCACCTCCACCTGAAGACCTGGCAGGTGGGCCAGGTAACATAAAGCGGGATGGCCCCTGAGCAGGTGGCCCTCTCACTGGACTCCAGCTACTCGGAGGAAAGTGGGAGCGAGGGGGAGGATGGTGGAAGTGGGAGTAGTACTAGTGAGGGGGGCTGCCTCGTCCTGCAACAGGTGAGGCAGATCGAGTCCCCAGCGCAGTTTGGCACGCTGCTGTTTGCGGATGAGGTCTGCCCAGAGGACGGGGCAACTGGAAAGAGGAAAATGAAAAAAAACAAGAAAAAGCCGAAAAACATTATGGCTGACAAATTTGTGTTTGTCCCTCTTTCCGGGGCCCCCCTGTTTCGCTTTGTGGAACCCGCTGCCCACCCCGGCTTGGACTCTGTGGTGGGTCCGCAGCAAGGGAGCAGGGAGAGTAGTGTATGCTTATACCTGACTGTCACGTCTGGTGGTGACAGTTCAGACAAGGGCAGCGATATGGAGGTCAGTGCCAGTATTGCTTGTGGCATTGGTGGTGGTGCCCAGGCTCAGCCCTCTGTGGCAGAGGGGGCTGGCCTGGCGCCAAGGTTGCGTACAGCCGGGGCCGCACCTCCGGCAGCAAGTGCTGGGGCTTCTGGGCCCCCCACATACGGATCCGTTAAATCTGGATCGCTAGTGGGGGTCCAGAAGCCTAGGATGGGTGACGGTAACATAAGGCAACAACTCAAAATGTGCAAGGTGCTGGTCGCTCCCATGTCAGCGCCCGTGGTGAGAGCGGGGTCCCCGGCACGTAGACCCAAAAAGGGGTCCGTGCAGGGGCTCCACCGCCGCTGGGCGACGATGGGGAGTGGCCGGCCCTGCCAGCATCAAGTGGTGGACAAAGAGAGGCGGTGGTGGCCCGTGAGAGGGACGTGGCCTCCCCGAGTGTTGCCCGGCCTGCAAAGGTTGCGGCATGCGGGGGGGCGTGTCCTCCTCGGCTGCTGTCCCGCCCGCCGTGTCTGCGTCACCCGGGGGGCTTGGCCTCGCAAGGGGTCACTGCTCTGTCTGTGATGGCTGTGACCGGCGGGGGGCGTGACCTCGATGGTCACAGCTCCGCCTGCTGTGCTCGTGTCACCCGGGGCGTGGCCTCGCAAGGGGTCATGGCTCTGCCCGGTGTGGCGGCGACCGGCGGGGGGACGGGGGACGTGGCCGTGGCGGGCCCGCTGCCCTCTGTCCCGCCCACCTTCCCAAACATTACAGCGCTGCCCCCGAAAACCGGTGGGGAGTTGTCGGGGTCCCCAGCCCACTTCACTCCATCTGGTGGTGCGAGGACTCTGGCACTCCCAGGGAAGTCGGCGGGGGTGCAAAGAGTGGATGGAAGGGTGCGGTGACAGATGCCGTCCCTGCCCCAAGCAAGGATAAGACCAAAGAAAAAAAAATGGGCTTCGGCCCTTCTTCCAGAAATGGACTACCGCACGAGGAGACTAGGTGGGTTGGGTATGGTTAACCCAGTAGTGTTCTTAGTGAACACATTTCTTAAAGCCAACATTTCCAACCTCTGGCTAGAGAGGGCTCCTCCGTGGGTAGTCTCCTAGAAGGGTTGGCTTCGGCCCTTCTTCCAGTAATGGGAGGCAGGAGGGCAGGTGAAGGACCTCCGCACACCTCATGGGCATCTCCCGGCTTATGCTACCCCTGTTCTGAAGGTGATCCGCCGGTGGGGTCTGGGAATGTGGGAAATCAGGACCATGTCGAGGCAATGCCTTGCCAGGAGGGTTCTGTTGACCCATTTTCAGAAGCTCCTGGCCTTTAAGGATTGCCCAGGCCGGGATCTGGAGGTGGGGCTTGGGCTTTTAAATTCTAAGCGGATCCCCACGAAGTTTTGGGACTTGGCCTGGTGTTGCTTCCACGGGAGGCTGAACTTCGATGATCGGGGTTGTCCCTGTGAGGAGTGTGGCGATATGCTGGAAAGCATGGAGCACTTCCTGCTTCATTGTCCCTTTAATGCAGAGGTTTACAACAGGGTGGGTGCTTCCATACGTTTGCCGTGGCTGGCATCCCTCTCTAATGCCGAGTGAGCCTATGGAGCGTTCAGATCCCTGGGTGGCCGAGACCGAGGCACTTTATTCCTAGTCAGTGTAGTGGTTAGGTTCTACACTTGGAATGCACGGTGCCTAGTGTCGACGCAGCAGAAAGCCCTCCCAAGGGACGAGGTGGTTAGTAACATATTGGGTGACCTAGTGAAGGTACGTTCTCTGGAGTTCAAAAGGTTGGGTGTGAGGAAGGCCTCATGGTTTTGGAGGGGCCTTTCCTTTTAAAAACACACTCTAGGGAGAGCTAGATTTTGTGTGAATGTGGGTAGGGACAGCATAAGGTGGTGTGGGTGTTGAGGGACAGACGTAGGGGCAGATAGGGATAGGGAGGGACAGGCACTGAGGGACAGGTAGAGAGTTAGTTATGATAAGTTAGGTAGAGCAGGGACAGATAAGGACAGCTTCTTTAGGGACCGAAGTAGGGACAGTCTTAGTTGTTGAGGGACAGGGTGAATGTGTTAGTGAGGGATGGGGCCTCTAGAACCTCTTTTCCTGGTGGTGGGCTGGTGCATGCCATTTTAGCCTTTTGTTTTGGAAATGTGATATTTAATGGATATTGGGCTTACAGGTGCCAAACTTGGGCCTTGGGTATATGAAATGTTTAGCAATGGTTTATGGTTTCCGGTATAAGATATTTGAAATTGTGTAAAGGTATTATGTTGTGTGTTGGAGGAAAAAAAAAAAAGGTTTTCTCGTATTTTTCTTAGTTACTATGAGCGGGTATGAGAGGGGGTGTAGTCAGGTTGGGAGGCGGGTGAATGGGAATGGGTGTATGGAATGCAACGGGCATGTGGACCCTGAGGATGGAAATCACTGGGGCAGGAGCGCCTGGACTCATGGACCCCAAAAGAAAATGAAAGAAGAAATTGTGCCAAAAGTTTTGGTGAAGGGTTATTGAGTGCTAAGGCCATAAATTCTCAAGGACCTGGGTGTTTCTGGAAAATTGAAAAAGGCTACGAACTTGTGGACCTGAGGTGTGGGTGGAGGGAAAAAAATATATATACTTTTGTATAGAGGTGCTAAATTGGTGAAGGTAATATTTTGCCAAGTTGGCTGAGGAGTACTGCGGCAAAGCTGAAGTGGTTAATAAAAATGTGGTTAATAAAAATGCTGTTGAGGAAAGTGAGAGTGAATGCGAGAGTGGTGTGACTGATATTTTTGAGGAGCTTTTTGCTGATGTGAATGGTGATGTGAATGATATGGATGAAGGAGTGAATGCAAGGGTGAATGTGGCTGTAAATGCTGGAGTGAAAGCAGGAGTGAGTGGAAATAAAAGAGTGAATGGGAGAGTGAATGAAAGGGTATATGCGGGCGTGAGCACGAGTGCTGGTGGTGGTGGGAGGGCTGGCCCATCTGCCCCCTCAGCCGCGAGACCCCAACATAGTTATGCGGGGGCTGCGGCTGGGGGTCGGGGGGGTTCTCGGGGGGTCTCCTCGCCTCCGGGGACGGTGGTTTGCACCGCCTTTTCCTGGAGGCTCTCAAAAGGAGAGAGAGATCGATAGTGGTAGAGGGGAGGACAGTGGACTTGTCTTTCTGGATAGAGAGACATGGCCTAGCAGCCTTCCAAAATCAAAGGGAGGGAGGGACTGTTTGGTCTTTCCCCACAGCCGGGCAGGGGCCGCCGAGAAGGACTGTGGTCCGTCTTAGGTGGAGGGGCAGTGAAGCCCACCCAGGAGCAGGGTGGTGGAGCTCCTCCTTAAGATGGGCTTTGGGGCAACGGACATCTTTGCCCTAATACATTCCTCGGTGTCCCCCTTCTTTGATGTCAGTTTCGTGTGGCCAGAGGGGCTTGAGCTTTTCTGGTCGAACTACGAGCTAGTACGAGAAGAGCCCGGATGGCAAGACTTCGTCGTGCAGGCGGTGTCGCACCAAAATGCCGTCATGCGAGTGACCGTGGTGACATGTAACGAGTCACTCGCAGGCATGGACATCATGACGTGGCTTTCCCATTATGGGGAAGTCACCGAGGTACCAAAAAAGAACAGGGACGAGTTTGGTATGTGGTCGGGGGGCTGGACCTTCATGGTAAAGTTGAAGGTTTCCGGCGGCACGGTCACCCACATCCCTTCCTCGGCGTTCCTGGGAAGGGACAGGATCCTGATCTTCTACCAGGGGCAGCCAAAGGTTTGTCTTAATTGTGGTGACCCCACTCACTTCAGCGCCAACTGCAAAGTACAGAAGTGCGCATTGTGTGGTGTGGTGGGTCACCTTGCCGCCTTGTGTAAGGACATTCGGTGCCACCTGTGTGGTGACCTTAGTCACGCGCTCAGCCGCTGCCCTCGCCTTTTCTCCAATGCCGCTGCAGGCCTGGTGGGGGAAGACCGTGAGGGGCAACCTCTGGCTGCGCTTCCTCTGCTGCGGCAGGTGGTGACGGAGGGGAGGGGGCTGGGGGACCAGTGAGGAAGGGCAATGGAACTAAGAGGGGACCCGCGTACCAGTGGAGGCTGGAGGCCCTTAGAGGGTGGGTAGATCCTCGGGCAACCAGGGTGATGCCTGCCCCTCCCTCTAAACCGGTGGCTAAAGCCTCTGAGGCCCTGGGGGAGAAAGCGGTGAGTGAGGAGATCAGGAGGATGGAGAGGGAGGACAAAGCGGCTGACTCAGATAATTCCTCACAATATGAAAGTGTTGATGAGGAGGTCACGGAGCAGCCTACATCAGCAGGTGGCAGAAACAGGCATGCCAACTGTAAAATGGGGGGGAAGAAGGCTGGCAAGTCTTCAGGGTCTCCCCCGCCCCCGACCACAAGGGTACATACGGAAGGGCCCATTGACCCCCCTCTGATCTAACTCTCCAACCGGTTCAGTGCCCTCGGAGTCTCAGATGATGAGCCGCAGGACGAGGGTGCTGGGCCAGGGGTGGCATCGGAGGGCCCTTCAGGGGATGGCGGAGTCCGTCCCTCAGGGGCACTGTTCCTCCTGAGGGGGGACAGCCCTGGAGCCCGGAGGTGAGGACACCGGGGGGGTAGGGATGGACACCTCGGGAGGTTTTCTCAAGAGGAAGGGGTCTGACTCCTCCCCAGGGGATGATGGTAGCGGGGTGGGAAAGAAACTGGCCATCGACCTTGATCACCGATGATGGCTGAAGTCGCCCCGTTGATGCTGGTGTCCATTAATGTCGCCAGCATTAAGTCAGATGGGGCTAAATTCACGGCCTTTGATTTTTTTCTCCCGAGTTGAGGCAGAAATTTTATTTTTGCATGAAACCAGACTAACGGACATGGGGGCCATATATAAAGCACGGAGGGAGTGGAGGTGCGGGCCCTCATTTTGGTCTCTTGCGGCCGAGCCGTATAGCGGGGTGGCGATCCTTTTTAAGACTGCAGAGGTTGAATGCCGATGGGTTATTGAGTTTGAAATGGGGAGGTGCCTGATTTTCATGAGGGGACAAGAGCTATGGCTCATTAATATCTATGGTCCACAATCTAAGCGGGACCGGAAATGTCTCTTCCTGAGAATCAAGCACTTTCTTTTTACGAGCCGACATGTGATCTTCGGTGGGGACTTCAACACCATTACGAGGTCCCATGACAGGGGGAGTCCCGGAGATCGCCTGGCTTATGATAGCGTCGCGTTGAATAGCATAGCCAGTGAAGCTCGCCTGGTGGATGTCCACATCCTGTACACCCCAGGAAAAGGGGGTTTCACCTATCATAGGGGTAGCAGTAGGTCTAGGCTAGATAGGTTTTTTTTTGAAGGAGGACGCCATCTTTTCCGCTGTGTCCGCCGTTGAGGTGGAGTTCTCCGATCACTGTTTAATTTTCTTTTCTCTGAATGTTGCAGAGGCTCCCCGGATGGGAAGAGGGCTGTGGAAGCTCAATTCGTCCCTGCTGGAAGAAGCGGAGTTGAGACAATCCTTTGAGGATTTTCTTCAGAGCCAAGCACCACTGTTAGATCTCTGTAGTAGTAAGTAGAGTTGAGCGACTTTTGTTTTTTTAGGGTCGAGTTTCGTTTCTTGAAACCCGACTTTTCCAAAAGTCGGGTCAAGCAAGATCGTCCAATTATAGGGAAAAGTCGGGGTCGTCCCGAAACACGAAACCCAATGTAAGTCAATGGGGAATAAAAGTCGGCAGTGAGAGGAGGACAGGAAACACACCTACAGTGCCCATTTGAATGCCAAAAGCATCAATTCTTCTTACTTAAGCTTGTCAACCTTAATTAACTTCATAATACAAGTTACGCACTGAAAAATGGGGGTTATTTGGCTAAAGTTGTGGTGGGGAGGGCTGGCTGCAGGTTTTCATGTGCCCTGGGCGAAAGAGCGCCCCTTTAACACATACCACAACTCATCATGCTCCGATACGGCAGAGAAATAGCGGTATAGTACAATGAAAAATACTTCACTTTTTACATCTCATGACGAGGCCCATCTATTTCTCCATACAGAATCGTTGGTCCCATATAATGTTTGAAACAGTATATGATGAGCTCCACATAATGCTACAGTATATGTTGGTCCCCATGGATGAAGCTCCACTGTCTTATGGGCCCAAATAATGCTCCAAACATAATGGGCCCCATTTCTAATGCTCTAGTGTATAATGGGCCCTGTAAATGCTGCTCCAGTGTCTGATGTCCACCTTTGGAATGTTCCAGTGTATGGTGGGCCCCATCTATCATTCTCCAGAGTATAGTGCTCCCCAAAAATTGCTGTCCCAACTTGAAAACAATCAAATAAGTCTCCTCGCTAGGGAATCCCTGTACTTGTCTGGACTCCTCGTCGTCCCCATCTTCCATCTCACTGCACAGTATTTCAACTTTGCAAGTGCTGTGATCCTGAGCAAGCAGGGGGGGCCCACTCGTTGGCGACGGCACTGGCACAGGGCCCCTGATAGTACGGTGGTGTGTCTGATGGCGGGTGGGCCGAACCTGCACTTTCATCTGCAGCTTCCTCTTTGTCACCGTGTAAGATGGAACTGTATATGGGAAGGGTAACCTGAGTTTCATCAGGGTCAGATTCAGGTCGTGTAGCGTGCGAGGGGAATGTAGTGGTCTGGGTCAATGTACCAGCAGATTCATCGAGCAGTGGCTGGGCATCAGTGCACTTGTGTCACCCCCAGGAGTACGGTCGCCACAGTGGCATTACCTTCTTCCTAGGGAGTGTGATGTCATGCTTGGGAGCAACGAACGATCTCTCTAGCAGGTTAACTGATTGGGCGGCGTTATTCCCACGAGTCATGACCCTCCAAACAGCGTTCATGAAGGCAAAGTGTTTGTTTTACGTGGGCAGTATGGTTGCAAAGCTGAACCTTAAAGGAATGTCCAGAAGGGCACCACCAGGAGTGGAGCCTACGGTTAAATTCGACTCCACCTGGGAAACTCAACCATGCCAGCTACAGAACAGATGCACACATTGCAAGCTTAATTCCGTTAACGAACGAGACTCCGTCATGCCCCGCGGTCCGAGTCCGGCTTACTAGAGGGACACGTGAGGCTCTGGCACATGAGATTGGCCAATAACTGGTGTGTCATGCCCTTACATGTCCATGGCTGCATGTGCGCTACACTGAAAAGGCCAGCGTTTGTCGCTTACAGGTGCAGATAACCCGCTGAACAACGTTAGTGATGGGGATCACTGATTACAATTATTACCCGCGAACAATGATTTCCCAGTAAGTGCAGGTTAACCGCAGTTCCGGAATTAGGCCTAACCGTCATTCCTGAAAAAATGAAAAACTTACGTGTGCAAACCACAGGTGCTGTAGCTTGCTTAACAGCTCGCCAGCCGTTCTCACGCCCAGTATGGATTACACGTGATTGCACAAAGGTGAGAAAGGGTACCGTATCCCCAGATAACATGTATGGATAGCGTACACATTCAAAATATATGTCTATACATCAGGAGGCAGGCTCAGACGGTGTTAGGCCCAGTATGGATTGCACGTGATTGCACAAAGGTTAGAAAGGGTACCGTATCCCCAGATAACATGTATGGATAGCGTACACATTCAAAATATATGTCTATACATCAGGAGGCAGGCTCAGACGGTGTCAGGCACAGTATGGATTTGACGGCCCAGACTACACAGCGGAGGAGCAGGGAGAGGTAAAGATTGCAAATGCTGGGGCCCTGCCCAAGCAAGGGGGGCCCACTCGTGGGCGTCGGTACTGGCACTGGGCCCCTCATAGTACGGCGGTGTGTCTGACGGCGGGTGTGCACCACCACCGTCAGAGACACTTGATTGCACTATGAAGGACCCTGTGCCAGTGCCCGCGCCCAAGAGTCAGCCTACCCACCTGTCCAGGGCAACGGCACTCGCACGGTGTCGTGCGCTAGGTGGTGACCCCGGCCATGGGGGGGAGGCAGCACAGTTAGGGAGTTTTAGAAAGTGGCATATGTTGATGTTGGACATTCAGCTGATGCAAAAGGTGAAATAGGTCAAGTCCAAGGAAGAGGTGGACCAAAGCAAGCCATTTTTCTGTCACCCTATGTGTCATCAGGGGAAGGTGGGACAAAATCCTTGGAAACCCATGCGTGGTTCATTTTAATGAAGGTTAGATCATCCACATTTTGGGTTGACAGACGGGTCCTTTTTTCTGTCAGGATTGATCCAGCTGCACTGAAGACTCTTTCCGATAGCACACTTGCAGCTGGGCAAGCGAGCTCCTGTAAGGCATATTGGGCCAATTCAGGCCAGGCGTCCAGTTTAGCGGCCCAATAGTCAAAGGGGAATGACCTGTGTGGGAGAACATTGATATGGGAGGAAAAGTAGTTTGTAACCATAGTTGACAACTGCTGTCTCCTGTCACTTTCCATCGATGCAGTATTACCAGTTGTGTGAGCGGTACTTGAAAAATCAGTCCACAACATTGTCATGAAACCCCTGTCTCCAACGCCACTTCTGCTGTGTGCACCACGAACACCTCTGCCAAGCTGCCCCCGGCCCGTACGGCTCGTGTGAGAACCATCAACGCTGCTGTGTGCTGGGAATGCCTCAAGCAACCGATTTACCATAGTTGCTTGTTTATTAGCCAATATTAGGTCAAGGTTCTCCTGTGGCATGATGTTTTGTAATTTGCCTTTATAGCGTGGATCCAGGATGCTGGCCAACCAGTAGTCGTCATCGTTCATCATTTTGGCAATGCGTGGGTCCCTTTTTAGGATCTGCAAGGCATAATCTGACATGTGGGCCAATGTTCCCAGTGTCAATGATGCACTGCGAGTGCTGGTTGGAGGAGCACTTTCTGGCAAATCCACATCCCTCCAGTCACGCACAAACCCTGTACCAGACCTTGCCACGCCAACATTTTCACTTGCCCCACGAGATGCATCCTCCTCCCCTAAGTAATCATCCCCATCATCCTCCTCCTCCTCCTCTTCTTCCTCCACCTCATCCAGGAGAGGTCCCTGAGCAGACAATGGCTGAATGTCATCAAGGATTCCCTCCTCCTCTTCCTCCTCATCAACATTGGCTGCAGAAGCCTGCTCCTTAAAGTGCGTCAAAGTTTGCATGAGCAGACGCATAAGTGGGATGCTCATGCTTAGGATGGCGTCGTCTGCACTTACCAGCCGTGTGCATTCCTCAAAACACTGAAGGACTTTACAGAGGTCTTTCAGCTTCGACCACTGCACACCGGTCAACTCCATGTCTGCTCTCAAAGTGCCTGGCCGTGTATCCTCCCACAAATGCATTTTGGCCTGCCTCTGCTCGCACAGCCGCTCCACCATGTGCAGGGTGGAGTTCCACCTTGTTGCAATGTCGATAATGAGGCGGTGGTTGGGAAGGTGGAGCAATCGCTGCAGCTTCTGCATACGAACGGAGTGTACAGGCGACCGGCGGATGTGCGCGCACAGTCTTCGCACCTTCTGGAGCAGGGCTGTTAACTCCGGATAATTTTTGAGGAAGCACTGCACCACCAGGTTCAAGGTGTGAGCCAAGCAAGGTATGTGGCTGAGTTTTGAAAGGGCTATGGCTGCCACAAAATTACGGCCGTTATCACTAACTACCTTGCCTGCCTCAAGATGTACACTGCCCAGCCATGACTCAGTTTGTCGCTGAAAGTACTCGGCCAGCACCTCGGCGGTGTGTCTGTCGCCCAAACACATCATCTGCAACACTGCCTGCTGACGCTTTCCACTAGCTGCTCGATAGAGGGACACCTCGTGTGCAACAGTGGCAGCTGGAGATGGAGTGCTCGTACGATTGCGCTCTTTGGACGAGCTTTCGCTTCTGGAGGAGGAGGAGGAGGAGGAGGGTCGAACGCCTACAGCCAACTGTTTCCTATACCATGGGCTAGGCAGCACTGTCCCACCAACGCTGTCCCCTGTGGACCCTGCATCCACCACATTAACCCAGTGCGCAGTGATGGACACGTAACGGCCCTGGCCATGTGTCATATCGGACGCTGTTCACACCACAGCATCCGGCAGGCAGAGGTAGTTCCACCTCCAGCCACTATAGCCTCAGTGGCGCCGGCCTGATCTTCAGGCTCTCGGGGGTTAATCCTGCTGGAGACCAGGTTGGATGGTTAGTCACGCCCACGGTCTTTAAATAGTCATGCTGGCCTATGGGCGTCGCCGATTATAGCTTGTCTTTCATACCAAGTGGTTCCGGTCTGGAGTGGAGGTGTTCAAGAGAGAGAGATTCATATCTGGTGTCGTATGATCCGTCGTTATCCTTTCTCCTTCCCATATTTGTGTTTAGTTGTGCCCTGTTCACATTACTGTTTATTCCTGTGTGTGTGCGGCGCAGTGCAGTTTAAGTTCTCCCTGTCTGTCATTATTTGTGTGGGAGCTTTGGTGGTGACTTCTCACTGGGTGGAGGGTGGAGGGTTAAGTGCAGGGCTGAGTAGGAGATAAGGAAAGGTCGGAGGCTCAGGCATTTGCACCTTCAGCAAAAACCCTGGGTTGAGGATCAGACAGGGTTTCCCCTAGTAAAGGGACACCACAGGGGCCCCGGGTTTTTCAGCCTTAGTTGAACTAAGCCCCCGTGACATTATAATCGGCCCACATTTTTTCAGGAGTCCATGGATCCATTAGATTCCATAACCCGCCAGTTGGCGGCGCTGTCCATACAGGTCTCCGAGTTGAATGGGGCAGTTCAGCAGCAGGGCCTGGTAGTAGCAAAGGTGCAAACGGCATCTGCAGGTATCGGTGCAGAGCCGAAGTTTCCGCTGCCAGAACGATTTTCAGGCGATCGCAGCAAATTTGTCGTATTTCGGGAGGCCTGCAAATTATACTTCCGCATGCGGCCAATATCCTCAGGTAATGAGGCCCAGCGAGTAGGGCTGGTGTTGTCATTACTGAGTGGTGACCCCCAAGCATGGGCATTTTCCTTACCACCTGACTCTGCTACATTTCATTCGGTCGATAATGTTTTTTCTGCCCTCGGGCTCATTTACGATGACCCTGACCGACTGGCTCTAGCGGAATCTAAAATCCGCGCCCTCCGCCAGGGGGAGCGCTTGGCAGAAGACTATTGTTCGGAATTTCGCCGCTGGGCTGTAGACACACAGTGGAATGACCCAGCACTGCGGAGCCAGTTTATTCATGGGGTATCAGGGAGGGTGAAACAAGCCCTCCTGATGTATGAGACTCCGGCATCATTGGAGTCTGCCATGAGTTTGGTGATACGTATTGATCGCCGTTTTCGTCAGGGGGCACAGGAGACGCTACCTCTGGAGGAAAACAGAGGTGCAGGTGTGGTTGAAGTAGATGAGTCCCCTGAACCTATGCAGATTGCTGGCGTGGCACAGGTTCAGCCTCGCGCTCCGGGAGTCCGGAAGTCCGGAGCATGTTTCTACTGTGGTAAAGGTGGTCATTATGTTAACGTTTGCCCGGTACTACCTAAGAGGGTCACACCGGCGGAAAACTGTTAAGCTCAGAGGGTATGGAGGAGACCCAACTGAGCGTATGCATATCCTCCATGATGGTATCTCAATGTATGCTCCCTGCCAAGGTTATTGTCGCCGGCAGAGAGCTACCTATATCAGTGTTTGTGGATAGCGGTTCCGCCACCAATCTCATAGATGAGGAGTTTGCACACACCGCCGGGTTTAAGATTGAAAAACTTCCTCACCCCATACAGGTGGTGACCATTAATGCTGTTCCCCTCCCTCAAGGGGAGATTACTGAGTTTGTGGCAGAGGTGAAACTCCACATTGGGGTCCTACATTCTGAGTCGGTTACATGTAGGGTCCTCCGTAATCTCCCAGCTCAAATGGTCCTGGGTTTTCCATGGCTGTCCAGGCACAACCCGGTAATTGATTGGAAAACTCAGGACATAGTACAATGGAGTGGTTTCTGCCAAGACAATTGCTTGGCCACATGTGTGTCCGCCGTGACGCCCAGCCTGCCGGAGGCTTTGCAGGATTTCGCGGATGTTTTCTCTGAGAAGGGTTGCTCAGAACTGCCTCCACATAGAGCCTATGACTGTGCTATTAGGCTAAAACCCGGGGCCAAATTACCTAAGGCCAGGATGTTTAATATTTCTGGTCCTGAGAGACAAGCTCTGAAAGACTACATCGCGGAGAGTCTGAGCAAAGGTCACATCCGGCCTTCGTCCTCGCCTGTAGCCGCGGGGTTTTTCTTCATTAAGAAGAAAGATGGGGGGTTACGCCCGTGTCTGGATTTCCGAGAGTTAAACCAGATTACTATCCGTGATCCCTACCCAATGCCGTTGATCCCGGATTTGTTCAACCAGGTAGCGGGGGCAAAATGGTTTTCCCAGCTGGACCTCAGGGGGGCGTATAACCTCATAAGGGTCCGTCAGGGGGATGAGTGGAAGACGGCGTTTAACACTCCTGAGGGTCATTTTGAGAGTCTGGTTATGCCGTTTGGGTTGACCACCGCGCCTGCCGTTTTCCAACATTTTATTAATGATGTCTTTGCTCATGTCCTGGGGAGATTTGTGATTGTATACCTGGATGATATCCTCATTTATTCTAGCGATCGGGACACTCATTTGCAGCATGTTAGGCAGGTGTTACAGTTGCTCCGGGAGAACCAGCTCTATGCTAAGCTGGAAAAATGTTTATTTTTTGTCCAGGAGTTGCCCTTTTTGGGATATATTGTGTCCGCAGCTGGTTTTAAAATGGACACCGCTAAGGTGCAAGCGGTGTTGCAATGGGAGAGGCCGGAGAGTCTGAAAGCACTCCAGCGGTTCCTGGGGTTTGCGAATTATTATAGGAAATTTATAAAACACTTTTCGACTGTCGCCAAACCGCTCACGGACATGACAAAAAAGGGTGCCGATCTGGCGAACTGGCCTGAGGTGGCTATACGTGCATTTGAGCGTCTGAAGAATAGTTTTGCTTCAGCCCCCATTCTGGTGCAACCAGACGTGTCTAAACCTTTTGTGGTAGAGGTTGATGCGTCGGAGGTGGGAGTGGGGGCAGTACTGTCTCAAGGCTCGTCCTTGAGCGAGATGCATCCATGCGCCTACTTCTCCAAGAAGTTGTCACCGGCCGAACGGAATTATGATATCGGCAACAGGGAGTTGTTGGCCATCAAACTGGCTTTTGAGGAATGGCGACACTTCTTGGAGGGGGCGGCTCACCAGGTCACAGTTATCACCGACCATAAGAATCTGCTCTACCTGGAGTCGGCCAAGCGTCTGTCTCCTAGGCAGGCTCGCTGGGCATTGTTTTTTACTCGTTTCAATTTTCTTGTGACGTACCGTCCCGGGGCTAAAAACACCAAGGCGGATGCTTTGTCTAGGTGTTTTCCGGGGGGAGAACCTCGGGAAGAGCCGGTACCCATCCTCCAGAAAGGGGTAGTGGTCTCGGCTCTCACGACTGAGGTAGAGGCGGAGATTGCCGAGGCCCAAGAGGAGGTACCACCAGGACTTCCCGCCAACAAATCATTTGTACCCCTGCATCTTCGGCCTAAGGTGTTGAAGGAACACCACGATTCGGTACTGGCTGGTCACCCAGGGGTGAAGGGCACCTTAGAGCTGGTATCGCGTCGTTTCTGGTGGCCCAAAATCCGGCAGGACGTGGTCTCGTACGTGGCAGCTTGCATCACGTGCGCTAGGGCTAAGTCACCCCGAACCCGTCCTGCTGGCACGCTACAGCCTCTGGGGGTACCCAATAGGCCATGGACAGAAATCTCCATGGATTTTATCACTGACTTGCCAGCCTCGGCAGGGAACACGGTCATCCTGGTGGTGGTTGACCGTTTTTCAAAGATGGCGCATTTTGTGGCGTTGTCCTCTTTGCCCAATGCTAAGACGTTGGCTCAGGTATTTGTGAAGGAGGTGGTCAGACTCCACGGAGTACCGTCTGACATAGTATCTGATAGGGGTACGCAATTTGTGGCGAGGTTTTGGAAAGCTTTTTGCTCAAGGTTGGGGATCAAGTTGTCACATTCATCGGCGTTTCATCCACAGTCTAATGGACAAACTGAGCGCATGAACCAAAATCTTGAACAGTATTTACGATGCTTTGTGTCCGACAACCAGGAGGAGTGGTCTACTTTCCTTCCTCTGGCCGAATGCGCATTAAATAATCACCGCCAAGAGTCATCAGGAGAGTCTCCATTCTTTTGTGTGTACGGTCAACATCCTCAGTTTTGTACCTTACGTCAGGGTGACTCCGGGGGTGTCCCGGAGGAGGATCAGCTAGGAGCCCAATTGTCATCAGTCTGGAGGCGGGTGAAACAGCGTTTGTTGAGCATGAGTGCCAGGTACAAACGGGTGGCTGACAGTAGACGCGTGCCAGGTCCGGACCTGTGTGTGGGTGAATGGGTGTGGTTAGCTACGAAGAACATAAAACTCAAAATCCCTTCTTTAAAACTGGGTCCAAGGTTTATTGGGCCTTTTAGGATTTCTGCCATCATTAACCCAGTGGCTTATCGGTTGGAACTTCCCGCAGTGTACAAGATACACAACGTGTTTCACAGGGCTTTATTGAAAAAGGTGGTAGGCTCTGTGGACACAACGCCGATGCCACCTCCAGTCATGGTGGATGGCGATTTAGAGTTCGAGGTCGCCAAGGTAGTGGACTCTCGAGTAGTACGCCGTACTCTTCAGTATTTGGTGCACTGGCGGGGGTATGGTCCAGAGGAGAGGTCTTGGGTTCCAGCCTCAGACATACATGCGGATCGGCTGGTCAGTTCTTTTCACCGTCGTCATCCGGACAAGCCGGGTCCTATGAGTCTTGAGGGCCCTGGGGTCCCTCGTAGAAGACGGGGTACTGTCATATCGGACGCTGTTCACACCACAGCATCCGGCAGGCAGAGGTAGTTCCACCTCCAGCCACTATAGCCTCAGTGGCGCCTGCCTGATCTTCAGGCTCTCGGGGGTTAATCCTGCTGGAGACCAGGTTGGATGGTTAGTCACGCCCACGGTCTTTAAATAGTCATGCTGGCCTATGGGCGTCGCCGATTATAGCTTGTGTTTCATACCAAGTGGTTCCGTCTGGAGTGGAGGTGTTCAAGAGAGAGAGATTCATATCTGGTGTCGTATGATCCGTCGTTATCCTCCTTCCCATATTTGTGTTTAGTTGTGCCCTGTTCACATTACTGTTTATTCCTGTGTGTGTGCGGCGCAGTGCAGTTTAAGTTCTCCCTGTCTGTCATTATTTGTGTGGGAGCTTTGGTGGTGACTTCTCACTGGGTGGAGGGTGGAGGGTTAAGTGCAGGGCTGAGCAGGAGATAAGGAAAGGTCGGAGGCTCAGGCATTTGCACCTTCAGCAAAAACCCTGGGTTGAGGGTCAGACAGGGTTTCCCCTAGTAAAGGGACACCACAGGGGCCCCGGGTTTTTCAGCCTTAGTTGAACTAAGCCCCCGTGACACCATGCCGACTGGACCATGCATCAGTTGTGAGGTGCACCTTTCCGCTCACTGACTGCTTGAGTGCATGGACAATGCGGTCTTTCACATGATGGTGGAGGGCTGGGATGGCTTTGCGAGAGAAGAAGTGGTGACTGGGTAGGTCATAGCGTGGTACTGCATAGGCCATGAGTTCGCGGAAAGCTGCGCTTTCCACCAACCGAAAGGGCATCATCTCAAACGAGATTAGTTTGGTAATGTGGGCGTTCAAACCCAGTGTACGCGGATGAGAGACTGAGTACTTTCTTGACCTACTCATAGTGTCTGGGAGGGTGAGCTGGACTTGAGAGCTGCATATGGTGGAAGTAGCGGTGGACAGGGCGGACTGAGAGAGGGTTGATGATGGTGATGGAGTTGGTGTTCTTTCTGATGGCCTAGAATCAGTCTTTCGTTGATATAACAGTGGGATTCCCTGACTGCTGTGGCCTTGCAACGACACCTCAACATTTGCTGCTGTGCTAACCGGTGGGCTTACAGTGGGGGAAACAATGTAGCGTTGCTGACTACCTTCGTTGTGATCAGTTGCACATGTGGCACTTGAGGTTTGGTGTTGTGTCCACGCTTGCAAGTGCATGCTGGTTAAATGTCTAAGCATGCAACTGGTATTAAAAATTTTCAGATTTTTCCCTCGGCTAAAGGTCTTTGCGCACTTCTTACAGATAACCTTGGCCTGATCATGAGGATTTTGTTCAAAAAAGTGCCACACTGCACTCTTCCTACTTTGGCAGACATTTTGCGGCCTAGCACGCTGTGATCTTTTGACCCTCTGGACAAGCTGTCCAGCAACTCTTTTGATGTTTGGAACCTGTCTTTGGAGTGCTCCGGGCCTGCCAGATAACAGCTGTTGCGATGTCGATGTCTGCTGTGGATGCTCCTCATCTGAGCTATTGGAAGCAGCACCCTCTTCCCCCAATGGATGCCAATCTGGGTCAACAACTGGGTCATCCATCACCTCCTCTTCTATGTCATGTGCACCTTCCTCTGTGTCACCGTGTATGACACGGTAGGGGTATGGGGGAAGGGGCACCTGAGTCTCATCAGGGTCAGAGTCTGGCTCTGTGCACTGCGAGGACAATGTAGTGCTCTGAGTGAATGTACCAGCAGAATCATCCATCAGCGGCTGTGCATCAGTGCACTCCATGTCAGATTCATCTTGGCCTGGGTAATTCACCATTTCACTTGATAATCCAGGCATGGTATGTGAAAACAGCTCCATGGAGTAATCAGTAGTATGGCCTGCGTCATCCTTCAATCTTGGTTGGGGTGAAGGACACAAGGAAAGGTGTGGTTCATGAACATGAGCCTCCAATGACGACTCAGTGCTTTTACTTTTTACAACTGAAGAAGAGGAGGCGATAGAGCTGGAGGCTGAGTCAGCAATGTAAGACAAAACTTTTTCCTGATGCTCTGGCTTTAAAAGCGGTTTGCCAACTCCTAGAAAACTAAGCGTTCGGGGCCTTATGTAGCCAGACGATGATGCAGGCTCAACACCTCCTGCATTCGGTCCTATTTTGCTCTTGCCACTACCATCAGATCCACCACCAACACTATCATTACCAGCTGCCAACCCCCGCCCAATTCCACGGCCTCTTCCACCAGCCTTCCTCATTTTTGGTAGAAATGTAGACAAAATCCAACAAACTATATAGTAATGTAAAACAAGGTACAAGGTGTCTATAGGACAGGGGAGATTTTGAATTTCTGCAGACACTTGTGGACACTGGACACTTTTGGATTGTGTGAGGCCCACTGAATATCTGAGCGCTCTGTCACAGGCTCGATGGCACAGCAGTGACCAAAGTGACTAGAGGATAAGGGAGATTTTGAATTTCTGCACACACTTGTGGACACTGGACACTTTTGGATTGTGTGAGGCCCACTGAATATCTGAGCGCTCTGTCACAGGCTCGATGGCACAGCTGTGACCAAAGTGACTAGAGGATAAGGGAGATTTTGAATTTCTGCACACACTTGTGGACACTGGACACTTTTGGATTGTGTGAGGCCCACTGAATATCTGAGCGCTCTGTCACAGGCTCGATGGCACAGCTGTGACCAAAGTGACCAGAGGATAAGGGAGATTTTGAATTTCTGCACACACTTGTGAACACTGGACACTTTTGGATTGTGTGAGGCCCACTGATATCTGAGCGCTATGTCACAGGCTCGATGGCACAGCTGTGACAAAAGTGACTAGAGGATAAGGGAGATTTTGAATTTCAGCAGACACTTGTGGACACTGGACACTTTTGGATTGTGTGAGGCCCAATGAATATCTGAGCGCTATGTGACAGGCTCGATGGCACAGCTGTGACAAAAGTGACCAGAGGATAAGGGAGATTTTGAATTTCTGCAGACACTTGTGGACACTGGACACTTTTGGATTGTGTGAGGCCCACTGATATCTGAGCGCTATGTCACAGGCTCGATGGCACAGCTGTGACAAAAGTGACTAGAGGATAAGGGAGATTTTGAATTTCAGTAGACACTTGTGGACACTGAACACTTTTCGATTGTGTGAGGCCCAATGAATATCTGAGCACTATGTGACAGGCTCGATGGCACAGCTGTGACCAAAGTGACTAGAGGATAAGTGAGATTTTGAATTTCAGCAGACACTTGTGGACACTGGACACTTTTGGATTGTGTGAGGCCCACTGATATCTGAGCGCTATGTCACAGGCTCGATGGCACAGCTGTGACAAAAGTGACTAGAGGATAAGGGAGATTTTGAATTTCAGCAGACACTTGTGGACACTGGACACTTTTGGATTGTGTGAGGCCCAATGAATATCTGAGCGCTATGTGACAGGCTCGATGGCACAGCTGTGACAAAAGTGACCAGAGGATAAGGGAGATTTTGAATTTCTGCAGACACTTGTGGACACTGGACACTTTTGGATTGTGTGAGGCCCACTGATATCTGAGCGCTATGTCACAGGCTCGATGGCACAGCTGTGACAAAAGTGACTAGAGGATAAGGGAGATTTTGAATTTCAGCAGACACTTGTGGACACTGGACACTTTTGGATTGTGTGAGGCCCACTGATATCTGAGCACTCTGTCACAGGCTCGATGGCACAGCTGTGACCAAAGTGACTAGAGGATAAGGGAGATTTTGAATTTCTGCACACACTTGTGGACACTGGACACTTATGGATTGTGTGAGGCCCACTGAATTTCACAGCGCTATGTCACAGGCAGAAATTAGCTAGTGTATCACAAACTACAAGGTGTATGTAGAATTGGGCACAATATGAATCTCCCTAGAGTGCAGGTCTGTAAGAACGGAACATGTCCTCGTTTTATTCTCACAGAGTGACACACTGATAGCTTCACTGTGGCTGTGATAACAGCCGTTACACGGTACTGTGTGAGGAGCGTACACCGCTGTATGGTGTGAAAAAATGCACGCTCAGTACCTCAGCAGGACAAAAAAAAAATTGGGATTGCTTTTAAAAAAGCAGTTTGCGGAGCAGTGGGTAAACAGCAATGCAGGAATGTCAGGAAGCCTTAGAAGGCAGCCCAACAACCAACACCACTGATACACCACTATATAGCCTCCCCTTGCATTGCACACACAGTGACTGATGTGTTGTACAGGCAAAATCGCTAGCAGCAGAAGCAGTTTTTTTTTCTTCTCAGCAGGACAAAAAAAAAAATTGGGATTGCTTTTAAAAAAGCAGTTTGCGGAGCAGTGGGTAAACAGCAATGCAGGAATGTCAGGAAGCCTTAGAAGGCAGCCCAACAACCAACACCACTGATACACCACTATATAGCCTCCCCTTGCACTGCACACACAGTGACTGATGTGTTGTACAGGCAAAATCGCTAGCAGCAGAAGCAGTTTTTTTTTCTTCTCAGCAGGACAAAAAAAAAATTGGGATTGCTTTTAAAAAAGCAGTTTGCGGAGCAGTGGGTAAATAGCAATGCAGGAATGTCAGGAAGCCTTAGAAGGCAGCCCAACAACCAACACCACTGATACACCACTATATAGCCTCCCCTTGCACTGCACACACAGTGACTGGTGTGTTGTACAGGCAAAATCGCTAGCAGCAGAAGCAGTTTTTGGTGTCTTCTTCCCTGCCTAACGCTCTCCCTACAAAATCAGCAGCAGCAGCAGCTCTCCCTATTCTGAGATCAGCATGAGTAACATGGCGGTCGGCGTGCACGCCCTTTTATACCCCCTGTGACGCCCCCCAAAGCAAGCCAATCACTTGCATGCCCTTCTGAAAGATGGTGGTGACCCGTGCCTATCTCATCACGTTGCCCACAGTGTCCGTGGATCCTGATTGGCTGAAAAAGAGCGCAAGACAAACTTTTGAAACGCGACTTTGGCGCGTAAGTCGCCGACCTCGTGGCCGACCTCATCCTAGGGTCGGGTTTCGTTTCATGAAACCCGACTTTGCCAAAAGTCGGCGACTTTTGAAATTTTTCGACCCGTTTCACTCAACTCTAGTAGTAAGTCTAAGTGGTGGGAGATCTTCAAAAAGCGGGTGGTGGGGTTCTTCCGTCAGCTTTCGAACCTCAGAAGTCTGAACAGGCATCGCTTGTATCGGGCTCTGGGGAGGAAGCTCGAGCAGCTCGTCTCGACTGGAGGTGACCGTGAGGAAATCTCCAGAGTGAAATCTTTGACTGTACGGATTCCCTGAACAGATCCAAATCAGGGATCCTGGAGGTGGTCAATTCTTTTACTCACATCTCTTGGGAAAGAGGGATCTGGATCAGGACGGGATGTCAGCTTTCCTGGCTGAGACCATTCCTGAGCCAGGAGATGATCTCTCTCTTGATGTTTTGATAGAGGCAATCAGGGAAGAGGAATTGAGACTTGCCATTGATGGGCTTCGGCCCAAGAAATCGCCAGGTCCGGATGGCTTAACATCCGAGTTTTACAAGACCATTATGGACTACTTCGTCCCCCTCTTGACTGAGGTGTTTAATGAGTGCTTTTCCTCAGGCGCTCTTCCCAGCTCAATGAGGAGGTCAGCCCTGATTATCTTACCAAAGGGTAAGGATTCATCCCGTATTGAGAATTGGCATCCGATAGCACTTCTCAATACAGATCAGAAGGTTCTGGCGAAGGTGCTGTTTAATTGGCTGGTGAAGTTTGCACCCCCGCTCCTTTCGGGCGCTCAACACTTCTCTGTTCCAGGCCGCAGTACTTTTAGTGCTGTGCTTGGTGTCCGAGAGGCAGAGGATTAGTGCAGGGTGGGTCGCTGGAAGGGGTACCTGCTGTCATTAGACCAAGCGAAGGCCTTTGACCCCTGATGGAGAGACATTCTCTCGAAACGCGTTGGTTTTGTGCCACTAGCCAGCCACCGTCCTTTCCCAGTGTGACGTCACGCTACACCCTGCCCTCACCACACGCCGACCTCCTCAGCGTCGCTCACGGCCGGAGCACGCAAGGTAGCGGCGATCCGCACTGCTTCACTGCCCAGCAGCAGCGGTCATCACCCACCCCATCTAGCACGCTTGACTACACCACCGACCACCAGCTTCCAAGTCTGCCTCTGCATATAACAGTCTAGTACCAGGTGCTCTTGATTTATCTAAGGATATTCAGCCACAAGCATTCGGCAAGGTTATCCTCAGACTCCACCCGAACCATCTATCATTATTCCTTGGTACCTTTTGGCTTTTTTTCTGATATTCAAATTTTTTTTTTTTTTTTTTATTAGTAATTATATTTAAGCCAGAATTAGTGGACATGTGCCAGCCAATATCCCAGTAACAGTTCCAAGGTTGGATGCACTTATGGTCGGATTCATTAATAAGTAAATCTAGCAGAATCTCTTTTAACCCTTAAGGGACTTTATTGGCAGCTACTTACATTTTCAAGACAAAGCGATCAGCCTTAAGGACATTGCATTTTTTCTATACACTAACAAGTGAGTAGCTTATTTAAAAAAAAAAAAAAAAAAAAAAAAATTGGATTAAGGCTGGTTTCACATTTGCATTTTTTTGCGCTGTAAAAAAAGCATACGTGCGCATGCGTTTTTTCCCCTATATTTAACATGGGTGCGCGTACCTGCGCGCTGGCATGCGCACGTATGCGATTTTCATGCGCTGCGTTTTTTTGGGGTGTGCGTTTGTATTTTCCAGACGCAGCATGTTGCATTTTTTGGCCCTGCAAAAAAGCGCATGCGCACGTATGCGCACGTTTTGCGCTAAAAATGGCCATTATAGCCTATGGATGCGCATACGTGCGCACTGGCATGCGCATGTAAGCGTTTTTTTAGCGCTGCGTTTTTTTGGTAGTGTCCACTTGTTGTACTAGTTATAATCTTCTAAAGTAAAAAAAAAAAAGTCTATATAAAGGAGGTGCCTGCCAAAACTCTGCCACTACTACACTTACAGATTGGAGAGCAGACAGTCAACAAGGAACCCATCTTATATCAGCGAAGAATGTGAGTATATTACATTATATGCCTGTCCTTTTAAATTATGTATGTACTAATGATTTTTATTATTTTTACATGCAGTATGTCTTCAGAATCCGAGTATTCCCCATCGCGGCAGGAATTGGCGCAAGCAGACCGTGAGGTGATTATTTTCATGCATCTGGTAAGTATATCTGCTGCTTCTCCAAATCTCTTACGTTTTTTTCTACTTTTTTAAGACATCGTCATCATCATCTTCTGCGGACGGGACTAGTGAGGGCGAAGAGCAGGAGCAGCGAAGCCAAGTCCCGGTGGTGATACGGAATGTATGTATCAAATGATTTGTAATGTTCTTTATTTTTTATCTTCTATTTTTACTCTTTTATGTTTCTTTTTTTGTAACTTTTTATTCAATTTAAATTTGATTATTCTAATGAATGTGTTTTGTCTAGGTTCCACAACGGGATGAAGACGTCTACCTGGATAATGAGCAGCTCATCAGCCTGGTCCAGGAGAGTTCGCCGTTGTGGGACAGCCGTGACCGGCTGCACAAGGACATTGTGGTGACCCGGCGGCTATGGAATGAGGTGGCCGCAGCGTTGATGGATGGCTGGGACAGCGCCACAGCATCCTCCAAAAAGGCGTTTAGTGAGTATTTCCCTGCTCTGTATTGTGCCGCAGTGACTGTTGTCCTTGACGGCACTGTTGGGTTTCGTGCTAGGCATATTCTAGCAGGAAACCCAACAGTGTCATTGGGGTCTACAGTGACTGCTTTGAGTATTGTATTGCTACATTGTGCTGCAGTGACTGTTGTCCTTGACGGCACTGTTGGGTTTCGTGCTAGGTGTATTCTAGCAGGAAACCCAACAGTGTCATCGGGGTCTACAGTGACTGCTTTGAGTATTGTATTGCTACATTGTGCCGCAGTGACTGTTGTCCTTGACGGCACTGTTGGGTTTCGTACTAGGTGTATTCTAGCAGGAAACCCAACAGTGTCATCGGGGTCTACAGTGACTGCTTTGAGTATTGTATTGCTACATTGTGCCGCAGTGACTGTTGTCCTTGACGGCACTGTTGGGTTTTGTGCTAGGTGTATTCTAGCAGGAAACCCAACAGTGTCATCGGGGTCTACAGTGACTGCTTTGAGTATTGTATTGCTATATTGTGCCGCAGTGACTGTTGTCCTTGACGGCACTGTTTTTTTTTAACAACAGTGGACAAAGTCCGAACACGTTGGCGTTCGATCAAGGACCGCTTCAACAGTGATGTTCGTGCTGAGGGCCAGGTTCGCAGTGGATCTGCGTCAAGGACCAGAACTAGATACCGTCACTATCACGCGTTGCAGTTCCTAAGACCGGTCCTTGCCACGAGATCGTAAGTATTATAAATTTTGGGTTTTTATTTTTATTAATCTGTGTTTTTCTAATCCACAGCTGATGCTTCTTGTAAAGGCATGGTAGTAATGATTTTCCTTTATTCCACAGCACCTGGAGCAGCACCCTGCAACCTGGCCCTGGAGCGGTCCTTCCTCGGACGTCCTCTGACCCGTCCCAGCCATCCGACAGCCAGGAAGCACCTTGCAGGTCAGCCACACACACAGCTGGTGACCAGGAAGCTGGGCCATCAGGTGTTCCCCTGTCCCAGGTCTCTGCCACTGGTTATGCGGGCACTACCCGCCAGCGGCAGAGGGCCTTGGACAGGAATGTCTTGCCCGAGTTTATGCATTTGAGCGAGGCCTTTAATTCCAGCCTCAAGTCACTGTCCGACAGAGTTGAAAGCGGTTTTGCACTCATGGAACGTGGTTTTAACCACTTTGAACACCGCTTCAATTCTGTAGAACAGCGCCTTGACCGTCTGGAGGCCGACCTCAACAGACCAGCACACCATTTTTTTAGTAAGATTGAAAAGGGCATGGCGGAACACCTTAGTCCTGAGCAACAGCTGAATGTGCTGCAGGCCTGCAACAATGCTTTCTTGCAGGCTATGCAGCATAATCGGTACGGTCAGCAGTCAGTGGTGTCATTTCCACCTGTGCCACCATTGACTCGCTTCACCTCACTACCGACTTGTGCTGCATACCACTGCACAGACACCTCTATTCAAAGCCAGGACACCCACCGTTACACCACCACAAGTCTGAGTGCAGCTGGTCACTTCACCGACACCACCATGGCAAGCGCTGCTCCTGTCTGGAGCACCACCGCCACTCCCATGCATGCGTGGAGCTCAGCCACCACTAGGCAAACATGGAACAGCCCTGCCGCTACAACAACATGTAGTAGCCCTGCCAACACCACTCTGCAAACCTGGACCATCACTGCCGCCACCAGTCCTCCTGCAAGGACGAGCACTGCCAACGAAGAGCAGCAGCAGCAGCCACCTCAGCAGCAGCAGCCACCTCAGCAGCAGCCACCTCAGCAGCAGCAGCAGCCACCTCAGCAGCAGCAGCAACCACCTCAGCAGCAGCAGCCACCTCAGCAGCAGCAGCAGCCACCTCAGCAGCAGCTGCCACCTCAGCAGCAGCAGCAGCCACCTCAGCAGCAGCAGCAGCCACCTCAGCAGCAGCAGCCACACCAGCAGACGGGGGACCTACACTCAATATTTGCCCCTAGTTCATGGCGAAATCTATCAAGGCGGGCATTGGGCCAAAGTCGGTCCAGGCACACAAGCCTACGGCGACATGCCATTACAACTAATGTACCTGAACAGATTTCCTCTCCTCCAAGTGTTCCTAGTTTAATTCCCTTAACTGGACTACCTTCCCCCACAAGTTTTGTTGCCCCTTCCCCTCAAACACCGTCTTCAACTGCAAGTGTTGCATATTCCCTGCACACCCCCAAATTGAAACCATCTGCCCCCAAACGCCGTAAAAAATAATTTTTTGGTTTACTTTTTTTGATTAAAAATAAATTTACATTTGTGGTTCACCATTAAAAAGTTTCATTAATGTTGTTTGCGCCGCTCACACACACTGATGGGTAAATACATGTTAAAAACCAACCCAAGGCCTAGTATAGTCATATGTGAAATACCACGGCCTAGTATAGTCATACCAAGGCCTAGTGTAATAACTCTAGTTTTACCAACTAGAATCTGGTTTCATGAAAAACAAACTGTTGAAACTTGTCTAAAAAATAAGTTTATTTCTAGTTTCACCAGTTTGTTTTTTGTGAAACAAGATGCTAGTTGTTAAAAATCGAGTTATTACAGTAGGCCTTGGTATGACTATACTAGGCCGTGGTATTTCACATATTACTATACTACTAGCCCCAAGGCCTACTATACTCATATTTGAAATACCACGGCCTAGTGTAGTCATTCCAAGGCCTAGTGTAATAACTCTAGTTTTACCAACTAGAATCTGGTTTCATGAAAAACAAACTGTTGAAACTTGTCTAAAAAATAAGTTTCTTTCTAGTTTCACCAGTTTGTTTTTTGTGAAACAAGATGCTAGTTGTTAAAAATCGAGTTATTACAGTAGGCCTTGGTATGACTATACCAGGCCGTGGTATTTCACATATTACTATACTACTAGCCCCAAGGCCTACTATACTCATATTTGAAATACCACGGCCTAGTGTAGTCATTCCAAGGCCTAGTGTAATAACTCTAGTTTTACCAACTAGAATCTGGTTTCATGAAAAACAAACTGTTGAAACTTGTCTAAAAAATAAGTTTCTTTCTAGTTTCACCAGTTTGTTTTTCGTGAAACAAGATCCTAGTTGGTAAAAATCGAGTAGGCCTTGGTATGACTATACTAGGCCGTGGTATTTCACATATGACTATACTAGTAGGCCCAAGGCCTACTATACTCATATTTGAAATACCACGGCCTAGTATAGTTATTCCAAGGCCCAGTGTAATAACTTGTAAGTTGGAATGGAGCAGATTACATTCATCCACTCAATGCTGACTTGTATTCACCATTGACTTTCATTGGGGTTGGGTTTTGAGGGTTGTGTTTTGAGAAAATCACATACTTTTTTTCAACTAGTTGCACAATTTTCTCTTGAAAAAATTTGGTTTCCTGATTCATGGCCTGCAGCTTTGCTCGTTCCAATATATTTCACGCAGACTAGCAATGCTGCATTTTAACTCGTATGTGTATTTACCTGCCCAGGTGTGTGAACATCAAAAAATTCAGTTATACATGGGAAGTTTTTTATTTAATTGGAGTTTAAAAAATATAGTGCACTCAGTAATGGTATCAAATAAGGTTTTTTATTACCATAAACAAACAAAAACATTACACCATTTCATCTTGCCAGTGCACCCGTCCTACATCAGAAATAAAGTAGGCCGCAAATTGGTCCCTCATTTGGCCAACTTCAACGGATGACCTGAGAGTGTGCTGAGTGAATTCAGGCAATGGGTTAGGAGCATCATCGTCCAGTTCAAAGGTCGGGTGCTCTTTAGCCATCACAAAGTTATGTAGAACCACACAGGCCTTCACCACCTCATCGACTGTTTCAAGTTTAAGATTAATGGCCGTGCCCAGAAATCGCCATCTGGAGACAAGAATCCCAAAAGCACACTCGACAGTTCTTCTGGCCCTGGTCAGCCTGTAATTAAATATTTTTTTGATGTGGTCCAAGTCCCGGCTGGAGTAGGGTTTCAGTAAGTTTCCGCACATTTGAAAAGCCTCATCGCCAACCATTACAAAGGGCAGTGGCGGAGCTTCGGTGTGAGGAAGAGGCCGTGGCATAGGGAAATTAAATTGGTTGCCATACAACCTCCGGCCCATGTCTGAGTTTTTAAAAGCCTGTGAGTCATTACTACGGCCAAATGCTCCAATGTCCACTGCTACAAACATACATCCGGCATCCGCAATCGCCATGAGTACTATTGAAAAGTACTTTTTGTAATTATAGTACTCAGATCCCGTTCTTTGGGGTTTGATGATCCGTATGTGTTTACCATCAACAGCTCCCAAACAGTTGGGAAAATTGCATACTGTCCAGAATTTGTCAGCAATTTCCATCCACTTTTCAGCGGTGGGCAGGGGCATAAATTCTGGACAAAGAACATTCCAGAGAGCCCGGCAGGTGTCAGCAACAATTCCAGACAAGGTAGAGATTCCAATACGGTACTGGAAGTGTAGTGAAGATAGGATTTCTCCAGTCGCCAGGAATCTGTGAACAGACAAAGAAGTAAAATTAATATTTATGTATATTATTTTAAAAAACTATAAAATAAAATATTAGTACATTCACGAAAACTAATTACCCAAGGTTTTGAATACTAAATTTAAAAAAAAAACATCAGACCGCACCCCTTGGTTTTTAAAACATACCGTAATGTCACCAGTAGCCGTTCCTCAGGAGGAATCGCACGACGGAGCTGTGTGTCCTGTCTCCGGATGGATTGTTGGACACGAGCAAGCAAATCCATGAAACTTTCGTGGGACATCCGGATATAATCTGTAAATTTCTCCGGGTTTGACTGGAGCTCGCTGTAGAGGGTGTGGTATGCCCCACGGCTATCCCGGAGTTCAACAATCGGATGTATCCACATACACCGCCGTCTTTGCTGCCTCTCTCTCTTCCTTTGTTCATGGCAAGCAACTGCATACGCCTGAGCCATCGCGATGTCCAAATCCAAGTTGAAGTGAAAACTCTTCCAGCGCAGATCCATGGTCACGAGAAGAATCAAGCAAATGTGAAGAATACTGTAGACAGGGTCTATATATTAACATACCACACCCACAATGCAGTCCCATTGGTCTTGTGTGTTGTTGAATGGTTGTTTTTTCTTTTTTGTGGGGTTTTTCCAAAATCTGTTAAAAAACGCAAACGCACAAAAAACGCATACAAACGCACAAAAACGCTGCGTTTTTTTCCTGCATGCGCATAAAAATGCTTGAAAAAAACGCAGCGTTTGTATGCATTTGTATGCGTTTTTTTAATGCGTTTTTTTGCGGGAAAAACGCGCTGCAAAAAGAAGCAAGTGTGAAACTAGCCTTATTTATTTATTCATTCATCTATTCATCCCACTTTTGGTGCCAGCTATCCTTATTTCCAAGACCAGGCAACCAGCCTCCAGGACATCTTGTTTTTTCTATACATTATCAAGTGAGTAGTCTAATATTAACCCTTGTCTTTCCCAGTATAGCACGGTGTAATTACTATTTTAAGATATATAGATTGTATATATTGTATATATGCTATGCCACTAACCATGGTAGCCTCTCAAGCTCTGTAATCCAACTGATGCGTGGGAGAGGTGCCGCCCTTTTGTATCTGTAGGTTTCCTGTTCCTGAAGGGCGGATCCCCTCTCTCGTGGTGCTGTCATGGGCTTCAGAAAAATACCATTACCCGTACGTAACTTAATACATTCAGAACATTTTTTACAGAGAAATAAGATTGGGTTTAGGAATTGGCTAAAAATGTAATTATATGTTGTGTAAAAGTGTTATACAATGTATTAGTCAGTTATATGTAATTATTTTATAGAGTATAATTCTGTAGTTCTATAGTTTATATATATATATATATATATACAGTATATATATATATATATATATATATATATATATATTCATACAGTATATATAGTATGCTTGTATAAGTAGAGATTCTAGAACCGTATTTTTTAGTGAAAATTAAAATCTACTCCAGTAATAATATTTAGAATTATATTGAAGTCAATACATGTCCCTGTATTTAGTGCTGTAACTTAGCCTATAGCCTTAGTGAAAAAAATTTTTGAGGGGTCTCAGCCTTTGCTAGTCAAAGGAATTTTTTTTAGGCCCAAGTTTCAAATATAGCTATACAACATATTTATGTTGTGTATTTGAGAATATTCAAAGAAATATTAAGATAATAAATTTAATAGTTTACAATGCGCATTGATAATTAGGATATAATTATTTTGGTTAATACAAGGTGTGAACTTATGTGTCACAGTCTGAGTGACAGATGCGTGATGAGCAGCTGCTAAGAGAAAATATGAATGTATGAGAGTAATGTGATGAGTTTGATGCATGAAAGGCCTCAGGACTCTGTATGCAAGAAAAAAACAACTTTGTTTTTATGAGAAATACAAATCAGTTAAATTATTAGAATATTAAGAGACAAAATGAAATATTATCTACACAACATATATTTCTATATTTCTTTAGTAATTGTTATTTCTTGATTTAGTTAATTATGGATAATTGTAATCAGACATCAAAATGGTTTAAGAAAATCTACATTTAAATTAATTTTTCCAAAGGATATTTTTAAGATATTCAATTTTATTTTTAATGGTTACACATCTTCAGACAAATATATGGTATAAAGCAAGTATAGAATTTACACAAATAATTTATAAATTAATTATTTTTCATTTTGGTTTTGATAAGTTTATTATTTCATAAAACAAATTTTTTGGTGGTAAGGAGGAAATGTGCTTTTAATCCTGATCACATTTGATTAATACCTCTTATTCACACATTTTAATAAAGAAGAAATATTAATAAGGCACAATAGTATTGGGTATAATAACATTAAGTGTTATAAAGTCATTTCTTTACACTAAGAAGAGTATTACATGCAAAGTTGCATAATTTGAATATTTTGGTAATACAAGTTTATGACAAAAATGAAATAATCCAGATAATGGAAATATTAAGGGTATGTGTTACTGAGAACATAACTACTCTGCATTTGTCATCAACATATAAAAGGCCTTAATTTTATTTTTATTCTTATTTTTATTTTTCATTTTCAATTTTTATTATTCTAATTATTTTTATTTTTAATTCTTAAATTTTTATTTTTTCTCTCCATCAAGAAAAAAAACATCAATATTTAATAAAGTAATGTCTAATATGAGAATATTGCTTAATTAAATATAGCAATGATGCGGTTCCATTACAAAGGAAAAATGTTTCAATTCTGAGTTATATGAAACAATTCATTCACTCATATTCTTAGTTTGGTTCATGGCTATACATTCTTACATATTATTGGTTTAACAAATATATTCTATTAATAAAGTTTTAGTAATAAAGATGAAAACACTTGTTGCATAAAACACACTGACACCTATGGGTTGAAAAAGGTAATTATCGATATGTATACCGTGGCACAGCTGAAATGGTGCACAAAAAAGGTTCCCACACCAGAGAATATATAAAATAAATTTTTGGCACTCAACTTGAAATGATTGGTAGAATTTTATTCGCAGTCATAATAGACGTTTCGGTCAATTCATTCTGACCTTTCTCAATATACTGCAACGGTACAGAAGTTGAAAAGAATATATAATAACAATAAATCAAAACTATGAACAATAATGTATGATCATCGCATCAAGAAATAAAGACATCAAAATCATGTGCATGAGTGGTGGGAAGACCTAGATATAAAATGTGAACAAGAGGTAAAAGTCACAGAAAATGAAAAAAAGGAGGGGGGGGAAATAAAGTATGAAACATACCCGACTGCTCTTGAGATGTAGAGAAAAGTTGTGTGGCAGATATCTAGATTCAAATAAATGTTCATGTCAGTCAAAACAAGAAACCGGGGTGAGGTAAATATGTTCAGTATATGGGATCACTTACATAAAGGTATAACAGGGAGCAAAAGGGTCCGTGAATCAATTGCCTACGGTCCGAATGAGGCCTAAGTCGATATGAAAAAATAAGCCTTGTTATATGTTGACTATGGTAGGAGCATCGGTTTAAATATATATAGCAATCTGTGTATGAGGAAAATGACCAACCTGTGGTATATCATACAAAATTTCGTATGTCCTGCGACATGGGTCACTGGTATAAATGTACCTAGGCAATAAATAAAGTGTAAATAGATCTCTCCAGATCATACATTGATTGTTGAAGAAAATATATATACAGAGGATATATAATGAAAACCGTACCATATATGTCTCTATATGCAGGGTGATGGGACCCGGACCATAAATACACTAGAGATAAGTCTGTATGTCCCTGATCATGATATCCTTGTAAGTACTTGTCAATTCAAATCTGTATTACCCCGTAATTTCCTTTTTCTATCTGAAACCATGATCAAAAAATACGTCTTAGATGTCTGGCTTTCAGCCAGAATAAGTCATAAATATCTGACATTCAGCGTAAAAGAGCATGTCCCAAGAAAAATGTGTACCCACCATCAATGAACTTGGTAATGAGGCCCGGGTCCAGAACTCTGATTACCAATACGGTCTATATAAGAGAATGTGGGTCAAAATGCGTCCCTACCGAAGGAATGACAATATATGAAAAGGTAAACTAGTGAGGTCCCTTACCAGTAGTAGATAGTAGTGTCTCCTGCCACAATGTAACTCGGCATCCACCGCTTGTTCATGGGCAAGGTGACAGTGGAAGGCGCTCATTTTTAAACATTAGGGGCGGGACTAACAATCCGGCCGTAAAACCGGAAGTACGTCACCGGAAGTGACGTCGCGCTATATGATAGTGTCAAATGACACTCGAAAGGGAATGTAAACATGAGATCCCTCATGATAAGTAGTGTACATGGCACAATGGCACAAACACAGACATAGGAGTGTATGAGAAATGTTATTTATTGGGAAGAATACGATATTTAGAGCAAACTATAATGTATATATAAGGCAGCGGGTAAGGAGATAGGAGAAATAGGAAAACGAGATGAGGAGAGGTCAGGGATCCAGAAGGAAGGGTCGGGAGGTGACAAATTGCATGTTGTCTATTCAATAGCGACGGCTCTGTAAAAGACAAAACTGTATGTCAATGAACATATATAAAAAAAGGATATGTATAAATGACTACATAGTAGTAGTATATCAGTGTTTCCAATGTATAATATATATGCTGCAGAATATACCTGGTAAAACACAAAACTATGCATTACCCATGAGTTAAGTATCTATAACGTCCTCACATCAGTGAAATAAGTCCGTTAGGGATTTGCAAATAATGAAGATACCCCATTATTATAAGTTCAAATAAAGGACAAAAGATCGTATTCCCTATTGAGACCCCTTGGAGATAGGGTCTCCAGCTCGTGTATCCAGTAAGCCTCTCTCTTTTTTAGAGTCTGGATCCGGTTGCCCCCTCGTCTTGGCAATGGGATCTGTTCAATAACCTGGAATTTCAATTGGGGTATCGTATGTCCTGCACTAATGAAGTGATGGGGTAGGGGTATTAAAGTGTTGCTGCATCTTATGGTGGACTTGTGTTTACTTATGCGGTCTTTTATGGATTGTGTGGTTTCACCAGTATAAAGGAGGCCACATGGGCACTTGATCAAATATACCACGTACGACGTTTCGCAGGTGGAATAGTCCTTAATCTTATAGCGTTTACCTGAATGTGGATGATGGAAGTAATTCCCCTTGAGGACATTGCTGCATTGATTACAATGTAAACATGGGTAAGTACCGGTTCTGGGTTGTGATAGGAACCTCTGTGTGGAGGGGCGTGGTCCAGATCCTATATCAGCTTTGATCAGAGTGTCACGTATGTTACGAGGACGTTTGTAACACGGTAGGAAATCTTGTTGAAATTCTGGTATATCAGGATGTGCTTCCCTTAAGAGATTCCAATGTTTCCTAATTGTATGGTGGAGGATGTGAACATAGGGATGGAACGTGTGAACAAAGGTTATGCGCCCAGTAACGGGTTGTTTGAGTGATGGTGAGGGTTGTAAAGCTTGATGTAATACATTAGGGGGATAGCCTCTCTCCCTAAACCAAGAACCGGTACTTACCCATGTTTACATTGTAATCAATGCAGCAATGTCCTCAAGGGGAATTACTTCCATCATCCACATTCAGGTAAACGCTATAAGATTAAGGACTATTCCACCTGCGAAACGTCGTATATTTGATCAAGTGCCCATGTGGCCTCCTTTATATTGGTGAAACCACACAATCCATAAAAGACCGCATAAGTAAACACAAGTCCACCATAAGATGCAGCAACACTTTATTACCCCTACCCCATCACTTCATTAGTGCAGGACATACGATACCCCAATTGAAATTCCAGGTTATTGAACAGATCCCATTGCCAAGACGAGGGGGCAACCGGATCCATACTCTAAAAAAGAGAGAGGCTTACTGGATACACGAGCTGGAGACCCTATCTCCAAGGGGTCTCAATAGGGAATACGATCTTTTGTCCTTTATTTGAACTTATAATAATGGGGTATCTTCATTATTTGCAAATCCCTAACGGACTTATTTCACCGATGTGAGGACGTTATAGATACTTAACTCATGGGTAATGCATAGTTTTGTGTTTTACCAGGTATATTCTGCAGCATATATATTATACATTGGAAACACTGATATACTACTACTATGTAGTCATTTATACATATCCTTTTTTTATATATGTTCATTGACATACAGTTTTGTCTTTTACAGAGCCGTCGCTATTGAATAGACAACATGCAATTTGTCACCTCCCGACCCTTCCTTCTGGATCCCTGAGCTCTCCTCATCTCGTTTTCCTATTTCTCCTATCTCCTTACCCGCTGCCTTATATATACATTATAGTTTGCTCTAAATATCGTATTCTTCCCAATAAATAACATTTCTCATACACTCCTATGTCTGTGTGTGTGCCATTGTGCCATGTACACTACTTATCATGAGGGATCTCATGTTTACATTCCCTTTCGAGTGTCATTTGACACTATCATATAGCGCGACGTCACTTCCGGTGACGTACTTCCGGTTTTACGGCCAGATTGTTAGTCCCGCCCCTAATGTTTAAAAATGAGCGCCTTCCACTGTCACCTTGCCCATGAACAAGCGGTGGATGCCGAGTTACATTGTGGCAGGAGACACTACTATCTACTACTGGTAAGGGACCTCACTAGTTTACCTTTTCATATATTGTCATTCCTTCGGTAGGGACGCATTTTGACCCACATTCTCTTATATAGACCGTATTGGTAATCAGAGTTCTGGACCCAGGCCTCATTACCAAGTTCATTGATGGTGGGTACACATTTTTCTTGGGACATGCTCTTTTACGCTGAATGTCAGATATTTATGACTTATTCTGGCTGAAAGCCAGACATCTAAGACGTATTTTTTGATCATGGTTTCAGATAGAAAAAGGAAATTACGGGGTAATACAGATTTGAATTGACAAGTACTTACAAGGATATCATGATCAGGGACATACAGACTTATCTCTAGTGTATTTATGGTCCGGGTCCCATCACCCTGCATATAGAGACATATATGGTACGGTTTTCATTATATATCCTCTGTATATATATTTTCTTCAACAATCAATGTATGATCTGGAGAGATCTATTTACACCTTATTTATTGCCTAGGTACATTTATACCAGTGACCCATGTCGCAGGACATACGAAATTTTGTATGATATACCACAGGTTGGTCATTTTCCTCATACACAGATTGCTATATATATTTAAACCGATGCTCCTACCATAGTCAACATATAACAAGGCTTATTTTTTCATATCGACTTAGGCCTCATTCGGACCGTAGGCAATTGATTCACGGACCCTTTTGCTCCCTGTTATACCTTTATGTAAGTGATCCCATATACTGAACATATTTACCTCAACCCGGTTTCTTGTTTTGACTGACATGAACATTTATTTGAATCTAGATATCTGCCACACAACTTTTCTCTACATCTCAAGAGCAGTCGGGTATGTTTCATACTTTATTTCCCCCCCCTCCTTTTTTTCGTTTTCTGTGACTTTTACCTCTTGTTCACATTTTATATCTAGGTCTTCCCACCACTCATGCACATGATTTTGATGTCTTTATTTCTTGATGTGATGATCATACATTATTGTTCATAGTTTTGATTTATTGTTATTATATATTCTTTTCAACTTCTGTACCGTTGCAGTATATTGAGAAAGGTCAGAATGAATTGACCGAAACGTCTATTATGAAAAAGGTAATTACACCTATGACATAAAAAATGTTCCATCACATGTAGTATACGGTTAATAATGTATTATCACTTATTATTGTTTTATTATTTCAAACATGAATTCCATATTAATATTCTGATAATAATTATATGGATATTACTGATTGCCATGGTCTGCTGTGATATTATAGGTTAGGGAAATTACCAGATTTGGTATAGAATAGGGAATGAAGACTTCAAGCAAGATATTGAAATTACGTTAATAAAGACTTTTCATATTTCTAAATTCAATTGATTCTTACCAGTTGCAAGAAGAACGCTATCCAGAAGTCCCAGAAGGTAGCAAAGCTATGATTTCTGAGTAATAATAGACTGTTAATTACAAGTGCAGTATTCACCACTGACAACCACAAATGCAGTATCTAACCTGACAACCACAACTGCAGAGGACGATGATCCTATGATGCAGAGATAAACTGTGCTATCACGTTCTTACCAAGTTCCAGTGGTTTCCAATCACCTGTAAAGCTTCGATGAACACTGGTGAATATTGTTGAGCGACTTTGGTCGGATCGGGTTTCATGAAACAAAATTTGTTTCAGATGAAACTGGTCCGACTAGGGCAAAAAAAGTCGGAGTTTCGACCGAAACCCGACCCCAATGCAAGTCAATGGGAAATAAAAGTCGGCATTGAGTGGAATTATGATATAAAGACTGTGTTTCAAAAGAACCAAGAAGATAGAAGACATCAAAATGAAGACAAGATGACATCAGATGATGATGACTGGACCTGAGATGCTTCAATTTAGGTTTAGGGAAGTATAATTACCTATTTTATATGAATATTGTTCACAGCTTACCATAACATGAATTCACATCATTATGTTATTGAGTACGTATAACAATAATCTGGTATTATTATTACTGATATTAAATTATTTTGCCAAAGAAGAAGAAAAGTTCGGATTATGCTAAAGATGAACTAATCTGCTTTGAGGGTTCCAATTAATGTCTGTCACCCTCAAAAGGGGGAATTGTTAAATATTAATTGGTTGTTAATTTAAATTCTCACTACAACTCAGTTCTGTACTGAACACATTGCCTTCCGCTGACACTACATATGTTATTTCTGTAAGTCTAGCTCATGGTAAATGTCAACCCCATATATAGAGACCACATGCTCTGAGAGATGTATATAATTCATGGCCTGCAGGAAGGAGTGCGGCTCGCTCTCTCTTCGCCACTACGCTGAATGGACAGCTGGTAGGTAACTTAATCACCACGTGTGACTTCAAGAGAAGCTTATGACAGAGACAGAGGTCTTTTCCATTCAGAATACCAGGAAAGAAGGAACAAGCTTTGCTAAGAACAAATGGACAATCTCTTTATAAGTATTTTACCTATTTTCATATTTCACTATAATGACTTTTTTTGGTGGGCAATCCAAATAAACCACTACTTTTTTTTTTTATAAGAAACTTAGTGAAATTTCCTTTAGAGTATCACATCTGGTAACAAGTCCTGAATAGGTAAATATACGAGAATAATTATTTTTAACAAAGTTATTAGCATATAGTAGTATGTAGTGGTAGGTGTATAATGTAATATAATGTAATGTTGCTTGGTATGTACATGTATTTTTGTTTTAGTTAGTGTGAAATGGGGGGTGTAGTTTAGGTTGGGTGGGGGGGTTGAATGGGGGTGTTAGGGCTGGCGGAACGCACCAAATAATAAAATAATAGTAAGGTGCATTCGCAGCCCAGGATCCACCGTGCAGGGGTGGTAAACTGCTGCTCAGTAATGGCGGAAGTATAAAGCGGTATACAAAAGGTCACACGTTCACATGTGGGTTAACGTCACCCAGTGTAAACAGGTTGATCTCTGTTACCTTACGGAGCCGCATTACCACAGAACATTAACGCCAGAGCCTGTTTAGCTCACAGAGCTCGGCAACGGAGCACACAGAATGCGGTCACAGAACTCTGCCGCAAGGACACGGGGTCAGAGTCCTTCTAGACCTTCTGAGTGCGCGGCGTCGCACCTGGGATGCCACTATAGACGCTGACTATGGTGGAGTGTCGAGCACGTGCACCATGGCATGCAGAGCGACCGGTGGACACTGAAGCCAGTCTCAGACACTGCCTCTTCCTACACCTAAGCCTGATCGCTTAACAGGCTAGGCTGCACAACACATGTGTACCAAGGGTAGGGGTTTCTTAATGAGACATTCACCAGAGACATTCATACATGCATACAACGCTCACTCCTCATAGTCTGGTAATGCAGTCTATACTAGCGCATGGCCGGGTGGCCATGCAAGCCTTTTACAGCCACGTCCTTCCGGGACCTTCCTGACTTTCCAGATGGTCCAATCCAAGCTGGAGAAGGACCTGAGCATGTGAACTCCGATCTCAATTGAGAGATCGTCCCATGGGCATGCTCAGTGGACCAAAAGGATGACTTAGTTCATGGATTAGCTTGCTGCTGACCAGCATGCGTTGCTATAGCTAGACCAGAGGTGGCAGTAGCAACCAAACCTACAGAGCTGGTCTGAGCAGAGCGCCTGGATCGACAAGCCTGCTGAGCAGCCTCCTCTGTGGCCAGAGAAGAATGGGAGTCGGCCGAATGCAAGGCTCGGGATTCCTGCTGTGCAGCGACAGGAATCCGACACCTAACATTACCCCCCCTCCTAGGGTCCCCTCCCCTCTGAGCCTTGCTACGTTCAAATGCCGCAATGAGAAGTGGAGCGCAGATGTTCTCCACTGGTTCCCAGGTCCGAGCCTCTGGACCATGGCCCTTCCAGTCCTCCAAATAGAACTTTTTAAAACACACCATCCTGCATCCCATGATGGCATTAATCTCAAAATCGTCTGAGGACAGGTCTGATGTCCCGGCAGATGACTCGGAGAACTGGGACATGTGGATAGGCTTAAGGAGAGACACGTGGAAGGTGTCAGAAGGTAGACCACAGGGTTGATCTGCTCAGGGACCTTGAAGGGGCCAATGTAGTGAGGTGCGAATTTTGCGGACTTGACTCGCAGCCTGATGTTATGGGTGGAGAGCCACGCTAAATCGCCAGGAGAAAAGGTTGGAGCGGGGCGCCGGTGCGTGTTGGCGAAGTCCCTCATTTTCTCCTTGGAGGCCCGGATAGCATCCTGAGTGCGATCCCAAATGTCAAGTGCCTCCACCGCCCAGTCAGCCACCCTGGAATCAGTGGATGACACGGGCATATGCACAGGGACGCACTAATGCTGGCCGTAATTTAGGAGGAATGGGGTCTGGCTGGTTCAGTCGGCCACAGCATTGTTCAAAGCGAACTCCGCACATGGCAGCAAGGATGCCCAGTCATCCTGCCTGGCTGAGACAAAATGTCGTAGATATGTGACCAGGGTCTGGTTGGCTCTCTCTACCAACCCGTTCATTTCGGGATAATAGGCTGAGAGATTTAACTCAATGTTGAGCAGGTTACAGAGCTCTCTCCAGAACCGAGACGCAAACTGGGGGCCCCGGTTGCTGACAATCTTGTCCAGCATGCCGTGCAGGTGGAAAACGTGCTTAATAAACAACGCTGCCAGGCCCAGTGCAGAAGGTAACCGGGAGAGAGGTACCAGGTGCACTATCTTGGAGAAGTGGTCAGTGACAACCCAAATGACCGTGCTGCCACTGGACTTGGGCAGTCCCACCACAAAGTCCATACCGACCATCTCCTAGGGCCTGTCCGCTACCGGCAGAGGGTAAAATAGCCCAGTGGGCCGCTGCAGGTGTTTTCCACTAACCCTATTCAAGACAGTATAGAGAATCCTTCTCTCAAAACCTTGTTCAAAGAATTATATTTAGTATATAAGGAGAATATAAAATCTTGGTGGGAAATACAGGGTCTAGAAAACTACATAAATAAGATTGTGCCTAAAGGCCTACGTATAAATATACAGCCCTCACCTAGAACTGCGAATCCCCAATTACTGGTAGCTTGGACAAAAGAGTCCATCGAGTCGTATATTTGTTTTATGCAACTTCCTCTTATTGAGGAAAAAAAACTGTTTGAGGACTCTACAAAGAGACTTAACGGGTTTATTGAGAAAGTGCAAAAATTTAAATCTGATCCTAAGTTTGTCAAAAGAGAAACTAGTCTTCAGACATCAGTTGAAAAGTTTCAGATAAATTTAAAGGACAGAAAGCACCCTCAATTTACCCATGATTTTGCTGAGTTTAAGGATAATCGAGCATACGAATACCAGGGGGGATACTCCACAGAAGTGTCTTCTTCCGATATGGATACCTCCAATACTGAACGCACTGAAAGTTCTAACATTTTTCAGGGAAGAGGTAAGCCTAATAGAACAAGATGGCACCCACAAAAAAATCAGTACAGGCAAAGGGGTGCTGGAAGGGGTGCTTACCAGTCACCCTCTGGTCTTTCCTCGTCAGTGCAACCATCTTTTTTGGAACAAGGGTCCAACAGTGGGGTATGATTTAAGGATAAGACCGTGATTGATCAAGGTCAAATTATTAATTTATCATCTTATGTGTTGTCTAGGGATGAGTTTTGTATTTTACAGAAGGGGCTGAACTTTGCGCCCACAAATTATTTCAACTGTTTCAACTGGGTAAAAGATATTAACTTGTTCGGACGCAATCTGAAGAGGAGGTTATTCTTTATACAACATGATCGAGAGCAGTGTCTCAGGCTGGGGCTCACAGAAATGGAATTGGAAAGCCTGGATGCCCTGACTGGTCTCCTGAGGGAGAATGAACAACAGCGGGGAATAGGCCCGATCACTACGTTAAGGAATAGGAGCACTAGAGTACCATCCATTAAGGAGGTAACGAGTGTGGACATTTTCGCCAGAATGGTGGAGGAAGATCTGCGTAGGATCCCTCATATTGACCCATATGGTCAAACAAATCTCACATCTGGTGAAAAAATTGCCCTGGATAGATTGGAAAAAAACACTAAGATTGTTATCAAAGCCTCGGACAAGGGTGGTAATCTAGTGCTCCTAGACCATGAAAAATATCGTGCGATGTGTTACTCACTTTTAAATCATAAGGTAACATGAAATCTTGGATAGAGATCCGACCGTAGAGTATAAGGGTGAATTACTGTCAATCCTTAATGCAACAAGGGATGATAGATTAATTTCTAATAATGAATTCGATTTTCTGATGCCAAACTCTCCGGTTATGGCAACTTTTTACTCTTTGCCCAAGATACACAAGGGGCTTGAACCACTGAAGGGTTGCCCTATTGTTTCGGGAATTGATTCCCTGACCCAGAACAGTGGTATTTATCTTGATAAGATTCTGAGACACTTTCTGATTTCATTACCTTCATATGTGCGTGACACATCACATCTACTGAGTCTCCTTGATGTAGTCACGGTGAAAAAAATAGTTTGTTGGCATCTATTGACGTAGAGGTGCTATATAGCTCCATTCCACATGAGTTTGGTCTGAAAGCTGTGACCCATTTTTTACAGACAAGAGCGGTGGAATGTCGTGCACATAATCGATTTGTTAAAAAATTACTCACATTTGTTCTAAATAGAAATTTTTTCCTCTTTGATTCAAAGTACTTCCACCAGCTCAGGGGGACTGCGATGGGGAGCCCGTGTGCCCCCTCGTATGTTAATATCTTCCTGGGCTGGTGGGAGGAAACCCTTATTTTTGGGGATGAGTAGTGGTGGAATCCTTTTGTCAGCCTCTGGGCCAGATATATTGATGATATTTTGATTTTCTGGTCTGGCTCAGAGGCTGACTTCCACCGCTTCATAGAGTATATCAACATCAACTCCATTGGTCTTAAGTTTACATCTGAGTGCCAGACCGCAACCATCAATTTCTTGGATTTGACAATATCCAAGAAATCTGATGGGGGTATCAGTACATGTACATTTAGGAAGCCGACTGTGTCCAATAGCCTACTGAGATGGACGAGTCACCATCCAGTTCCACTCAAAAAGGGAATAACGAAGGGTCAGTTTCTTAGGGTCAGGAGGAACTGTTCTGATCTCGGCACTTTTAGGAGACAGGCCAGTGACCTCTATGAAAGATTTAGAATGAGAGGTTATCCTATGCATGTGCTGAATGGACCACGGGATGAGGCTTTCCATGTTGAGAGGTCCTCTCTTCTCCAGAAGAAAGAGAAGCTGGATGTAGTCAATGAGAATTTGGTTAGGCTTATTGGTACATATGATGGACAGTCGGACAGAGTGTATAGGGTTCTAAAAAAACACTGGGGGATTCTGCTGGCTGACCCGAATTTGAGGGGACTTATTCTGCAGAAACCCAGTATCACCTATAGAAAAGGAAGGTCAATAGGTGATCATCTTGTACACAGTTTATACCAGAGACCTGTTGCAGCTGGCACCTGGCTTGATAGAAAACCCCTGAGCTTTTTTAGATGTGGTAACTGTACCAGATGTAATTTTATGAATCAATGCAAAACCTTCACTAGTGCAACTAATGGAAGGGTCTTTTGTCTTAGGGATTTTGGGAACTGCAGATCATCAGGTTTGGTGTATAAAGCGACATGCACGTGTCCAATGGATTACGTGGCAAGACTACGAGGGAACTTAGGGTGAGAGTGGGCGAGCACTTGGGCGATATTAGGAATAAACGAGACACCCCAATTGCCCGACATATGAATGCTGTCCACAATGGCCGCCTTAGTGAGATTAATTTCAATATGATTGAGCTAATAAAACCTAGAGTGAGGGGAGGGGATTTGGATAAAATCATCTTGAGACGTGAATGTGAATGGATCTTCAGACTACAGTCCCTTTTCCCTGATGGAATGAATGAATGTATGTCTTATACCTGCTTTATTTAATAATTCTCTGATTTGACGTCTGGCCTTTTTGAAGTAGATGAGGGAATATAATGGCATGTCATTATACGTTTGATACGTATACCATATTTATGGTTTTATCAATTTATCGTCGTGTTCTTATTATTTGGATTTTGACATATCTAGTTATCCCATTTGTACACTCCGCTTAACATCTATTTTGTAGACCTGTTAGTCAGGCACTAATATATATCATATAATTAGGCTATGTGCACACGTTGCGGATTCCGCTGCGGGTTTTTCCGTGCAGAAACGCAGGTAAAACCGCAGGTAAAGTGACCTGCGGTTTGGTCTGCGGTTTTGCCCTGCGGTTTCACAACTCTACTATGGTAAAGGTATGAAACCGCTGCGGAATCCACCCAAACAATTGACATGCTGCAGTTTGTAAACCGCAGCAAAACCGCGCGGAAAAAAACGCACCGTCAGCACAGCGTTTTTGAAAACACATAGGGTTTCATTATACTGTACTTGGTCTGCGGAACTGCTGCGTTTCCGCAGGGCCAAAACCGCTGCGGAAACGCAGCAGAATCCGCAACGTGTGCACATAGCCTTAGCGTTTGAGTGTGCCGCAAATTTGAAGTGTCCATCTATTTATTTGCCTGCCATGCCATGTTTTGTGGTTCTGTGCTGTTTGGATGTTCTTCGCTTCTCTTTATGCCTGATGTATTGGAATCTAGCGCACAACTAAATAAAAAAATGTTTGAGCATTCGCAGTCCTGATCTGTTATCACCGTGGCCATCTTTGTTTCTGGCTCCACGTTATGTGTACTAGCTTCCGGGCATTCGCACTATGATCTATGACGCGCATGGATACCGGAAGCTCCCGCGGCCATGTTGTTTGCGCTCCATGTCGGAGCGTCTAGCAGGGGCTTTACGGCATCGTTCATCCAGGTGCACACATGTGAGTTACTTTTTGCGGTAATTATGGGACTAAATATTCTTCCCTTTGGTGATTCAAATGCCTGATTGGGTAGGCGTTTCCATGTGTATTGACGGGGGCTTTATAAGGTCGGCCTCCTCTGACCGCGTTTGCCTTCTCATCCTGATATCTGACATGATGGACACTGTTTCTATCTCTCTTGCCTCCTGATAAGTGGTCACTTTATTCATACATATGCTCTATTGTCAGGCTATATTTTGTTACATTACTGTGGACCCTTATGTCATTATGTGGTATTTTTAATTCCATTTTTCTGGGATTGCTTGCAATAGCTTAGGACATTTTGTACTTTTCATCTCTGCACTATCGGTCATTGTTTTCATACCTTTGATGTCAGGGACCGGCAGGGCAGTGAGGGACAGTCCTCGCTGAGTGGGGGCGCCAAAAAATCGGGATCCCTAGGGTGCCAACCTCCATGGATAGGAGGGGATCACAAAGTTGTATTGCAGGGCCTTGCAGCATCTCAGTTCAGGTCTTTTTATTGGGGCATTTGCCTTGGTTTCACTGGGAAATGAGTGGTTTTTATATTTATGAAATAAATGAGTTTTATAGGGATTATATGTTCACACTATATATGATTAATTCCTATAGTATTTGTCTTTTTCAAATTCCCACTGCCGAGAGGAGCTTTTCTGGGCACAAGAGACGCATGCCTGAATATAGTCCCTTATGTCATGGGCCAGAAGCTCGGAGGTCCGTTTTGTCCCAAATTGTCCACCCACCCGAGGACCTCCGGTCGAAGACGGGCAGGAATCAATGTCTTGCCTGGAGGTACTGACTCAAGCGCGTCCGGAGCCACTGCCCTCAGGCTCTCAGACGGGACGATCAGCCGAGGCTCCTCCTCCGATGACACCACGGAGCAGGAGAGCGCATCGATAGGAAATGGAGGGTGAAATGGAACCAGGAGAAGAACAAGGACCATCAGGCCTGGCGAGAATTTAGCCACTGGACCGTCTGCAAATACACCAGGTTCTTGTGGTCAGTGAACACCTGGAAAGGGTGGCGAGCCCCCTCCAGGAGGTGTCTCCACTCCGAGAAGGCCAACTTCATCGCTAGCAAGTCCCTGTCTCCGATGGAATAATTCCATCTCCACTGGTGTGAAGGCCTTGGAGAAGAGGGGCTACCAAAGTTGAGAAGTGGGGAATGAATTGGAGATAATAATTTATGAACCCCATAAAGCGCTGCACCGCTTTGAGCGAATGGGGCTCCTGCCAATCCATCACGCCTGTAGTTTGTCAGGATCCATGGTCAATCCCTGGGCTGAGATTATATAGCCCAGGAAAGGCAAGGACTCCTGCTCAAACACACACTTCTCCAACTTGGCATAGAGGGAGAACGCCCATAGGAGGTTGAAAACTTTGCAAACATCTCTCCAGATATTGACTCCCACCGGAGAGTAGATGAGGATATTATCCAGATAGACTACAACTGAGGAGGTGAGCATACCCCGGATGATGTCATTCACAAAGTCTTGGAAGACGACAGGAGCATTACAGAGCCCGAAGGGCATCACCAGGTGTTCATAGTGCCCGTCCCTGGTGTTAAAGGCCGTCTTCCATTTGTCCCATCACGGATGCGAATCAGGTTGTAAGCACCCCGCAGATCAAGTTTAGTAAACACTCTCGCTCCCCGTAGTCTATCGAACAGTTCCAATATCAGGGGCAGAGGATACTTTGTTCTTAACGGTAATAGCGTTAAGACCCCTGTAATCGATGCAGGGATGAAGTTCTCCATTCTTCTTCTGGACAAAGAAGAATCCTGCCCCCACTGGTGACACTGACTTCCTAATGAATCCTCTTGCCAGATTCTCCCTGATGTATTGAGACATGGCCTCTGTCTTCGGGAGAGATAAGGAGGAGGCTCAGCACCCGGCAAGAGATAAATAGGACAGTCATAGGGGCGATGTGGTGGAAGGGTCTTCGCCGACTTTTTGGAGAACACGTCTGCATACTGTCAATATTGTTTGTGGATCGAGAAAAGATCTGCGGGGACCTTGGTGGAGGCAACCTGGACTCACTCCCTCAGACATCTACACTCACATGACTTACTCCCACCAAGAATTCTCCCCAAGGACCACTCTATATGGGGAGAGTGATACCGGAACCAGGGGACCCCTAGAAGGACCTGGTCGATACCCTTGGGAGTGACGAGGAGGGATATCGTCTCCTGATGAGATGGAGACATCGAGAGTATCAGTGGAGCGGTTTGGTGGGTAATCTGTGAGGGCAAAGTCACGCCGTTCACTACTCTGACGGTGACTGGCTTAGACATCATAACTAGTGGTATTGCGTGCCATTGAGTGAAGGCAGATGACATAAAATTGCCCATCGCTCTTGAATCCACGCAAACCTCCACCGCCAAACTGGAAGAAGCAAACTCAAGTGTCCCCTTAAAGGACACCTTGGAGGAAAGCGCTGCTGATTCTAGTGAGCCGCCTCCAACGGCCACCAAGACCCCCGAGGCCGGGACCGTGGCGGTTCCTCCTCCTGGAGGAGGAGAGGCGGCCAGCAGAGGTGCGACAGTGGATCCCCCCAACATCTGGGGCTCCAAGGCGGCGGGGGAGCCTGTGACCAGCTATGGCTCCCGCATACACGCGCACCTCTGCGAATACGAGGAGGCTACCAAACAGCTGAGGAAACTCCGGGAGGAGTTGAGGGGAGCACGCGTAATAGCTAAGAACAAGAAGAGCTGAGGTCTCCGCCATGGTGAGAGGCTGAAGGGGTCCATTAAAGCTGTGGAACAATGGAGAGCAGAGATCCTGGCGGGAAGCGGCCCCTTTGAGAAAAAGCTCAGAAACAATGACCTGTTCAGGACCCTGTCCAGTGGGTCTCCTGGGGGGTTGGGAGACCCCTGCCAGGTGGAGGACGAGTAGGAAATGGAGGAAGATGGCGGCTGAAGACCTGGTGAGTGTGAACGCCCAAGTATCATACAGCGGGATGGCCCCCGAGCAACTGGCTCTCCCACTGGACTCAAGTAATTCAGAGGAAAGTGGGAGGGAGGGGGAGGAGTGAGGGGGCTGCCTCATCCTGCAACAAGTGCGGCAGATTGAGTCCCCAGCACAGTTTGGTGAGCTGTTTGGGGATGAGATCTGTGAGGATGGGGCAACCGGGAAGGGGAAGAAGAGGAAAAAGAAGGATAAGCAACCTAATGTCACCACCGTAGACAAATTCGTCTATGTCCCCCTTCCTGGGGCTCCCCTGTCCCATTGTGTTGAACCCACTACCCACCCCGGCTCGGGCCCTGTGGTGGGTCTGCAGCAAGGAAGCAGGGAGAGCAAAGTCTGCACGGGTCTGGGTGCCATGCCTGGTGGTGGCAGCTCAGATTCGGGCAGTGATATGGAGTATGTTGGTGCCGGTATTGTTGTTGATGGTGGTGGTGCTCGGGCCAAGTCCTCTGTGGCAGGGGGGGCTGGCCCAGCATCTTGAGTGCATACAACTGGGGCCGCATCTCCGGCAGTGAGAGCTGAGGCCTCCGGGCTCCCCACGTACAGATATGCAAAGGCTGGATCACTTTGGGGGTCCAGAGACCTAGAATGGGGGCGGAGTCTGCCATAAGGCAGCAGATAAAAAAATGCAAGGTGTTGGTCACTCTCCCGGCAGGGTCATAGTCCCCTGTGTGTAGATCTTTAAGGGGTCCGCACTGGGGCCCCGCAACCACTGGATACCAGCCTTGCCAAAAGCAAGTGGTGTGTGAAAAGAGGTGGTGGCCTGCGAGGGGGCGTGGCCTTCCTGAGTATTGCCCTGTTTTCTATGGCAGTGGCGTGTGGTGGGGGCATGTCCTCCTCGGCAGCTGTCCCGCCCACTACTGTCGAGTCTGGTGGGGGGTGTGGCCTTGCGGGCTTCTGTTCTGCCCGCTATGACAGTGGCTAGCGGGGGGCATGGCCTCGGCAGCCGCAACTCCGCACGCTGTGCTCGAGTCTGGTGGGGCTTGGCCTCGCGGACTACTGCTCTACCCACTATAACTGCGGCTGGCGGGGGGAATTGGCCTCGGCAGGCCCGCTGCCTTGTGTCCCGCCCACAGAAAACACTGTTATGCCCGAGAAAGCTGGTTTGGGGTTGCCGGGGTCCCCTACCCACTTATCTCCATCAGGTGGTGTGGGGGCTCTGGTGCTCCAAGAAAAGCCAGCGCAGGTCTCCAGTGGGGGGCAGAGTGCAGAGGCAGTGCCCGGGCCTGCCCCAAGTATAACAACAAAAAAATGGAGCCAGAGCCAGGAAGTGCTGCTGCTCCGGAGCCCAGGCAGAGCATACTGAGTGAGCTCTGTTCTGTGGCTCTTAAAGGGGCGGTAGCACTCCTGGGCAAGGCTGTGGTGCAGAGCACTGTACAGTCTGGGCCCCCAGCAGGTCAAAAAGCAAGAAAAAGCAAGCAAGCAAGCAAGAAAAATCACATAAATAATGCTAATAAAAATAACATCTGAGTGGAAGCGGCTGAGGTGAATGATTGTATGGATGGTATGAGTGAGGTGAGTGACATGAGTGATAGGGATATTGGAGTGGATGTGGGAGTGAATGCGGAGAGAGGAGTGAGTGTTGGTACTATTGCGAACACTGGCGGTGAGGGGGGGCTGGCCCATCTGCCACCCCAGCCGTGAGACCACGTACTTTTGCAGGGGTCACGGCTGTGGCTCCGGGGGGTTCTCGAGGGGTCTTCTCGCCTCTGTACTCCAGGGACAGCGTTCTGTGCTGCTGTTTTCTGGAGGCCCTTAAAAAAGGAGAGCGGTCGGTCATGGTAGAGGGAAGAGAGGTGGACCTGTCTTTCTGGTTGGAGAGACATGGCCTGGCTGCCTTCCAAGATAGAAGGGAGGGGGAAACTGGTCCCTCCCAACAGCCGGGCAAGGGCCGGCCAGGAGGAAAGTGGTCCATCTTCATTGGAGGGGCAGTGAAGCCTTCCCACCCAGCAGTAGGGTGGTGGAGCTCTTCCTGAAGATGGGCTTCAGGGCAATCGACATCTTCACCCTGATCCATTCCTCGGTCACCCTATTCTTCGACATCAGTTTCGTCCGGCCAGAGGGGCTAGAGCTCATCTGGTCAAATTACGAGCTGTCGACGGGGGAACCAGGATGGCGAGACTTTGCAGTACAAGCGGTGTCTCGCCAAAATGTCATTAAAAGAGTGACCATGGTGACTTGTAATGAGTCCCTCTCCGGCGTTGACATTATGATGAGGCTTTACCGCTATGGGGAGGTCACGGACGTCCCCCCAAAAAATTGGGACGAGTTCAGCATCTGGTCGGCGGCTGGACCTTCATGATGAAGTTGAAAGTCTCAGGGGGTACCGTCACCCACATCCCTTCCTTGGCATTCCTAGAGAGGGACAGGATCCTGGTCTTCTACCAGGGGCAGCCGAAGGTCTGCTGTTATGAATGGGAAGCCGAGGAGGAAAAAAAGACAACAAGCTAAGTCTCAGAAAACCAGAGAAGTTGGTAACTATGCAGATTGCAGATCCCTGATCTTACCCGCACAACTAACAGTAGTCGTGCAGCGTTCCTACGTTGGTTCTAGATGCCTCGTCACAACCGGAGAACTACATAAGCCTAAAGCAGGAAAACAGGAAAACTAACTGCCCCAGAGCAGACCCCAAAGGAAAGACAACCCCCCACATGTATTGATGGTGAAACAAGATGAAAATACAAAGGCAGGAAAATAGGCAGAGCAAACGATGGGGCCCGGCTAACTGAAAAGGACAGAAAAGTAAAGACACTGTCTGCAATTTGCCAAAAAAAAAAAACTACAAAATTATTGTCCAACACTTCTGATAGCAAAATTAACCCTGAAGTCACTAAACTTCTAAACCTATATCAGCACTCTGAATTATTCTGAGACAGAGAAAAAAAGAGGCCAATCTAATAAGGGACAAAAAGCAGATTGGTAAATACTGATTAATAGGAGTGGAATTTCAGCATAGCCCCAGCAGGGGCAGGCTGATTACACAAAAAACTGAATTGACCAACAAGTGCAAGTGTGAACAACAGCAAAAAACAAACTTAACTTGAGAAGACTGGAAGAGAGCTGAAGTCCAGGACCTGAGATGCAGACTGAATCACCAGCACCCAGATAGGGCGTCGGCTGTCTTATATCCAGTCTGATACTCCAGAGATCCAATCGTTATCTTCCTCATCAGGTGGCAGATCACTACCACTTAAACCAACTGCACTACCTCCTGTCACCAGAGGGAGAACGGAAGGGGAACTCTCAACTGGTGGAGCAGAAAATGAGTTCATGACAGTACCCTCCCCTTGAGGAGGGGTCACCGAGCCCTCACCCATGCCACCAGGCCGATCAGGATGGGCCCGGTGAAAAGCACAAACCAATTTATTGGCATGAATATCAGAGGCAGAGACCCAAGCATTATCCTCCTGGCCATAACCCTTCCATTTGACCAAATACTGGAGTCTCCGTCTAACCAAACGAGAATCCAATATTTTCTCTACCTCATATTCCACATTGCCTTTAACCAATACAGGATCAGGAGGTGCCGCCACAGGAACTACTGGCTCAACAAACCTCTTCAACAGTGACTTGTGAAATACGTTATGGATTTTGGACGTAACTGGAAAAGAAACAGGATTAAGAATCTCCAAAATCTTATAAGGGACAATAAATCTTGGCTTAAATTTTGGAGATGCAATCTTCATAGGAATATTCTTAGACGACAGCCAAACCATATCACCCACTTCAAACAGGGGACCAATGGTCCTATGCCGGTTGGAAAAATGCTGGGCCTTTTACTGAGAGAGTAACAACTTATCCACCACTTAGTCCCATATCTGCTGCATTCTCACAACCACAGTGTCCACACCTGAGCAGGATGAAGATTCCACTTGCCCTGAAGAGAATCGAGGATGAAACCCAAAATTACAGAAAAAGGGTGACATCAGAGAGACAGAACTAGCTCTATTGTTCAGCGCAAATTCAGCCAAGGGCAAAAATGAGACCCAATCATCTTGATTAGCAGATATAAAACATCTTAAATAAGACTCCAGATTCTGGTTTGTTCTCTCAGTCTGCCCATTGGTCTGGGGATGAAACGTGGAGGAGAAGGATAACTGAATTCCCAGATTGGAACAAAAGGCTTTCCAGAATCTGGAAACAAACTGGACCCCTCTATCGGACACAACGTTCTCAGGAATCCCGTGTAACCGAACCACCTGTTGTAAAAACAAGGGCACCAACTCAGCGGAAGATGGCAACTTTGGGAGTGGTACAAGATGGACCATCTTCGAAAATCTATCACAAATTACCCAGATAACAGTCATTCTCTGAGAGACAGGAAGATCAGAAATAAAATCCATTGCGATATGGGTCCATGGCCTCTTGGGCACCGGCAGGGGCATCAGCAACCCACTAGAACAAGAGCAGGGTTTAGACCGAGAACAAGTCCCACAGGACTGTACAAAATTCCTGACATCACGAGATAAGGCAGGCCACCAAAACGACCGACTCACCAAATCTCTGGTACCAAAAATACCCGGATGACCAGCCAATGCGGAGCAATGGACTTCAGACATCACTCTCTTTCTCCACTGGTCAGGAACCTACAATCTTCCCATAGGGCAACACTCAGGTTTATCATCCTGAAATTCCTCCAGGGCGCGTCTCAAATCGGGCGAAATGGCAGAAAGAACTACCCCCTCACCTAGGATAGTAGTAGGCTCGGTCACATTAAGAGAATCAGCAAAGAAACTCCTAGAGAGAGTGTCTGCCTTAACATTCTTAGTGCCTGGAAGAAGAGAGACCACAAAATTAAAACGCGTGAAAAACAAGGCCCATCTAGCCTGTCTAGGATTCAAGCGTTTGGCTGACTCCAGATAAATCAGATTCTTGTGATCGGTGAGGACCACAAATTGATGTCTAGCTCCCTCCTACCAATGCCTCCACTCCTCAAATGCCCATCTCATGGCCAACAATTCCCGATTCCCCACATCATAGTTGCGTTCAGATGGGGAAAACTTTCGAGAAAAGAAGGCACAGGGATTCATCTTAGAAGTCACAGGGTCTTTTTGTGACAACACAGCTCCTGCACCAATCTCAGAAGCATCCACCTCCACTTGAAATGGAAATGACACATCAGGTTGCCGTAAAACTGGAGCTGAAGTAAATCTCCGCTTAAGCTCCTGTAATGCTGAGACAGCCTCAGGAGACCAATTCAGCACATCAACTCCCTTCTTGGTCAGATCAGTCAGTGGTTTGACAATACTAGAAAATTTACCTATAAATTTACGATAGAATTTAGAAAAACCCAAAAACTTCTGGAGAGCCTTCAAAGAAGTAGGCTGAACCCAATCATAAATGGCCTGTACCTTGGCCCGGTCCATTTCAATAGTCGATGGAGACAAGATAAATCCCAAAAATGAAATCCTCTGTACACCAAAGAGGCACTTCGATCCCTTAACAAACAGGGAATTCTCCCTCAAAATCCGGGACACAGTCCGGACATGTTCCACATGGGAATCCCAATCACTAGAAAAGATCAAAATATCATCCAGATAGATTATCAAAAACTTATCCACAAAGTCTCAGAAAATATCATTCATAAAGGATTGGAAGACAGAAGGGGCATTAGAGAGCCCAAAAGGCATCACCAGGTACTCACAATGTCCCTCCGGGGTATCAAATGCCGTCTTCCATTCATCCCCGTGCTTGATGAGAATAAGATTATACGACCCCTGAGGTCAAGCTTAGTAAACCAGCAGGCACTCTTAACTCTGGAGAATAAATCAGAGGTAACGGGAACTGATATTTAACCGTCATCTTGTTAAGGGAACGATAATCAATACACGGTCTTAATGAACCATCTTTCTTGGCCACAAAAAAAAAACCAGCGCCTAACGGTGACGAGGATGGTCTAATATGACCCTTCTCCAACGACTCCTTAATATAGGATCGCATAGCATCATGTTCGGGTACAGATAAGTTGAAAAGCTGACCCTTGGGAAATTTACACCCAGGCATCAACTCAATTGCACAGTCATAACTCCTATGAGGAGGCAAAGACGCAGACTTACTCTCACTATAAACATCAGAGAAATCAGTCAGATAATCAGGAATATCATGAGACTGAGGAGAGGTGGAGAAAATAGGAGCGTCCCTAAGAACACACTGACAACCCCAACTCACCACAGACACAGATTTCCAATCCAAAACTGGGTTATGATTTTGCAACCAGGGGAACCCCAGAACAATAGTATCATGCAAATTATGCAGCACCAAAAATTTACAATTTTCTTGGTGGTCTGGGGCAACTCACATTATCACCTGGGTCCAAAACTGAGGTTTATTCTCCGCCAAAGGAGTGGCATCAATACCCCTCAAAGGAATGGGCATCTGCAGAGGCGTCATGGACAAACCACAACGTTTAGCAATGTCCAAATCCATCAGATTCAGAGCTGCTCCTGAATCCACAAATGCCTTAGTGGAAAATGTGGACAAGGAGCAGATCAGAGTAATTGCCAAAAGGAACTTAGGTTGTATACTGCCCACAGCAAATGTGTGTGCAAAACGTTTCTCTCGTTTAGGGCAGACAGAAATAGTATGAGAGGCGTCTCCATAGAAAAAACACAGCTTATTACTCCTTCTAAACTCCCGACGTTGCACCCTAGACAAAACCCCATCACATTGCATAGGTTCAGAAATTTGTTCAAAAGGCGGCAGCGCCTCCCGTGTAGTTTTACATTCACGTGAATGCGGATCAACTTGAATGGCTAATGACATAGAGCCATCAAGACCAGAGGGAACAGGAAATCCCACCATAACATCTTTTACAGTCTCTGACAAACCTTTCCGAAAGAGAGCTGCCAATGCACTATCATTCCATGTAGTAAGGACCGCCCACTTTCGGAATTTTTGACAGTACAACTCTGCAAGATCCTGACCCTGGTTTAATGCCAACAGGGTTCTCAGCTTGATCAACGGCATTAGGTTCATCATACAACAACCCCAAGGCCTGAAAAAATGTATCCACATTAGTCAGAATAGGATTTTCAGGTGTCAGAGAAAAAGCCCAATCTTGGGGATCGCCGTGCAGCAAGGAGATGACAATTTTAACCTGCTGCACAGAGCTCCCCGATGAGTTAGGCTTCAAAGCAAGAAATAATTTACAATTACTCTTAAAATTTAGACCGAACCCCAGAAAACTCATCAGGAGCAGGAATCTTGGGTTCAGCAGCATGTGACTGAATAAGGTAGGCAGAAATTCCGTGTACTTCAGCAGCAAGCTGCTCCACACGATCAGACAGTTGTTTATTCTCCATTGGGAAAAAAATCCTCCTACGGCCCCAGAGAAAAAGAGGAAAACATAAATAAAAAAAAAAATTCTGCCTTTTTTTTTTTTTCTTTCTCCAACAATTCTCTCCTGCTTTTGTGTACCCTAGAATCTGCGGTATGGCTGGTGATTCTGTTATTAATGGGAAACCGAGGAGGAAAAAAAGACAACAAGCTAAGTCTCAGAAAACTAGAGAAGTTGGTAGCTATGCAGATTGCAGATCCCTGATCTCACCCGCACAACTAGCAGCAGCCGTGGAGCGTTCCTACGTTGGTCCTAGACGCCTCGTCACAACCGGAGAACTACATAAGCCTAAAGCAGGAAAACAGGAAAACTAACTGCCCCAGAGCAGACCCCAAAGGAAAGACAGCCCCCCACATGTATTGATGGTGAGCAAGATGAAAATACAAACAAAGGCAAGAAAATAGGCTGAGCAAACGATGGGGCCCGGCTAGCTAAAAAGGACAGAAAAGTAAAGACACTGTCTGCAATGTGCAAAAAAAAACCTACAAAAATATTGTCCAACACTTCTGATAGCAAAATTAATCCTGAAGTCACTAGACTTCTAAACCTATATCAGCACTCTGAAATATTCTGAAACAGAGCAAAAAAGAGGCCAATCTAATAAGGGACAAAAAGCAGATTGGCAAATACTGATTAATTGGAGTGGAATTTCAGCATAGCCCCAGCAGGGGCAGGCTTTTTACACAAAAAACTGAATTGACCAACAAGCGCAAGTGTGAACAATAGCAAAAAACAAACTTAACATTCCTCTAGTGTTAGCTTTCTGTTACTCTTTCTTATGTTAACGGGTCGGTTTTGACCCATGTCTTAAATCACCCCTAGGATACCCTAAAAACAGTTATTTATGATCCAATTTGTTTCTTACCTCTTAGTTACCTTGTTAGTATTTCTCATCCACGGAAGGATTGATTCTAATTAGAGTTGAGCGACTTTAGGTTTTTATAGGGTCGCGTTTCGTTTCGTGAAACCCGACTTTTCCAAAAGTCGGGTCGAGCAAGATCATCCGATTATAGGGAAAAGTCGGGGTCGTCCCGAAACACGAAACCCAATGTAAGTCAATGGGGAATAAAAGTCGGCAGTGAGAGGAGGACAGGAAACACACCTACAGTGCCCATTTGAATGCCAAAAGCATCAATTCTTCTTTCTTAAGCTTGTCAACCTTAATTAACTTCATAATACAAGTTACGCACTGAAAAATGGGGGTTATTTGGCTACAAACTGTGGGGGGGGAGGGCTGGGTCCAGGTTTTCATGTGCCCTGGGCGAAAGAGCGCCCCTTTAACACATACCACAACTCATCATGCTCCGATACGGCAGAGAAATAGCGTTATAGTACAATGAAAAATACCTCACTTTTTACATCTCATGACGAGGCCCATCTATTTCTCCATACAGAATCATTGGTCCCATATAATGTTTGAAACAGTATATGATGAGCTCCACATAATGCTACAGTATATGTTGGTCCCCATGGATGAAGCTCCACTGTCTTATGGGCCCAAATAATGCTCCAAACATAATGGGCCCCATTTCTAATGCTCTAGTGTATAATGGGCCCTGTAAATGCTGCTCCAGTGTCTGATGTCCACCTTTGGAATGTTCCAGTGTATGGTGGGCCCCATCTATCATTCTCCAGAGTATAGTGCTCCCCAAAAATTGCTGTCCCAACATTGAAAACAATCAAATAAGTCTCCTCGCTAGGGAATCCCTGTACTTGTCTGGACAGGTGCTGTAGCTTGCTTAACAGCTCGCCAGCCGTTCTCACGCCCAGTATGGATTACACGTGATTGCACAAAGGTGAGAAAGGGTACCGTATCCCCAGATAACATGTATGGATAGCGTACACATTCAAAATATATGTCTCAGGAGGCAGGCTCAGACGGTGTTAGGCCCAGTATGGATTGCATGTGATTGCACAAAGGTTAGAAAGGGTACCGTATCCCTGGATAACATGTATGGATAGCGTACACATTCAAAATATATGTCTATACAGCATGAGGCAGGCTCAGATGGTGTTAGGCCCAGTATGGATTGCACGTGATTTCACAAAGGTTAGAAAGGGTACCGTATCCCTGGATAACATGTATGGATAGCGTACACATTCAAAATATATGTCTCAGGAGGCAGGCTCAGACGGTGTTAGGCCCAGTATGGATTGCACGTGATTGCACAAAGGTTAGAAAGGGTACCGTATCCCCGGATAACATGTATGGATAGCGTACACATTCAAAACATATGTCTATACAGCATGAGGCAGGCTCAGACGGTGTTAGGCCCAGTATGGAATGCACGTGATTGCACAAAGGTTAGAAAGGGTACCGTATCCCTGGATAACATGTATGGATAGCGTACACATTCAAAATATATGTCTATACAGCATGAGGCAGGCTCAGACGGTGTTAGGCCCAGTATGGATTGCACGTGATTGCACAAAGGTTAGAAAGGGTACCGTATCCCTGGATAACATGTATGGATAGCGTACACATTCAAAATATATGTCTCAGGAGGCAGGCTCAGACGGTGTTAGGCCCAGTATGGATTGCACGTGATTGCACAAAGGTTAGAAAGGGTACCGTATCCCTGGATAACATGTATGGATAGCGTACACATTCAAAATATATGTCTCAGGAGGCAGGCTCAGACGGTGTCAGGCACAGTATGGATTTGACGGCCCAGATTACACAGCGGAGGAGCAGGGAGAGGTAAAGATTGCAAATGCTGGGGCCCTGCCCAAGCAAGGGGGGCCCACTCGTGGGCGTCGGTACTGGCACTGGGACCCTCATAGTACAGCGGTGTGTCTGACGGGTGTGCACCACCACCGTCAGAGACACTTGATTGCACTATGAGGGACCCTGTGCCAGTGCCCGCGCCCAAGAGTCGGCCTACCCACCTGTCCAGGGCAACGGCACTCGCACGGTGTCGTGCGGTAGGTGGTGACCCCGGCCATGGGGGGGAGGCAGCACAGTTAGGGAGTTTTAGAAAGTGGCATATGTTGATGTTGGACATTCAGCTGATGCAAAAGGCGAAATAGGTGAAGTACCAGGAAGAGGTGGACCAAAGCAAGCCATTTTTCTGTCACCCAATGTGTCATCAGGGGAAGGGGGGACAAAATCCTTGGAAACCCATGCGTGGTTCATTTTAATGAAGGTTAGATCATCCACATTTTGGGTTGACAGACGGGTCCTTTTTTCTGTCAGGATTGATCCAGCTGCACTGAAGACTCTTTCCGATAGCACACTTGCAGCTGGGCAAGCGAGCTCCTGTAAGGCATATTGGGCCAATTCAGGCCAGGTGTCCAGTTTAGCGGCCCAATAGTCAAAGGGGAATGACCTGTGTGGGAGAACATCGATATGGGAGGAAAAGTAGTTTGTTACCATAGTTGACAACTGCTGTCTCCTGTCACTTTCCATCGATGCAGTATTACTAGTTGTGTGAGCGGTATTTGAAAAATCAGTCCACAACATTGTCATGAAACCCCTGTCTCCAACACCACTTCTGCTGTGTGCACCACGAACACCTCTGCCAAGCTGCCCCCGGCCCGTACGGCTCGTGTGAGAACCATCACCGCTGCTGTGTGCTGGGAATGCCTCAAGCAACCGATTTACCAGAGTTGCTTGTTTATTAGCCAATATTAGGTCAAGATTCTCCTGTGGCATGATGTTTTGTAATTTGCCTTTATAGCGTGGATCCAGGATGCTGGCCAACCAGTAGTCGTCATCGTTCATCATTTTGGCAATGCGGGGGTCCCTTTTTAGGATCCGCAAGGCATAATCTGACATGTGGGCCAATGTTCCCGGTGTCAATGATGCACTGCGAGTGCTGGGTGGAGGAGCACTTTCTGGCAAATCCACATCCCTCCAGTCACGCACAAACCCTGTACCAGACCTTGCCACGCCAACATTTTCACTTGCCCCACGAGATGCATCCTCCTCCCCTAAGTAATCATCCCCATCATCCTCCTCCTCCTCCTCTTCTTCCTCCACCTCGTCCAGGAGAGGTCCCTGAGCAGACAATGGCTGAATGTCATCAAGGATTCCCTCCTCCTCTTCCTCCTCATCAACATTGGCTGCAGACGCCTGCTCCTTAAGGTGTGTCAAAGTTTGCATGAGCAGACGCATAAGTGGGATGCTCATGCTTAGGATGGCGTCGTCTGCGCTTACCAGCCGTTTGCATTCCTCAAAACACTGAAGGACTTTACAAAGGTCTTTCAGCTTCGACCACTGCACACCTGTCAACTCCATGTCTGCTCTCAAAGTGCCTGGCCGTGTATCCTCCCACAAATGCATTACGGCCTGCCTCTGCTTGCACAGCCGCTCCACCATGTGCAGGGTGGAGTTCCACCTTGTTGCAATGTCGATAATGAGGCGGTGGTTGGGAAGGTGGAGCAATCGCTGCAGCTTCTGCATACGAACGGAGTGTACAGGCGACCGGCGGATGTGCGTGCACAGTCTTCGCACCTTCTGGAGCAGGGCTGTTAACTCCGGATAATTTTTGAGGAAGCACTGCACCACCAGGTTCAAGGTGTGAGCCAAGCAAGGTATGTGGCTGAGTTTTGAAAGGGCTATGGCTGCCACAAAATTACGGCCGTTATCACTAACTACCTTGCCTGCCTCAAGATGTACACTGCCCAGCCATGACTCAGTTTGTCGCTTCAAGTACTCGGCCAGCACCACGGCGGTGTGTCTGTCGCCCAAACACATCATCTGCAACACAGCCTGCTGACGCTTTCCACTAGCTGCTCGATAGGGGGACACCTCGTGTGCAACAGTGGCAGCTGCAGATGGAGTGCTCGTATGACTGCGCTCTGTGGACGAGCTTTCGCTTCTGGAGGAGGTGGAGGAGGGTCGAACGCCTACAGCCAACTGTTTCCTATACCGTGGGCTAGGCAGCACTGTCCCACCACCGCTGTCCCCTGTGGACCCTGCATCCACCACATTAACCCAGTGCGCAGTGATGGACACGTAACGGCCCTGGCCATGCCGACTGGACCATGCATCAGTTGTGAGGTGCACCTTTCCGCTCACTGACTGCTTGAGTGCATGGACAATGCGGTCTTTCACATGATGGTGGAGGGCTGGGATGGCTTTGCGAGAGAAGAAGTGTTGACTGGGTAGGTCATAGCGTGGTACTGCATAGGCCATGAGTTCGCGGAAAGCTGTGCTTTCCACCAACTGAAAGGGCATCATCTCAAACGAGATTAGTTTGGCAATGTGGGCGTTCAAACCCAGTGTACGCGGATGAGAGACTGAGTACTTTCTTGACCTACTCATAGTGTCTGGGAGGATGAGCTGGACTTGAGAGCTGCATATGGTGGAAGTAGCGGTGGACAGGGCGGACTGAGAGAGGGTTGATGATGGTGATGGAGTTGGTGTTCTTTCTGATGGCCTAGAATCAGTATTTCGTTGATATAACAGTGGGATTCCCTGACTGCTGTGGTCTTGCAACGACACCTCAACATTTGCTGCTGTGCTAACCGGTGGGCTTACAGTGAGGGAAACAATGTAGCGTTGCTGACTACCTTCGTTGTGATCAGTTGCACATGTGGCACTTGAGGTTTGGTGTTGTGTCCACGCTTGCAAGTGCATGCTGGTTAAATGTCTAAGCATGCAACTGGTATTCAAATTTTTCAGATTTTTCCCTCGGCTAAAGGTCTTTGCGCACTTCTTACAGATAACCTTGGCCTGATCATGAGGATTTTGTTCAAAAAAGTGCCACACTGCACTCTTCCTACTTTGGCAGACATTTTGCGGCCTAGCACGCTGTGATCTTTTGACCCTCTGGACAAGCTGTCCAGCAACTCTTTTGATGTTTGGAACCTGTCTTTGGAGTGCTCCGGGCCTGCCAGATAACAGCTGTTGCGATGTCGATGTCTGCTGTGGATGCTCCTCATCTGAGCTATTGGAAGCAGCACCCTCTTCCCCCAATGGATGCCAATCTGGGTCAACAACTGGGTCATCCATCACCTCCTCTTCTATGTCATGTGCACCTTCCTCTGTGTCACCGTGTATGGTGGTATAGTGTGCGGGAAGGGGCACCTGAGTCTCATCAGGGTCAGAATCTGGCTCTGTACACTGCGAGGACAATGTAGTGCTCTGAGTGAATGTACCAGCAGAATCATCCATCAGCGGCTGTGCATCAGTGCACTCCATGTCAGATTCATCTTGGCCTGGGTAATTCACCATTTCACTTGATAATCCAGGCATGGTATGTGAAAACAGCTCCATGGAGTAATCAGTAGTATGGCCTGCGTCATCCTTCAATCTTGGTTGGGGTGAAGGACACAAGGAAAGGTGTGGTTCATGAACATGAGCCTCCAATGACGACTCAGTGCTTTTACTTTTTACAACTGAAGAAGAGGAGGCGATAGAGCTGGAGGCTGAGTCAGCAATGTAAGACAAAACTTTTTCCTGATGCTCTGGCTTTAAAAGCGGTTTGCCAACTCCTAGAAAACTAAACGTTCGAGGCCTTATGTATAGTAGAAACTGAAAGAAAAAGAGCGCAATAGGGTCTTACCCGAGAAAACACAGATATAAGTCAATGGTTTATACTCACCCTCTGCAGGAGAGTAACAGGCATAAAGGAACAAGGTCAGCTTGCTGCACATCCAAATGACCACGCCGTGGCCATAAATCTTCAGATTCAAGGAAGGAATTTTTATGGATTAAACGTGCGCTACCAGACCATCACTCCTCACAAGTTGTATAGTTAATACATTTATTTCCCTACGCGTTTCAAAGTTAAAAACTTCTTCCTCAGGGGATGATATGTACAGACAGGTATAGACAACGCCGGTTTTATACATACACAATTCAAAAAATTGGCGCCAAGAGTCACATGTTGCGAGGGAAAAAAAAAAAATCAGCGGTCATCAGTGTTACGATATCAAGGGATATTAAAAACTTATTCTTTTCAACAAATTAATTATTTTAATATATTTTCAGATGACTGTATAAAGGAAAAGAAAAAAAGAAGAAATAAGGAAAAAATTATGAACAAAAAAGGAAAAGAACCAGAAATAACGAGGTCCGAAAGAGAGCAAAAGTCAGTGCATAGACCACCACTCTGAATGAGACGATAACGTGTCACAAAGAAGAAAAGGGGGGGATGGATGGACATCTTTCTATAAAATATATAAATATTTATTGAAGTTTATAAAATTAATAGAAAGGAATTTATCATAAACTTTATTGCATGTAAAAAGAATAATTAAAATTATAAAAAGCATGTGTGTAATATGTGAAAAAAAGTGTCTATTTGATAAACCCGCAGCAGAAGAAGTATTGCATAAAAATTAGCACCTTTATGGTGACAAGAGTTAAAAATGCGTGTCTAAATCCAGAATAAAGGAGTATGTCTGGTAACAGATTGTGAAGGGGAAGGAGAACGTTAGAGAAGAATGTTTCCATAGGTAGCCAGAAAAGTCCGTGGTAGCAGAGGAGAGAAAAGATTCTTGGACGGACAGACACCCAGAACGCCGAGAGGAGAAGGATCGCATCCAAATGGGGGAGGGAGAGATAAAGAACGGAAAGATCTCACATATTAGCAGAGTAAAACAGAGTAAATTATTCAAAACCTTCTTTTCCGTTTTGAATAATTATTTTGAGCTGATATCATGTCTGGTAGAATTGGTTTTCTTTTATCTCTTACCTACAATGTATTTTTATGTGTGCGACTTTATGTCTAATATCGGTCACCGCTGTCTTTATCTTGTTTAAAACTGTTCTGTTATTAGCAGCTTCATTGTTAAAAATACTATTCTCTACTGTATCATTTTATTCTCTCCATGACGAGCGCTGTCTGTTTTACTCTGCTAATATGTGAGATCTTTCCGTTCTTTATCTCTCCCTCCCCCATTTGGATGCGATCCTTCTCCTCTCGGCGTTCTGGGTGTCCGTCCGTCCAAGAATCTTTTCTCTCCTCTGCTGCCACGGACTTTTCTGGCTGCCTATGGAAACATTCTTCTCTAACGTTCTCCTTCCCCTTCACAATCTGTTACCAGACATACTCCTTTATTCTGGATTTAGACACGCATTTTAAACTCTTGTCACCATAAAGGTGCTAATTTTTATGCAATACTTCTTCTGCTGCGGGTTTATCAAATAGACACTTTTTTTCACATATTACACACATGTTTTTTATAATTTTAATTATTCTTTTTACATGCAATAAAGTTTATGATAAATTCCTTTTTATTAATTTTATAAACTTCAATAAATATTTATATATTTTATAGAAAGATGTCCATCCATCCCCCCCTTTTCTTCTTTGTGACATGTTATCATCTCATTCAGAGTGGTGGTCTATGCACTGACTTTTGCTCTCTTTCGGACCTCGTTATTTCTGGTTCTTTTCCTTTTTTGTTCATAATTTTTTCCTTTTTTCTTCTTTTTTTCTTTTTCCTTTATACAGTCATCTGAAAATATATTAAAATAATTAATTTGTTGAAAAGAATAAGTTTTTAATATCCCTTGATATCGTAACACTGATGACCGCTGATTTTTTTTTCTCCCTCGCAACATGTGACTCTTGGCGCCAATTTTTTGAATTGTGTATGTATAAAACCGGCGTTGTCTATACCTGTCTGTACATATCATCCCCTGAGGAAGAAGTTTTTAACTTTGAAACGCGTAGGGAAATAAATGTATTAACTATACAACTTGTGAGGAGTGATGGTCTGGTAGCGCACGTTTAATCCATAAAAATTCCTTCCTTGAATCCGAGGCCTTATGTAGCCAGACGATGACGCAGGGTCAGCACCTCCTGCATTCGGTCCTATTTTGCTCTTGCCACTACCATCAGATCCACCACCAACACCATCATTACCAGCTGCCAACCCCCGCCCAATTCCACGGCCTCTTCCACCAGCCTTCCTCATTTTTGGTAGAAATGTAGACAAAATCCAACAAACTATATAGTAATGTAAAACAAGGTACAAGGTGTCTATAGGGCAGGGGAGATTTTGAATTTCTGCACACACTTGTGGACAGTGGACACTTTTGGATTGTGTGAGGCCCACTGATATCTGAGCGCTATGTGACAGGCTCGATGGCACAGCTGTGACAAAAGTGACTAGAGGATAAGGGAGATTTTGAATATCTGCACACACTTTTGGACACTGGACACTTTTGGATTGTGTGAGGCCCACTGATATCTGAGCGCTATGTGACAGGCTCGATGGCACAGCTGTGACAAAAGTGACTAGAGGATAAGGGAGATTTTGAATTTCTGCACACACTTTTGGACACTGGACACTTTTGGATTGTGTGAGGCCCACTGATATCTGAGCGCTATGTGACAGGCTCGATGGCACTGCTGTGACAAAAGTGACTAGAGGATAAGGGAGATTTTGAATATCTGCACACACTTTTGGACACTGGACACTTTTGGATTGTGTGAGGCCCACTGATATCTGAGCGCTATGTGACAGGCTCGATGGCACTGCTGTGACAAAAGTGACTAGAGGATAAGGGAGATTTTGAATATCTGCACACACTTTTGGACACTGGACACTTTTGTATTGTGTGAGGCCCACTGATATCTGAGCGCTATGTGACAGGCTCGATGGCACTGCTGTGACAAAAGTGACAAGAGGATAAGGGAGATTTTGAATATCTGCACACACTTTTGGACACTGGACACTTTTGGATTGTGTGAGGCCCACTGATATCTGAGCGCTATGTGACAGGCTCGATGGCACTGCTGTGACAAAAGTGACAAGAGGATAAGGGAGATTTTGAATATCTGCACACACTTTTGGACACTGGACACTTTTGGATTGTGTGAGGCCCACTGATATCTGAGCGCTATGTGACAGGCTCGATGGCACAGCTGTGACAAAAGTGACTAGAGGATAAGGGAGATTTTGAATTTCTGCACACACTTTTGGACACTGGACACTTTTGGATTGTGTGAGGCCCACTGATATCTGAGCGCTATGTGACAGGCTCGATGGCACTGCTGTGACAAAAGTGACTAGAGGATAAGGGAGATTTTGAATATCTGCACACACTTTTGGACACTGGACACTTTTGGATTGTGTGAGGCCCACTGATATCTGAGCGCTATGTGACAGGCTCGATGGCACAGCTGTGACAAAAGTGACTAGAGGATAAGGGAGATTTTGAATTTCTGCACACACTTGTGGACACTTTTGGATTGTGTGAGGCCCACTGATATCTGAGCGCTATGTGACAGGCTCGATGGCACTGCTGTGACAAAAGTGACTAGAGGATAAGGGAGATTTTGAATATCTGCACACACTTTTGGACACTGGACACTTTTGGATTGTGTGAGGCCCACTGATATCTGAGCGCTATGTGACAGGCTCGATGGCACTGCTGTGACAAAAGTGACTAGAGGATAAGGGAGATTTTGAATATCTGCACACACTTTTGGACACTGGACACTTTTGGATTGTGTGAGGCCCAATTAATATCTGAGCGCTATGTGACAGGCTCGATGGCACAGCTGTGACAAAAGTGACTAGAGGATAAGGGAGATTGGATTGCTTTTAAAAAAGCAGTTTGCGGAGCAGTGGGTAAACAGCAATGCCAGCCTGTCAGGAAGCCTTAGAAGGCAGCCCAACAACCAACACCACTGATACACCACTATATAGCCTCCCCTTGCACTGCACACACAGTGACTGGTGTGTTGTGCAGGCCAAATTGCTAGCAGCAGAAGCAGTTTTTTTTCTTCTCAGCAGGTCAAAAAAAAAAAATTGGGATTGCTTTTAAAAAAGCAGTTTGCGGAGCAGTGGGTAAACAGCAATGCCAGCCTGTCAGGAAGCCTTAAAAGGCAGCCCAACAACCAACACCACTGATACACCACTATATAGCCTCCCCTTGCACTGCACACACAGTGACTGGTGTGTTGTGCAGGCCAAATCGCTAGCAGCAGAAGCAGTTTTTTTGTCTTCTTCCCTGCCTAACGCTCTCCCTACAGAATCAGCAGCAACCTCTCCCTATACTAAGATCGGCAGAAGTAACATGGCGGTCGGCGTGCGCGCCCTTTTATACCCCCTGTGACGCCCACCAAAGCAAGCCAATCACTTGCATGCCCTTCTGAAAGATGGTGGTGACCCGTGACTGTGTCATCACGTTGCCCACAGTGTCCGTTGATCCTGATTGGCTGAAAAAGAGCGCAAAACAAACTTTTGAAACACGACTTTGGCGCGTAATTCGCCGACCTCGTGGCCGACCTCATTCTAGGGTCGGGTTTCGTTTCATGAAACCCGACTTTACCAAAAGTCGGCGACTTTTGAATTTTTTCGACCCGTTTCGCTCAACTCTAATTCTAATATTTTGTTGTGGCCCCCTGGGCCTTTCATTTGAGAGCATACCCTTCATTTTCAATATAAAAATATTGTCAAATGAACCTCAAGAGAATAATATAAACTTAAAAAAGTTTGTTATATTACCTGACTATTACTGAAGGGTTTTAGAACACATTTCTTTAATGTAAAAAAAAATACATATATATATTTTACATTATTAAACTCTAGTAACATCTATGGTGTTATGGGTCAATTTTTACCCATATCTAACTACTTTATGAAAAAGGCAAAACACAGATTTTTTTTTTATAGAACTTTAATTCAAATAAAAGATGAAAATTATATTAACATTAATAGCAATAATAATAAAAAGTAGCTTTTCTAGGTCAAACAAACAAACAACAATCAATCAAGCAAATCAAATCAACAGATCAAGTACTAGTTTTTAGATGCATTAGTATTTAGATGCATGAGTGGCAAAAAGTGACACTTTGTGTGTTCTTTGCAGAGGTATTTTTTGCAGGCGAAGCACGATGTGTTTGTCTTTCTGTCCTCATTGCTAGGGCAGACCTGACACCTCTTTCTTTTAGAATCAGGTGGTCTCACTGGGGTTGTGGCTGTTTTGGTTGATGTTGAGGCAGGCCTGGTTGAGGAGGATGCTGGTGATGATGCTCTTTGTGTTGCTGTGGGTGTGGACGAAGCAATTGTTGAGCTCTGGAGTTGTCGGACCAAGGCTGCAGTGGCTGGGTCTCGGGGCACTCGTTCCCTTTGGTCAATGTGTGCCTTGACAAGGGATCTTCCTAGTTCCTCACGAAACATCCTCCGCTTGTTTTTTCTTTGAATTCCATCCTTAGTGAATGTGGGTCCACAACACAAATGAATTGCATGCTGAAACATCAAGGATGTTGTAAAATACAACCATTGGCCATTTCCTAGTCATTCGCTGGCAAGTGTAGGTGGCAGTCAGCTTGTCCAGGTTGTCCACTCCTCCTTTGTTTTTGTTATAGTCCAGGATGATTCTGGGCTTTTTGTCACTTCCTGATGACACAGCTGCATCTTTGTGAAGTGTGGACATCAGTACCACATTCCATTGTTTTTTGGGGCAGTATGAAACAGCAGTGGTGGTGTCTGTAAAAACAAACTTTGAGGAAAGTGGAGCCCTGTCCTTCATCTGCAACAATTCAGCGGGCAGCTCAGGTTTGTTTTTTTTCACTGTGCCCACCATGGTGATTTTCCTCCTGAGAAGTTCTTGTCCAAGCTGGTAAAAAAAATTGTCACAAGTAATGTTGTGACCCTGCAGTCCAGTAGTCATATCGAGGACTGCACGTTTTCCTTGTTTTTTTTCAGTGATGCCACTTGCAGACTTGCCTGTGTAAATCTGTAGATTCCATGCATAGCTAGTTTTTGCATCACAGGCTGCCCAGATTTTTATGCCGTATTTGCCTGGCTTACTTGGCATGTATTGCCGGAAGGGGCATTTTCCGCGGAAAGGGAGAAAACGTTCATCTACTGTCACCTCTTGCCCTGGGTTGAACATCAGTGGAAGGAGCTGCACCCATTTCTCCCAAACATCCCTGATGGGAGCAAGTTTGTCAGATTTTGTTCTGGTGTCTCTGTTGTCAAATCTGAGGACTCTTGATATCATTTGAATCTTTAGAAGTGACATTGTTGCCCGGAAAATATTCCTGCCTGTCGATGCGTCCCAGAGACTATCAGTGGCCTCATTGCAGGATTTGTACACTCCAGCAAGGAGAAGAACACCAATGTAGGCATCCAGGACATCATGAAGGTCATTCCACATGTTGCCGTGGACTTTTTTTCCTTCAAGGTTTGTCATAGCAATAATGACTTTTTTATTGACAATGGCATAAACAGATCAAAACATGTCTTGATGTCACTTGCTCTTGTCACAGCAAACCTTGTGATCCCAGGGGTCATTTTTATGACATTTGCAGCATCTGCCCTGCCATGTACATCTGGAGGTACTGAGCTCCAACTGATCTTGCCACTTTTATATTTGAATCTTTCAGCGGGAGCAGATTCAGCACCAGTGACCTCCTCATCAGACTGATCAGAACTGTCTGTGTCTTACAGTTGATACTCCACAACATCTTCCTCCTCAGAAACCTGTTCATCTGTATCACTTTGCTGCTGTGTGTCCTCTGATTCATTATCATCAAAGATATAATCCAGAATTTGGCTTACATCAAATCTTCTCCTCATTGTTGCATGTGTAAACTGGAGATGTATACTCTGTAAAGTACCAACTCTAAGCTGATTTGGCCATACATGCCTGGACATGTCCCTAACTCAAGTTGTTGGAGGTAGAGCTGGCTGTGGGCTGTTGGTTTATATTGCATTTATGAGTTCAGTTTTGGGACTTATTGTTTTTTTACTCTTATATTAGACCTGGGTCGAAATTGACCCCAACAACACAAATGTTATAATTTTAATAAGAGCATTTTACAATTTAGTAAAATAATTTTATTTTATTGTATTTTGTTTAAAAATAAGTTCCTGAAAAAGTCAAAAAGTCTTGATGCAATAAACAAATGTATATAGAATTTGTATGCATTTAAAACCTAAAACGGGTCGGTCACGACCCTAACACTAGAGGAAGGTTAATTAACTTGAGAAGACTGGAAGAGAGCTGAAGTCGAAGACCTGAGAAGCAGAATGAATCACCAGCACCCGGATAGGGCGTCGGCTGTCTTATATCCAGTCTGATACTCTAGAGATCCAATCGTTATCTTCCTCATCAGGTGGCAGATCACTACCACTTAAACCAACTGCACTACCTCCTGTCACCACCAGAGGGAGAACGGAAGGGGAACTCTCAACTGGTGGAGCAGAAAATGACTTCATGACAGTCTGCCACAAGTGCAGTGATCCCCGCCACTACAGCGCAAGCTGCAAGGTGCAGAAATGTGCCTTATGTGGTGGGGTAGGTCATCTCGCCACATCTTGCAAGGACATTCGGTGCCAACTGTGTGGTGACCTAGGTCACCCGTACAGCCGCTGCCCTCACTCCTTTACCAATGCCGCTTCAGGCCCAGTAGGGGGAGACTGTGAGGGGGCAACCCCTGGTGGCGCGACCTCTGCTATGGCAGGTGGTGGTGGTGGGAGAGGGGTTAAGGGGCCGGTGAGGAAGGACAAGGCCAGTAGAGGTCCCACTAACCAGAGGAGACAGGAAAAACGCCACAGGGGTGAGGGGCAGTGAGAGCCTCAGGCAACTGGGGTGATGCCTGCACCCTCCTCAAGGCCGGTGGCCAGTGTCTCTGAGGCCCCAGGGGAGGAAGAGGTGTGCGAGGAGATCAGGAGGGAGGAAAACCTGGCTGACTCCGACAACTCCTTCCAATATGAAAGTGTGGATGAGGAGGTCACAGATCAGCCTACAGTAAAGAGGGGTGATAAAAAAAGTACCAAAAGGGGGAAGAAGAAGGCTGGTAAGTCTTCCAAGCCCCCTCCCCCAACTGTAAGTATGCCAACTGAAGGGCTCACCGACTCCCCTCTGATAACCCTCTCCAACCGATTCCAAGCCCTCGATGACTGCCGAGACGGAGGTTGGGGGCAAGGGGCCGGGGGTGGCATCTTGGCGGCCTTCAGGGGATGGTGGAGTCTGTCTCCCAGTGGACGCTGTTTCCTCTGGGGGGGACAGACCTGGGGCCCGGAGGCAAGGACACCATTGGGATGGTTACCTCATCTTTCCTAAAGTGGAAAGGGTCAGACCCCTCTTCAGAGGGGAAAGATAGGGAAGATGGGGTGGGGAAGAAAAAGGCCATCTAACGCAATCACCCATGATGGCATAACTCACCCTGTTGACTCAGGCGTCCATTAATGTCGCCAGTATTAAGTCAGATGTGGCTAGATTTGCGGCCTTTGATTTTTTCACCCGAATTGAGGCTGAAATTTTGTTTTTGCAGGAGACCAGACTAACTGACATGGGGGCCATTCATAAAGCCAAGAAGGAGTGGAGGTGTGGGCCCTCATACTGGTCTCTTGCGGCCGAGCCGTATAGCGGGGTGGCGGTCCTTTTTAAGACCGTGGAAGTGGAATGCCGACAGGTTATTGGGATAGAAATGGGGAGTGCCTGGTCTTAGACGTTTTCATGAGGGGACAGGAGCTTCGGCTCAAACATCTATGGTTCAAAATCCAAGTGGAAAATGTCTCTTCATGAAGACCAAGCTCTATCTTTTTATGAGCCGGCAGGTGGTCTTCGGTGGGGAATTTAAAACCATTACGAGATCCCATGATAGGGGGGGTCCCGGAGCCCGCCTGGCTTATGATAGCATAGCATTAAATAGTATAGCTAGTGAAGCTCACCTGGTGGATATCCATATCCGGCACACCCCAGGTCATGGGGGTTTCACCTTTCATAGGGGTAGCAGTAGGTCTTGGATAGACAGGTTTTTTTAAAAGGAGGACGCCATCTTTTCCGCAGTGTCCGCCTTTGAGGTGGAGTTCTCCGATCACGGTTTAATTTTCTTTTCTCTGAAAGCTACAGAGACCCCCCAGATTGAAAGATGGCTGTGAGAGCTGAATTCATCCCTTCTGGAAGAAGCAGAGGTAAGACAATCCTTTGAGGCCTTTCTTCAGAGCCAGGTACCGCTTTTGGATCTCAGTAGCAGTAAGTCTGAGTGGTGGGAGATCTTCAAGGAGAGGGTGGCAGGGTTCTTCTGGGTTGCCCTCGCACACCCAGGGCAGCGGGGTACTCTGTACCAGGCCGGTGTCAAGGTGGGAATGTGTCACAGCAGCGGTGACCCGGTCCGTGGCCCTGGGTGCCCAATATTAATGGCGGTGATGTTAATGGTGTTAAAGTTTATATGAATAGTTCGTGACGCCACCCGTGGTGCTTGGCAAGTTAGATGGTAAGCCAATGCTGCATACAGATCCGCTGGGACTGATGGTGTGGTGCAGCAGAGATGGTATAGCTCCCCACAGGTGGAGCTGTAGTCCCAGGGAAGTGTTGGTGCAATGGATGAGGAGAGGCGCAGAATGGTATTGCGGCTGGTACCAAGGTGTAGAGGTTCTGGGGTTCTGGAAGCTGAACCGGAACTGTTCTCATCTTGATTCTGGTTCCTTACTATGGGGTCTTGTCTGGTGCGAGGTCTAGCTCCTAAGGCTTCTGCAGTGTGTTGGTGCTGATGAGCAACTGCCTGGGGATTTGGCAGTAAAGGGATCCCAAGATCACCATCCCAAAACGATCCAGATCCCCCTCTGATCTGTAGATGTCGGATCGGGCATGCCGGCTCCAACCATACCCCCACCAACATGGTCCTCCTCCTCATCAACCCATTAGGAAGGCCGGGGTAAATACCTGGGAGTTCCCGACGGTGCGGCCTCTGTTCTGGTGCAGGTGGTGTGGCAACAGATGCTGCCCGGTGGGACATCGGGGATAGCGGTGGAGCCAATAGCAGTGTCAGCAGCCCTGGTTCTGAGGGGGCGGCTGGCGGGACCTGCGCAGCCGCGCCACATCCGGGCAGGAGCTCCTCTTCCTCCGATTCAGCTCCCTGGGCTGTGCATGACTCCTCCGGTATTAGCGGCAAGGAAGGAACAGAGTACGCTGCTGATGGCATGGCTGCCGCTCCAAGCTCGGCAAGGTCTGCCAGGAAAAGATCCGGTGCAGCAGCAGCGGCGGGTACCGGTGTCGCGGGTACCGCAGGTGTGGGCCCTTCCTGGGCACGCTGCAGGTCTAATGTCCATAGCGCTTCTCGCCTCATTCGCAGGCGGCGTGTCAGCTGGATTATCTCGTCCTCCAGCTGTTGGAGATCCATTCCTGAGATCTGGTCGGAGCCTTCAGCCATGGCGCCAGGGAGATTCAGTTCCCTGCGCTCCGCAGGCCTCCTTCCCTCACTCTCCAAAATGGCATTCTGGCGTTCTTCTTCTTGCTCCGCCCTTCTGCTCGCCACTGACTTTCTCTGCCCCTCCTTCCGGAGGCGGCGTCTTCTTCCCGCGCCTCCATACCAAGCCAGTATACGAACCCCTCAGGGGGTGGGACATGCATCAGTCACATAGTAATTCAGGCAGGTACAGCTCAAGACTCTTCGCGGTATTTTCTTAGGACCTCCCATCTCTTCAAGCCCTTCTCCGCGCCAGCGGCCATTTCTAATGTCCATTTTACAGTCTATTAAATTTGGTCTTCTGCACATTTTCAAAAGTTGTAAATCCAAGGCACACTTAAACCGATGGCATCGGGACTCATCATCCTGTTCGTGACGTGAAAATTGGGTCGCCCTCTCACACCCAGGGCAGCGGGGTACTCGTTACCGGGCCAGTGTCGAGGCGGGAATGTGTCACAGCAACGGTGACCCGGTCCGTGGCCCTGGGCGCCCAATATCAATGGCGGTGATGTTAATGGTGTTAAAGTTTATATGAATAGTTTGTGACACCACCCGTGGTGTTTGGCAAGTGAGATGGTAAGCCAACGCTGCATAGAGATCCGCTGGGACTGATGGTGTGGTGCAGCAGAGATGGTATAGCTCCCCACAGGTGGAGCTGTAGTCCCAGGGAAGTGTTGGTGCAATGGATGAGGAGAGGCGCAGAATGGTATTGCGGCTGGTACCAAGGTGTAGAGGTGCGGGAATAACTGGAGGACATCAGAGTATGCGGTTCCAAAGCTTTACTCACTGTTTGCAGTTCACACAACTGCCTGCCTCCGTACTGTGTTCTCCAGGTCAGGGCTCCAGCCAACCTCCAGGCAGGATAGGATTCTCCCTTCCACACTCCGCCAACATGTACTGTTATGAATGAGTCACCGTAGGAGGCAAAAACAGAAATACAAGCTGAGTCCAGAAAACCAGAGAAGTTGGCAACTATCAGATTGCAGACCCCTGAACCTATCAACACAACTAGCAGTAGCCGTGGGGGGTTCCTACGATGCCCTAGACCCCTCGATCACAGTCGGAGAATTAAATAGGCCTAAAGAAAGAAAGGGGAAATCTAAACTGCCCCAGAGCAGACCCCAAAGCAATAGGCAGCCCCCAACATATAATGACGGTGAAGCAAGATGAAAACACTAACACAGACAGAAAGACTGAGAAAAGACGGGGCCCAAAACTACCTAGATAGGAAAGGACAGGAAGGCTGCTGTCTGCAATCTGCCAAAACCCTATCAAAGATATAAGCCAACAAGCTGATATGAAAAAGGCCCTGAAGCAGCTAGGCTTCAAAAACTAAATCAGCACTCAGGTATTTTCAGAAGACAGAGCTAAAGGAATTCAGCACACCCCAGCAGGGAATGGCAGAAATCCAGAAAAACAAAGCAAAACAAAGTCAAAGCACCAATGCAAAATGCCGAGCAGCAAACTTAGCTTTAGAGGAGCAGGAATTCAGACTGGTCTCCAAGGATCCCACAGAGAAACCACCCGCAGGGCAGAAGGGCGTCGGCAGCCTTATATCCAGTCAGTAACTCCACTCAGCCAGTCATCATCAGCCTCAGGTGTTTGATAATCAGGCTCACTACCTTTCTTTACCAGAAGAGGGAGTTCCTCGGGCCTCAGTAATGAAGGGGAAAATGAACTCACAACAGTACCTCCCCCTTGAGGAGGGGTCACCGAACCCTCAACTACGCCACCAGGGCGATCAGGGTGAGCCCGATGAAAGGCACACACCAATCTTTTGGCATGAATATCAGAGGCAGAGACCCAGGAATTATCCTCCTGACCATAACCCTTCCACTTAACCAAATACTGGAGTCTCCGTCTAGCCAGACGGGAATCCAGTACTTTCTCTACCTCATATTCCATGTTACCTTCAACCAATACAGGGTCTGGAGGTGCCACCCCCGGAACAACAGGTTCAACAAACCTCTTCAACAAAGATTTATTGAACACATTATGGATCTTAAATGTGACAGGAAGAGCCAAACGAAAAGAGACCGGATTAATAATCTCCACAATCTTGTAAGGTCCAATAAATCTAGGCTTAAACTTAGGAGAAGCCACCTTCATAGCAATATTTTTTGATGATAACCACACCATATCACCAACCTTAAACTGGGGACCAATGGTCCTATGTCGGTTGGAAAACCGCTGGGCCTTTTCCTGGGAGAGAGATAACTTATCCACCACTTGGTCCCAGATCTGGTGCATTCTCTCCACCACAGTGTCAACACCTGGGCAGGCAGAGGGCTCCACCTGCCCTGAAGAAAATCGAGGATGAAACCCAAAGTTACAAAAAAAAGGTGACATCAAAGTGGCAGAACTAGCTCTATTATTTAAAGCAAATTCGTCCAAGGGCAAAAATGAAACCCAATCATCCTGATCAGCAGAAATAAAACATCTCCAATATTACTCCAAGGTCTGGTTTGTTCTCTCTGTCTGCCCATTGGTCTGAGGGTGAAAAGCAGAGGAGAAGGACAACTGAATTCCCAGCCTGGAACAGAAAGTTCTCCAAAATCTAGACACAAACTGGACTCCTCTGTCAGATACAATGTTCTCAGGAATCCCGTGCAAACGAACCACCTGTTGTAAAAACAGGGGCACCAACTCAGAGCAAGACGGCAACTTAGGGAGTGGTACAAGATGAACTATCTTAGAGAACCTATCACAAATCACCCAAATAACAGTCATCCTTTGAGAGACAGGCATATCAGAGATGAAATCCATTGAAATATGGGCCAAATGGCCTCTTGGGGACAGGCAAAGGCATCAACAACCCACTAGAGCGAGAACACGGCTTAGACCGGGAGCACGTCCCACAGGACTGCACAAAATTCCTGACATCACGAGACAAGTAGGGCCACCAAAAAAACCGACTCACCAGATCTCTAGTACCAAAAATACCTGGATGACCAGCCAAAGCAGAGCAATGGACTTCAGACATCACTCTCTTCTTCCACTGGTCAGGAACATACAACTTTCCACTGGGACAACGCTCAGGTTTGTCCTCCTGGAACTCTTCCAGAGCACGTCTCAAATCGGGCGAGATGGCAGAAAGAACTACCCCTTCGCCTAAGATGGTAGCAGGCTTGGTCACCACAGGAGAATCAGCAAAGAAGCTCCTAGAGAGGGCGTCTGCCTTGACATTCTTCGTTCCAGGAAGAAAAGAAACCACAAAATCAAAACGTGTAAAAAACAAGGCCCACCTAGCTTGTCTAGGGTTCAAGCGCTTAGCCGACTCTAGGTAAATCAAATTCTTGTGGTCAGTGAGGACCACGACTTGATGCTTAGCTCCCTCCAACCAATGTCTCCACTCCTCAAATTCCCATTTCATGGCCAACAGTTCCCTATGCCCCACATCATAGTTACGTTCAGATGGAGAGAACTTTCGGGAAAAAAAAGCACAGGGATTCATTTTAGATGTTACAGGATCCTTTTGGGACAAAACAGCTGCTGCACCAATCTCAGAAGCATCCACCTCTACCTGGAATGGAAGTGAGACATCAGGTTGCCGCAAAACCGGGGCGGAGGTGAATCTTCGATTCAGCTCCTGAAAGGAAGAAACAGCCTCCGGAGACCAATTTCACACATCAGCACCCTTCTTAGTCAAATCAGTCAATGGCTTGGCAATACTAGAAAATTTTGCTATAAATTTCCGATAAAAATTAGCAAAACCCAAAAACTTCTGGAGGGCCTTCAAAGAAGTGGGCTGAACCCAATCGTAAATGGCCTGTACCTTGGCCGGGTCCATTTCAATAGTTGACGGGGACAAAATAAATCCCAAAAAAGAAATCCTCTGTACTCCAAAAAGGCATTTAGATCCTTTGACATACAGGGAATTCTCCCTCAAGATCCGGAACACAGTCCGAATATGTTCCACATGAGAATCCCAATCCTTGGAGAAGATCAAAATATCATCCAGATAGATAATCAAAAGTTTATCGACAAAATCTCGGAAAATATCGTCCATGAAGCACTGTAAGACAGAAGGGGCATTAGTGAGCCCAAAAGGCATCACCAGGTACTCAAAATGTCCCTCCGGAGTATTAAACGCCGTCTTCCATTCATCCCCATGCTTAATGCGAATAAGATTATACGCCCCCCTGAGGTCAAGCTTGGTAAACCAGCAAGCACCTTTAGCTCTGGAGAATAGATCAGAAATCAGGGGTAACGGATACTTTAACAGTAATTTTGTTGAGGGCACGATAATCAATACAAGGTCTTAATGATCCATCCTTTTTGGCTACAAAAAAAACGGCACCTAAGGGTGACGAGGATGGTCTAATATGACCCTTCTCCAACGCCTCCTTAATATAGGATCGCATAGCCTTGTGCTCAGGTACAGATAAATTGAAGAGCCGACCCTTGTGAAATTTACACCCCGGGCTCAGTTCAATTGCACAGTCATAACTCCTATGAGGAGGCAGAGACGCAGACTCATTCTCACTAAATACATCATAAAAGTCCGCCAAATAATCAGGAACATCATGGGACTGAGGAGAGGTGGAAAACACCGGAGCCTCACTATAGGCACACCGACAACCCCAACTCACCACAGACACAGATTTCCAATCCAAAACTGGATTATGAATTTGTAACCAGGGAAACCCCAGAACAATAGTATCATGCAGATTATGCAACACCAAAAATCTGCAATTTTCTTGATGGTCTGGGGCGACCCGCATTAGCACCTGGGTCCAAAACTGAGGTTTATTTTTAGCCAAAGGAGTAGCATCAATCCCCCTCAAAGGGATAGGCGTCTGCAGAGGTGTCATCGGAAATCCACAATGTTTAGCAAAATCCAAGTCCATTAGGTTTAGGGCTGCTCCCGAATCCACAAAAGCCTTGGAGGAAAATGTGGACAGGGAGCAGATCAGAGTAATAGCCAGAAGAAACTTAGGTTGAACTCCCCCAACAGAAAACGTGTGTGCAAAGCGTTTCTCTCGTTTAGGACAGACAGAAATAATATGCGCGGCATCTCCACAGAAAAAACACAACTTATTACGCCTTCTGAACTCCTGACGCTGCTCTCTGGAAAAAACTATCACATTGCATAGGTTCAGACATTTGTTCAACAGGTGGCAACACCTCTCGTGCAGCTTTGCGTTCGCGCAAACGCCGATCAACCTGAATGGCTAATGACATAGAATCGTCAAGACCAGAGGGAACAGGAAATCCCACCATAGTATCTTTTACGGCTTCTGACAACCCCTTCCGAAAGAGAGCAGCCAAGGCATTATCATTCCAGGTAGTAAGTACTGCCCACTTTCGGAATTTTTGACAGTACAACTCTGCAGAATCACGACCCTGGTTCAATGCCAGCAGGGTCTTTTCAGCCTGATCAATGGCATTAGGTTCGTCATACAACAACCCCAAGGCCTGAAAAAATGCATTCACATTAGTCAGAATAGGATCATCTGGTTTCAAAGAAAACGCCCAATCCTGGGGATCGCCACGCAGCAAAGAGATGACAATTTTAACCTGCTGCGCGGAGCTCCCTGACGAGTTAGGCTTCAAGGCAAAAAATAATTTACAATTATTTTTGAAATTCAAAAATTTAGACCGATCCCCAAAAAATACATCAGGTGTAGGAATCTTTGGTTCAGCAGCATGTGAATGAGCAAGGTAGGCGGAAATTCCCCGCACTTCCGCAGCGAGCTGCTCCACACGATCAGACAATTGCTTTATCTCCATTGAGAGAAAAAAAAAATTCCCCCACGGCCTCAGAGATAGAGAGGAAAAAATATACACACTTTTTATTTTTTTTTGTACAATTCTTTCCTGCTATTGAGTACCCTAGGATCTGTGGTATGGCGGGTGATTCTGTTATGAATGAGTCACCATAGGAGGCAAAAACAGAAATACAAGCTAAGTCCAGAAAACCAGAGAAGTTGGCAACTATCAGATTGCAGACCCCTGAACCTATCAACACAACTAGCAGTAGCCGTGGGGGGTTCCTACGATGCCCTAGACCCCTCGATCACAGCCGGAGAATTAAATAGGCCTAAAGAAAGAAAGGGGAAATCTAAACTGCCCCAGAGCAGACCCCAAAGCAATAGGCAGCCCCCAACATATAATGATGGTGAAGCAAGATGAAAACACTAACACAGACAGAAAGATAGACTGAGCAAAGACGGGGCCCAAAACTACCTAGATAGGATAGGACAGGAAGGCTGCTGTCTGCAATCTGCCAAAACCCTATCAAAGACATAAGCCAACAAGCTGATATGAAAAAGGCCCTGAAGCAGCTAGGCTTCAAAAACTAAATCAGCACTCAGGTATTTTCAGAAGACAGAGCTAAAGGAATTCAGCACACCCCAGCAGGGAATGGCAGAAATCCAGAAAAACAAAGCAAAACAAAGTCAAAGCACCAATGCAAAAGGCCGAGCAGCAAACTTAGCTTTAGAGGAGCAGGAATTCAGACTGGTCTCCAAGGGTCCCACAGAGAAATCACCCGCAGGGCAGAAGGGCGTCGGCAGCCTTATATCCAGTCAGTAACTCCACTCAGCCAGTTATCATCATCAGCCTCAGGTGTTTGATAATCAGGCTTACTACCTTTCTTTACCAGAAGAGGGAGTTCCTCGGGCCTCAGTAATGAAGGGGAAAATGAACTCACAACAATGTACCTTCCTGAATGACTCCTCTCATGCGCCTTTAGGTGCGAAGCACTCCAGTACTTAGTTACCCTGGAATGTTTCTCTCTAGGTGTTCCTAGTCTTTACTTGTATGACAGACAGCTGTAGCCTGCTCGGGGACTCCTCACTGCATCCCAGCTATCTATTCAGTTGCTGTTGTGTCCCAAGTCTATTATAGGAGCAAGGCGTTAGCGGATCACTACTCCTCCGGTGTCCGTTGCCGAACATAAAGTTCCAATCAACCTCGGGGACCGGGCCTGGCCTTTGCGCTCTCTGGACTGGAAGGGTCTCTCTCTTTCTCAACCTGCTTCCCACCGTCCTTCTATTCTCCTTCGTTCCGATCTGTTCTCTCTCTCTCTTATTGAATCTGTAGTCTTCAGTCTACGGCTCTTTCTCATTCTCTTCCTTCCTTGAGGAGCTCGTTCCACTAAGACCAGTCCTCAGCCTCTCCTGACTGACTGCCTTACTCCACCTTGAGCTCCTCTCAGGCTGACCTGCTGTCAGCCTGCTCTCTCTCTGGGACTCACCCCAGACTGACCTTCTGTCAGACTGCCTTGAAATCCTACACCTTCCCTCTCTTTTATATCTAACTCCACCCGCCTCTCCAGCTCCTCTTGTGTTACGAAGCCAGGGACCACAAAAGGCACCCTATAACCTTTCCAGCATAAAGCATGGATGGGTCCCTGCTGAACTATCCTGTGTGTGGGGTGCAGGTGTGGAGCGTGGTCAGGAGTTCCCACCCTACCTGGATGGTGGGGCGCTACACCTTAGGAGAAGGTGCAGTACCTCTGTGGCAACTGAAGCATCAGGGGTGCCACACTTCCATCAGCTCTCAAGCCTCAAGTCTGAACAGGCACCGCTTGTATCAGGCTCTGAGAAGGAAACTCGAGTAGCTCGTCTCGACAGGGGGTGACTGTGAGGAAAGCTCCAGGGTGAAGTCTTTACTCAAGAGGTGTCTGATAGGCACACATCTTTGGTCTTTGAGAGCGATTTAGGGAGGTACCGTTGCCGGAACCTTTCAGAAACTGTAAGATGTCAGCGAGTTGTAAGATGGTGACAGGACTGATCGATAGTACGGGTTCCATGAACCAATCCAAATTAGGGATCCTGGAAGTGGTCAGATCTTTTTACTCACGCCTCTTGGGAAAAAGGGATCTGGATCAAGACGGGATGTCGGCATTCTTGGCTGAGACCATTCCTGAGCCAGGAGATGACCCCTCTCGATGTTTTGATAAAGGCAATCAGGGAAGAGGAAGTGAGACTGGCCATTGATGGGCTTCGGCCCAAGAATTCGCCTGGTCTGGATGGCTTAACATCTGAGTTTTACAAGACCTTTAGGGACTCTTTGGTCCCCCTCTTGACTGAGGTGTTTAATGAGTTCCTTTCCTCTGGTGCTCTTCCCAGTTCAATGAGGAGGTCAGCCCTGATTATCCTATCAAAAGTTCAGGACTTGTCCCGTATTGAGAATTGATGTCCCATAGTGCTTCTCAATACAGACCAGAAGGTTCTGGCAAAAGTGCTGTTTAATTAGTTGGTGAAGTTTGCACCCTGGCTCCTTTTGGGGGCTCAGCACTGCTCTGTTCCAGGCCGCAGTACTTTTAGTGCTGTGGTCGGTGTCCGAGAGGCAGTTGAGCAGGGCAGGGCGGGTCGCTGGAAGGGGTACTTGCTGTCCTTAGACAAAGCGAAGGCCTTTGACCGGGTGAATCACAAGTACCTCAGGTCTGTCCTTTTGAGGTACGGTCTGCCTGTGAGGTTTGTGAATTGGTTAGAGACCTTATACCAGGGGGCTGAGACATTTCCACTCATGAATGGTTGGGTTGGTCACCTGTTTGAGGTGGTTTCTGGGGTCCGCCAGGGTTGTCCTCTGAGCCCACTTTTATACTTGTTCGCGATCGATCCCTTCTTAATAAGGGTAGATCATGGACAGTTAGTGGGAGTCGGGATGGACCTGGCGGAGCCTGGGGCAACTCTGAGGGTGGTAGCATACGCTGACGACGTATCCCTGTTTGTATCCTCGAGAGAGGAGGCAGATTGGGTCATGTCTGAGGTCGAGCGCTACTCGGAAGCTTCCGGGTCCATGATCAACCGGGAAAAGTTTAAAAGTCTCTGGCTGGAACGGGGCGATCCTAGTTTTGATCTCCCGGACACCCTTCCAGGGCCCCAGACCTTTGCCAAAATTCTAGGCATCAAATTTGGTCCCGGGGACTACCCCCAGCAAAATTGAGAGGGCAGACTTAAGATCGCCGCCCAAATGGTGGATCAGTGGAAGGGTTGGTCTTTAACCCTTTGGGAAAGGGTCAACTTCTCCAAAGGCTTTCTGCTTCCGTTGTTAATATACTTGGGCAGTGTCTGCATCTTGCCAGAACCTCTCTGGACATGGGTCTATAGCCTGTTTTTCCTGCTGTTAGGGGGGAACAGGCTTAACCAAATTGAGAAGGAGGTCACGTACCGCACGAGGAGACTAGGTGGGTTGGGTATGGTCAACCCGGTGGTGCTTTTAATAAACACCTTTCTTAAGATCAATGTTGCCAACCTCTGGCCAGAGAGGGCTCCTCCGTGGGTATTCTCCTGCAGGGGTTGGTTTCGACCTTTCTTCCAGGAATGGGAGACAGAATGTTAGGGGTCAGGTTTCTGTATTTGGTCTGCAGGAATCCAGAGCCTCACATTCTGCGGTATCCTGCTGTCTATCTGCCGCAGAGGAGATTGCTTTGCAGCAGATCGCTCCAGAGACTAAGTCCCTCTGTTCTCCTACTGGGCATGCTCATGAGAAAATCTCCCATTGGAGATCGGGAGTCATGTGTCCAGGTCCTGCTCCAGATCTCATTGGTCCATCTCGGCGATCTGGAAGCTTCTGGAAGGTCCCGGCTATAAAAAGCGCGCATGACCGTTCGGCCATGCGCTAGTTTAGTCTCTAGTTGCTACTGTGTGAATGATGATTGATGTATGAACCTGCGAATGACTCATTAAGATCCCCTACCTCTGATATTACGAGTGTGTACAGAGACTTAGATTAGAGTCAGCGCCAGTGCGTGGCAAGCCTCAAGTCACTACAGCATCATCAACAGTGCTAGCGTCCGACATTGCGCATGCTTCCTTGCTTTGTCGACTAGCGGCAGTGTCCTACGCCACGCTGCAGTTGCAGCCCTCCTTTGGCATCCGCAGTAGCGACACCGCATGCATGGTAGGTCTAGACAGACGCACCTCCTCTGTCTTGGGTCCTGCTCCTGTGACCAGATACCATGTGTGCATTTACCTGAGACCTGTGACACTAACAGGCTCAGCCTTTTGTGTTTACCTCTGCTGACATCTCTGTGAGCAAACAGAGATTGCATAGCGCACTTGGGTGACGTTCAACCTGCGTGCACATTTCCACCATATTACTCAACTCTCACTACTTAGCAGCAGTGTTTGCACCTACTGCACGGTGGACCCCGAGCAGTGAACGCACTTTATTTTATTTAGTGTGTTCCGCCGTTCCTAACATTATACTAGCACCAGGGTCTGGCTAGTAATGGCAGATCAGCAGAAACTCCTCCTGTACAGTCGGCAGCTAGAGAGCCAGTTGGCTACTCTTTAGACTGCTATCTAAGCTGCGAAGTCTACTGAGGCTGCTGTACAGGCAATCGCAGAGGCGATTTCACATATGTCCACGTCTTCCCCTGTGCCGACAGTTTCCCGCCTCCCGTTGCCCGATAAATTTTCTGGCGATTGTGCCTCCTTTAGGGTTTCGTGAGCCAGTGCCCTATCCAGCTGGAGTAACTGGCTGTGCGATTCCCTACGGAACGGGCTAAGTTGTGGTTTATTGTTTCCCTTCTGTCGGGCAGGGCGTTGGAGTGGGCTACGCCACTATGGGAGCGTGGTGACCCAGAGGTTCGGACCACTGCTCAGTTCTTAACATTTATCAAGCAGGTCTTCCTGGGACCACGGGTCACTCACGATACCTCTCTTCAGCATTAACTCAGGGATCTCTCTCGGTTAGCCAGTATGCCATTTGTTTTCGGACACTGGCTTCTGAGCTGGAGGGGTCTGATAAAGCCCTCATCCCTGTGTTTTGGAGAGGTTTAGCGGAGCATGTTAAGGATGCTCTGTCTACCAGAGAGGTTCCTGTAAGTCTGGAGGAGCTGATTGCCATTGTCACCCCCATTGATCTCCATTTTTTGGAGCACGGGCTGGAGCGTGCTCAAACCAGACAGAAGGTTACTTCGGCTCCCCACCTTTTTGAACCTCCGGAATTACCCGAGCCAGAGTGTTCACTCCCAGAGCCCATGGAGGTGTCTCGCGCCAGCCTCGAGGTGCATCCGGCACTAAGTTCTACTCACGGTTACTACTGTCAGCACTCTGTTCCCCAGGATAATGGGGCCCCGCAATGGCCAAACTCTGTGCCGCCGGGCAAGACCTTTGACCCCCCTCGCCTTCGGACGAAGGTTCTCGCGTCGGCACACGCGTCCAGGGTGGGTGGTCACTGTGGCTACATGCAGACCACAAAACTCCATGCAGGGTCTTATTGGTGGCTGCACAGGGCTTGGGACACTAAAAAATATATTCGGGCATGTGCCTCTTGTGCTTGGAATAGCTTCCTTAAACAGAGAGTTATAACGCCCGCCGACCCACTGCGGCGTTCCACTTCAACTTCTGCTCCATCTGCTCCCGTTGTCTCCCACATGTCCCTTCTTAAACCTGGCGATCTTGCCGCCTCTGATACCTTCCACGTGTCCCGGTTTTACGTGCCACCTGCCGGGACATCAGATTTGCCTTCGGACGAGTCTGAGGCCTATGCCTCTGTTGGGTACAAGGTGGTGGATTGGAAGGCTCAGAGGCGAGGGGGCCCTAGGAGGGGGGGTAATGTTAGGCGTCAGGTTTCTGCATTTGCTCTGCAGGAATCCAGAGTCTCACATTTTGCGGTCTCTTGCTGTCTATCTACCACAGAGGAGATTGCTTTACAGCTGATCGCTCCAGAGACTCAAACTTATTTGCGCTCCCATCATTTGTTCTGGAGCCCAGAGCGCTATTGAGTTCTCTTTGCCTTCACTTTGTATTAGCTTGCCTCAGCGACACTATCGGAGATGCAACTGCGATTTTTCCTCTTGTACTTCTGGAATTTTGTGTCTGTATTTTCAAGGTAAGCATTGTTTGCTGCATTTACATTACATGTACATATATCTATTATATATATTGATAAACTGAATCACCGTTTTGTTATGCTGTCACCCATTCTACTTTGGCAGCTTTTAGATTTATGGGCCATCTTTTAAATTTATATAATAATTCGCTTCTCCTTTTTTTTCAGCCTTTGTACTGCCATGTTCACCCTTTTTTTTTTCAGGCCGCGCCCGCCACCGGCATTTTAGATTTTTGCCAGCGTTTACATTAGTGGGCCATCTTTTCCTTTCATATAACAATTACCTTCTCCTATTGTTCTGCCATTGCACTTACATGGTCACCCATTTTCTTTTTTAAGGCCGCGCCCGCCACCGCCATTTTACGGTCTTGCCTGCGTTTACATAAATGGGCCATATTTTCCTTTCATATAACAATTATTACCTTCTCCTACTGTTCTGCCTTTGCACTGACATGGTCATCCATTTTCTATTGTAGACCGCGCCCGCCACCACCATTATAGGTTTTTGCCCGCATTTGCATTAATGGGCCATCTTTTCCTTTCATATAACAATTATTACCTTCTCCTATTGTTCTGCCTTTGCCCTTACATGGTCACACATTTTCTTTTGTAGGCCGCTCCCGCCACAGCCATTTTACGTTCTTGTCTGCGTTTACATTAATGGGCCATCTTTTCCTTTCATATTACAATTATCTTCTCCTATTGTTCTGCCTTTGCACTGACATGGTAAACCATTTTTGATTTCCTGCCGCTCCCGCCACCACCATTTTTGCGTATTGCCAACGTTTTTAGTTATGGGCCATCATTTCCTTTTATATAATACTTTGATAACCTTTTCCCAACTTTTTTTTTTTCAGATGTCGTCCGACAAGCAAGACTTCATCTGCGAACTAATAGAGAAGTATCGCTCCCTGCCATGTCTGTGGAAAATTAAATCTGCAGACTACAGCAACAGGATAAAAAAAGGGAGACATATGAGCAGCTTATCGAGCTGTACAGAATTCACAACCCAACAGAGACAGTGGATGAGGCTGTCGTGAAAAAAAAAAATACAAAGCCTCCGCACAGTGTATAAAAGGTCGAAAAAAAGTACAAAATCAGGTGCTGGTACTGAGGATGTCTATGTAACAAAGCTTTGGTACTATGATTTAATGTCCTTCACGAGAGACCAGGAGGTACCGAGAAGGATGGTATCTATGTTACCAGAAGAACCCAAGATCCAGTCAGATTCACCCTCAGGAGATGTAAGCAACTTTTTTTCTTCCTCCTAAATAGATAGCATTGTAGTGTGGTATGTGCTAAGCTAGGTAACATATATATTAGTACCGCTGGTTTAACATAACTTCTTAGACGGGTTATAGCATGTTATGTTGTAGTATGATTTACATAACCTAGATTTCTTTGCTTTAATGTTCCTTTTATTATGTTACTGCAGGTGCCCGATGATGCCTTGTCGACAACTGCAGACAGTCACGACATCGACTGCATGACTATCGTGCAAGAGGATAACAACTAAACTGCCCCTTTATCATTACCACGGTGACTGCAGTCTTCATCGCGAAAAAGAAAGGCCCCCAGCTCAGATACACCGAAATTCATCGACATTGCTTAAAAAGTCCTCACACTGCAGCAAACACAATCAGTAATCACCGGTATTGCACATTATGTCAATGGAAAAAAAAAAAAGTCTTGAAGAAAGTCAGCGTGTTTACGCAGAGAGGATAATTCTGGAAGCTTTAAGCAGAGCGGCTACGGAGAAACTCTGTGGCAGGACAGCCCTCGTTGACAGACAGCCTCTACAGTTTACCTCCTTTCCTCACACACAGGAACCTCTGGAGAGTGCAATGCGGAGGGGGATAGACAGTACCCCAAATCAAAATCTTGGTCCCCCACAAAATTTCTACTTCACCCCACCAAGGCATCGGTTTAATGACTCAGACCCATATTACCAGCAGTTGTGATTCTTGTGTTTTGTTAACTTATTCATTTTGTTCTAAAAATATTGCCTAACTGTTATGTTTAACATTTTGCGTACTGTTATTAAAAATTTATGTTGCTTTTTCATTGTGGTCTACTTTTATACATTCTGCAAACACTTTTTAGGGTGTGCTACAAATCATGCGTTATGGGATGGGTTAACTTCTGGTGAGGACCGCCATCATGCCGGAAATGTGATGTGTAGGTGCAATGTCAGTCCCTTGCTGACTTCAGATGGCAGTTCTGAGCACTCACCGCACATCTAGCCAATTTCCTTTGTGGGGTTTACTTAACGCAAATGGGCAAACTTGTAGTTTGGGCACATTGGGCGCTGTTGAAACGAAACATGACGGCTGCTGACACTTCCATCAAAGTGTGCATTGCAAAACTTCACAACGTTATAGCCACACACTTGTAATCTGTGATGTGGGTTCCGTGTAAACATGCTGGCCATCGGTTTAAAAATGGTTAAAAGTGTTTGTGTATGTTATTTTATGGTTTTTTTTTCTTTTTTTTTTTTAAAAGTAGACACAGCAGCGGTAATTTTCACTCTTAATTTTTTATAAAACATAATAAACTGTTTAGGGTGATAACATACAGAACACTCAAATCCCCCCGCCCAAAAAAAAAATTAGTGCCTGCGGGCCTGTGCCATGAAAGCCACCAACCTCTCCAGCATCACTCCGTGGTTGCTGCATTTATGGCAGCAATCATCTGCCGCTGTGAGGCCACAAGATCTTGTAGAATGGTGTTCAGTGCTGTTGAGGTAAGAGTAGAAGTTAACCAGGCTTTATTCTGTTTCAATATCTAACAACAGGTATATGTTTCTTGTTTAACACTTACTGTTTTGGGGCTCCCCTGCTTCTTCAGATGAGGAGCTTATAGTCCACCCCGATCCTGTGGCTGCAGCGGCTATGAAAGCACACACAAAGAAAAAAATTACACGACACGCCATCATCTTTGAATACCAAGAGATCACTTCTAACTTCTAAATTATTAGCTGTAATTACCGGAAGATGAGCCAGCAGCAGTGTCCTGGAATGATGCTGGGGAGAATCCAACATCGGGGGAGGAAGTGGTAGAGGCAACATTAGGAGGCGGGGTTTGAGCAGGAGATTGGGTGGCAATTGTCTGTGTACCACCTGGAGAAGGTGGTGCAGACAGGGATGGTGTAGGTGGTGCAGGTGTGGATGGATTTGGAACTGCCGGTGGTGCTGGGGGAGATGGAGTTGCAGCTAGAGAGGGTGGTCCTAGGGATAGGGAAAAAATGTTTTAGATATAAGTAGATATTAAGTCTAAGAATATTCTACTGTATTGTTCGTCATTTCTTGCGTTGCCACAATTACGTCGCAACGTGATTTTTATCCTGGTTATGTGTTGTGGTTTTGACAGACTATAAATTTTTTCTTTATTTTTTTTTACCTCTTTCCTACAATGGACGTTAATTTCCAATTTACCCTCGAACATGAAGCACAATATGTTAAGAGCAAACAATGTAATAATCACCAGGCTCAATGGAAGCATTCCTGAGTTACTACCTCATAAAGGGACAGTGGTCTGATTTGTAATAATTGGACCTGGTGTAAACGTGTAAAGCACCCTTGGTAGTTAAAGGGTTAAATTTCCTGTGATTGTGTTTTCGAAGTTTTATTAACATTTCGCATAACACTTTTTAAAAAATGTTATAATACTTTCACTTTCTGTTAATGAAATATGAATGGTCCATTATTGCTATGCATTATACAAATGCTGAAAACATGTGAGACCATGGTGCGCGTTTACACGCTGAGACTGTTCCCAGACAGCCGTGCACAGTTTGGTTACCCACATTTTCAGATTAAAAAAAAAACATTTTGGCAAAAACACACTCACTATGGCGCCGTTCATTTTGTTGTCGGATGCTGGAAATCCTGTCACTAGAGCGGTACCGCAGGTCCGCAGTTTTTTTTCTTATTTGCGTTGCTGTCCTTTCAATCCCAAATTCCCGGGATAGGCCCCTTTTTATCCTCCGCAGCACCTTTTTTTTGTGCACCATAGGATGGGCTGTGTGATGGAGACATTGATAGTCTCGAGCATCCATTTCCGTTACAAGGTAGCGCACCTCAATATCACCCCAAGGTGTTGCACGCCTGGACGCCGTGTTTTCAATTTCAAATGTGCACAAAGCCGCTTTAACAACGCCCACCTGTGCGTCGTGACATCATCAAGCCGCGCTGGCGCCGGTGGTGACGCAGCTGCGTTCGTATCGGGGCGCTATGATGCAATTGCGTCACAGCATAGCCGTCTTTACTTCATGACGCACGAGTGGGCGTCGTTAGAGCGGCGTGGCACACTTTGCTGTTAAAACATGGCGTTCAGGCGTTCAACACCTTGTTTGCCATGTTGAGGTGTGTTGTCTTAACCCCTTAACTTCCGAAAGGTTGGTTTAACATCAAATCTGAAGCACCCTGGAGGAGTATTTATAAGAATAACCACATTCACACACTTTATTAACCCTTCTGGTGCTTAACTTTTATTTGTTTATTCTATTAAAAAAAAAGTGTCCTTTTTTAATTTACGAAATAAAAAAACTACACTGCAGCGCTTTTTTTATATTTTTTCTTTTTTTTTTAAATTTAGGAAACTGGACAGCGGAACTTATTATGCAATATGGCTTCTGTATGCTAATACCTGACATGCTGGGGAGCGGGGAAGTTTTCTGTGTTACAAGAAGACGCTGTCAGCGGAACCAATGTGATTTTTAAGTGTATTTTTGAGCATGTGCTATTCGCCGTAACTATGAAAAATAATGTTTTGTTTAACCTTTTTTAAGTATTGAAAGGTTTTCCAAAATGCAGGTTTACTAAGTTAAACACCACCAGGCATAATAAAAAAATATACATCACTCCCATTTCCCCATCCCGCCCTTATGTGTGAAAGAAACATAAAGCTTTTTTTACAGTGAAATGTAGCTTTTATTTTATTTAATGCAACAACAAGAAATGACAACAAATAACAGAATAACAACATTACTTATGGATATGGGACGGACCCCCACTCCATCTTAAAACCACCATAACTACAGTAAACCTAGGCACTAGAATAAATACACAACACATTATTTTGGTTGTCAAAATGGCCACAGCTTTATTTAAATCACAGGATTAAAGCAATCACAGTAAGAGTCAGGTGAAGTGGTAGTACATTGGGATTCACAAGTACTGTGATATCCCCAGCTGTCTGACATACAGAACCAGGACAGACAGCCATAAAGGGGCGGCACGCACTGGCTTGCCATTCAAGCAGAGCCAGTAAACTTTCAGGGCTCCAATGACCCTATTATCCTCACTCCTGTGCTTAACCACTGTGCCCGCCCCTGATTGACGTTACCATTACAACGTCCTTGAGGCTGGCCACCAAAGCCGAGCCTGTTCACCACCATGAGGTTTTACATCCTCTATTAGTTAAAATGAGTCCACATTAACTTGCCTGCAACTTCCACCTGACTCCTAAACCGCAAAGCTGTGACGGGTTATAAACTCACATTTGACACTTTTTTTTTTTTTTAAATAAATCACTTTAGTAAACTTATAAACTAGAAGTCCCTGCAAAAGCATTAAGGGTACTAACTTGGTAAACCTCCGACTCACAAAGAGTCATCCTACAGCACTCAGGAGAGGAAAAACCCCCTGTGGAGGAAACCTCTAGGGAACCATGGCTGAAGGATGGCCCTTCCCTTGGGCTTAGAAGGTTAATGCTGTTATCTCTTTTTTTGCCATGATAAAATTGAACCTGGAACAAAATATACAATGGTAATTTCAAAAATACAATAAAGCATTCATCATACAAGCAATAATTAAAACGTTTTAGGACAATGATTATAAACAGGGCGGGTGGGCGGGAAATGCTTCTTCCTGTTCATCCTGTGCAAGAAAGAGGCAGAGACACAGATTTCCTGCTCTATATAAGCCCCACCCTCCTCACAGTAACCCACCAGGCACATACATACTGTGCTTTTCTCCTCTTAAAGCAACATCCCTCGTGCTTAAAAATCTACACCACTATACCAAAAAAGCTGCAGGAGTAAAGGTCCACCCATCCCCAAGTCATGTCCTCCTCCGCCTATGGCTCCAGTGGTTTCTAATGAGCTTGAAAACAACTACAGTGATCTGTAGGCCACTAGATCTGATGCTGCCAAGGTACAGCACCAGGTCTGTTAAAATATGTACAGTATTTGTCTCTGCAGGCCTTGGCATCATCCCTTGTTCTGCCGTATATCACAGGTTGTAGTCCAGCAATTGCAGGATCATTTTCCCTCCAGTCGCCGAGCACCACTTCACCGTTGGTTTGGTCTGCTGAGTCCATAAATCCAGGATGACTGTACGCAATAGCATCGCGGCATCTTAGGAAATTATGCAGAATGCAACATGCCAACACCACAGCGTCTATGGATTCTAGCTTCAAGTTTATGGGTGTGTGGAACACTCAGAAGCGGTTGGCCATGATGCCAAAGGCATTCGCCACAACACGTCGTGCCCGTGACACATGGTAGTTAAATATTCTTCTTTCCACCGTCAGACTTTTTTGTGGGTATGGTTTGACAAGATTCGCATGTAGGGGGAATGCTTCATCGCCCACAAAAACAAAATTTAGGTTGCCTCTAGTGTCACTATTGGGAGGCAAGTGCAGGTCACCGTAAGGCTGGTTTCACATTTGCGTTAAAACAACGCTGCGCCCTGCGTCGTTAAGCCCCGCCCCGAGCCGGCTCCCTGCCCGCCCCATCCGGGATCACCGCCTACTTTCGCATTTGCACGCATGCGATCGGCGCACCCTATCTTTAGCATAGGGTGCACAGATCATGCGCTGCCAGTGTGAAAGTAGCGTGCTGCGCACTTTTGACGGTGCACCGTGCACGCCGAAATGCAGCATGTTGCATTTCGGCGCGCACGGCGCACCGTCAAAAGTGCGCAGCATGCTACTTTCACACTGGCAGTGCATGATCTGCGCACCCTATGCTAAAGATAGGGTGCGCCGATCGCATGCGTGCAAATGCGAAAGTAGGCGGTGATCCCGGATGGGGCGGGCAGGGAGCCGGCTCGGGGCGGGGCTTAACGACGCAGGGCGCAGCGTTGTTTTAACGCAAATGTGAAACCAGCCTTAGTCAAGCGCTCACCAAAAATTGTGTGCTCATGCACACCACCATCCGAAACTCTCCCATACATGCCAACATCAACGTTTATAAACTCATAATTCGCATTTACAAGGGCCATCAGGATTATGCTGAAATAGCCCTTGTAGTTGTAATAATATGATCCGCTGTTGGGTGGTTGAGTGATCCGTACATGTTTTCCGTCCAAAGCCCCACCACAATTAGGGAACTGCCAAATGAGCTCAAAGTCCGATGATATTTTTTGCCATTCTGCCTTCGTTTTTGGAAATGGCATGTAGCTCCGTAGACCTTGTACTAATGCCTTGCATGTCTCTGGGATTAAACTGCTGAGCAAAGACCTCGAAACTGCAGCCGAAAATTGTAAGTCTTGCAGAGAACGTCCGGTTGCTAGGTATCGCAGCGTCACTGCCAATCTTTCGTCTGCTGTGACAGCTGCACGCATCACAGTGTCTTGACGTTCAATAAGTGGCTTTACAGTCTCCAGTAAGACTTGGAAGGATTCCTCTGACATACGAAGATAGTTCCGGAAGTCATGCGGATTCTTCTCCTGCAACTCTCGTACTAATTGCATATGTGAGAATTTATCCCTCTGCTGCAGCCATTCTCGGGTCCACATGCGACGCTTTCATTTGGATCGCCTCTGTTGCATCAGTTCCTCTTGTTGCCGATTTCCCTCCATCAGTAGTGCAGCAACAACAACCACACGCTCCGCGGTGTTCATATTCATGCTGTGCAAACTGGAAAATAAACGGCAAATAATAGAAATGTGGAAAAGCAACAACAAAAAATTAACATAACTGCACGTTTAAATGATAACATTACATATAACAGATAGCTCTATTAATTATTAATGGAAATGGTAACCAGAAAAAGTCCAATGGCGGTGGCGGGCGCAGCTGTAAAAGTAAAATGCCTGCCCATACTTAAAAAAAGAAAGAAAACACATTCAAACAAAGAACAATGGCAGGGGCGGGCGCAGCTGTAAAAGTTATATGGCTGCCCATCAAAAAAAGAAAAGAAGTCTGTGGAATTAATAAAAAATAAAAACACAAAGACCCTATTATGAGACCCCAATCAATACCTACCTTGCAAAGACAGCGCAAAATCCAGAAAATCGGTAAAAATACAGTGAAATTACGCAGTAGCGACTCCGACAGGGTCGATGAACCAGAGAGAAAGCGCAGTTGTGACTCGCACGGCAACGCAACAGGTATACCAGCTCAACACAATGCTCAGGAGCAATGGACTGGGAGCGAAGCTACAGAGTCTTTTATAATGAAGTCGCTGTTGCGGCAACCTATTGGCGTTAAGGGGCGTAAATAACACAAAGTTTAATCACGCCTACGTTGCAGAGTTCGGAGTCGCCAATGTGGTCGCTCGTCGTTGATAAAGGGCGTCAAACACAGCGATGCATGCTGGTCAGCATGACGCCAGCGATCAAAAAATGATCCTGAACATTCGCGAATGATCATCGACATCGCAGCAGGGAGCTGGTCGCTGCCGCGTGTCACACTTAGCGAGATCGCTACCGATGTCGCTGTTGCGTCACAAAATCGCTGTCGCTTTTGCGATATCGCTAGCAATCTCGCTGTGTGTAACGGGGGCTTAAGTCCCTCTGTTCTCCTACTGGGCATGCTTACGAGATGATCTCCCATTGGAGATCGGGAGTCATGTGTCCAGGTCCTGCTCCAGATCTCATTGGTCCATCTCGGAGATCTGGAAGCTTCCGGAAGGTCTCGGCAATAAAAATCGTGCATGACCGTTTGGCCATGCGCTTGTATAGTCTCTAGTTGCTACTGTGTGAATGATGATGGATGTATGAACCTGCGAATGACTCATTAAGATCCCCTTCCTCTGATATTACATATGTGTACAGGGACTTAGATTAGAGTCAGCGCGTGGCAAGCCTCAAGCCACTACAGCATCATCCACAATGCTAGCGTCCGACATTGCTCCTGCTTCCTTGCTTTGTTGACTAGCGGCAGTGTCCTATGCCATGCTGCAGTTGCAGCCCTCTTTTGGCATCCACAGTAGCAACGCCGCACGCATGGTAGGTCTAGACGGATGCAGCTCCTCTGTCTTGGGTCCTGCTCCTGTGACCAGATAACGTGTGTGCATTTACCTGGGACCTGTGACACTAACAGGCTCAGCCTTTTGTGTTTACATCTGCTGACATCTCTGTGAGCAAACAGAGATTGCTTAGCGCACTTGGGTGACGTTCAACCTGCGTGTGCATTTCCGCCATTTTGCTCGTCTATCACTACTTAGAAGCAGTGTTTACACCTACTGCACAGTGGACTCTGAGCGGCGAATGCACTTTGTTTTTTTTATTTAGTGTGTTCCGCCGTTCCTAACACAGGAGGGCAAGTGAAGGACTTATGCACACCACATGGACATCTCCCGGCTTATGCTACCTCGGTTCTGAAGGTGATCCGCCGGTGGGGTCTGGGAATGTGGGAAATCAGGACCATGTTGAGGAAATCGTTTGACAGCAGGCTTCTGTTGACTCATTTCCAGAAGCCCCTGGTGCTCATGGATTGCCCAGGATAGGATCTGGAGGTGTGGCTTGGGTTATTAAATTCCAAGCGCATCCCCTTGAAGTTTTGGGACTTGGCCTGGTGCTGATTCTATAGGAGGCTGTATGTAAGGGGCAACCTAAAGAACAGGAACTTCGATGATTGGGGTTGTCCCCTTGAGGCATGTGGCGCGACATGATGGAAAGCATGGAGCACTTCCTCCTTCTGTGTCCTTTTAATACAGGGGTCTACAACAGGGTGGGTGCTTCCATAGGCTGGCGTCCCTTTCTTATCCAGAGTGGGCTTATGGGGCATTCAGATGCCTGGGTGGCCGAGAATGGAGCACTTTATTCCTAGTTAGTCTAGCTGTTAGGTTCTACATTTTGAATGCACGGTGATTAGTTTCCACGCAGCAGACACCGCTCCCCCAGGATGAGGTGGCTAGCAACATCTTGGGTGACCTGGAGAAGGTGCGCTCTTTGGAGTTCAAGAGGCTGGATGTGCCTCTTGGCTTTTTAGGGGTTTCTCCTTTAACCTACCCTAGGGAGAGCTGGTCTGTGTTAGATTGTTGGTAGGATAAGATAAGGTGGTGTGGATGTTGAGGTAGAGACGTAGGGACAGATAGGGACAGGGAGGGCCAGTTTAGGGATAGCTAGATAGTTAGCTTTAATAAGCTAGATAGAGTAGGGATAGGTAGGGACAGGTAGGGATAGTTAGGGTCAGTTTTTTAGGGACAGCTTTAGTTGGTGAGGGACAGGGTGCTTGTGTTGGTGGTTAGGGATTGGTGCCTCTTAGGACTCCAGTTTCTCGGTGGTGGGCTGGTGTGTGGCACACTTAGCCTCTTTTTTGTAATTCAGAAAATAATGGATATTGGGCTTGCAGGTGCTGAACTTTGGCCTTGCAAGTTATGTGGTTGTTATGCAGGTTGGTATGGATTATGTATAAAGTAAATGTTCTTAACTTTTATAATGTTGTAATGTTTATAATGAAGTGATTTTGTGTGTAGGTCATCAGTATTGTCTGTTTTGTATATAAATGTAAATAGTTAGTATGATTGTGGGGGTTTGTGAGGGGGGATTTAATGAAGAGGGCATATGGACCCGGAAAAATATAGAGGGCATGGAAATTGCCATGGACCCAGGGGTTGTGCTGTGTACTAAGGGGCATAAACTTTCATGGACCCGTTGGTTGCTGTGAAAAGGGCATGAACTCACGGACCTGTGATGCGGTGGGGGAAAAAAAAAATTTCTTTGTGTGGCTTAATGTATATAATAGTGTATAGAGTTAAGTTGTATGTTATGGCCAAGTGGGCCTTTTCTTTTCTTTTAGGGCGGATGGGCCAGGTTTTTTTGTTTTTTCCCATAAATAAGTACGGGGGGGTGCGTGAGCGTGTGTGCATGTGTTTCTTTTAAGTTTTTATACAGTATATGTGGCTATAATTAAGTTTAATTCAGTTTACGCAAGGGAAGTGATCCTGCTGGGGGTCCTTTGGAGCTGCAAGACTTCCAAAAGGACTTAGGACTCCAAACTATTTGAGTTACTTGAAGCTGGGTTTTTTTCTGTTACTTATTTCAGTAATGTTTCTATTTATGTATTATTGGTTATTTATCATAATGATTGTGTGATGTTTATGTATTGTTTTATACTTTCATAATAAAATAGAGTTCCAGCTCCACCCAGGAAGTGGAGGAGGTGCGGTCTGCTGGAGGTGCAGCAGCCTGGGTGTCGGCTGTGAATGGAAGGAGCTTCTGGGAAGGGAGGTTTTCTCATCTGGGACAGTTTGCCTGCCCCCTTCCCAGGGAGAGAGACTTATCCCTGGGACTGAGAGCCGGGACTGAGCCCTTGGCTCCCACCCCTGGCAAGCCGGCTGGGGGTGGTAGGCCTCACAAATCACCTGGAGGCCCTACCATCTAGCCAGTCCCAGGGAACATAGGCAAGAGGAATCCCTCAGGGACCGCAAGACCCCAGGAGCCAAGACTCCTGAGGCTGCGGCAGTTCCTCCTCCTGGAGGAGGAAAGGCAGCCAGCAGAGGTGCGGCGGTGGATCCCCCCCCAACATCTGGGTCTCTAAGGCGGTGGGAGAGCCTGCTACCAACTATTCCTCCTTCATACACGCACACCTCTGCAAATATGAGAAGGCCGCCAAGCAGCTGAGGAAACTCCGGGAGGAGTTGAAGGGAACACAAATAACTGCCAAGAACAAGCTCCCTGCCTCAAGAAGAGCTGAGGTCTCCGCCACAGTGGAGAGGCTGAAGGGGTCGATAAAAGCATTGGAACTTCAGAGAGCGGAGATCCTGGCTGGAAGCAGCCCCTTTGTGGAGAAGCAACGATGACTGTTTCAGGGTCCTGACCGGTGGGGCTCCTGGGAGGTTTGGAGACCCCTACCAGGTGGAGGAAGATCCACTACAAGTCTCAGTGGATACTGTGTCCGGTGGCACAAGTGCCCAATCTTCATGCACAACTAAGATATTTTGCAGCTGTATATGCTCAGCTTCCAACACAGATATTATAAAGCACATCAGGTCTCGCATCAGATATTCTCGTACCTGGCATACTGAGTGTAACACGTTACTGAAGAAGGTCACAACAGACCAAAATGTTTTTTTCGTGTGCTACAATAAATTCGTTTTCTCACGCATCTAAGAAGAGTGCTAGGTTCACACTTAATTTAGCGACATGAAGTATGGTGGCGTCGCTATTGTTGATGATGGTGGTGGTGCTTGGGCCCAGTCCTCTGTGGCAGAGGGGGCTGGCCCAGCACCTGGTGTGTGCAATATAGCCAGGGCCGCATCTCTGGTGGCGAGAGCTGGGGTCTCCGGGCCCCCCACGTACGAATTGGCACCTGCTGGATCACTTTTGGGAATCCGGAGATCTAGGAATGGCAGGGGGGCGGAGTCTGCCAATATGAAAAAAACAACTCAAAAAATGCAAGGTGTTGGTCGCTCCTCTGGCGATGTCTGCGGCCAGGTAGGTGTCCTCTGTGCGTGGATCCAGTAATGAGTCTGCGTCGGGGGCCCCGCCACTGCTGGACACCGATGAAGAGTGGCCCACTTTTCCAACAACTGGTAATGTGTGCAACGAGGCGGCGGTGGCCTGCGAGGGAGTAGTGGCCTCCCAGAGTGTTGCCCTGCCTGCTATGGCAGTGGCGTGTGGTGGGGGCGTGTCCTCCTCGGCTGCTGTCCTGCCCACTATTGTCATGGCAGGCGGTGGTCGTGGCCTTGTGGGCTGCCGCTCTACCTGCTGTGACTGGGGGGAGCGTGGCCTCGGCGGGCCCGCTGCCTCTGGTGCAGCCCACTTGTGAAATGCCAGAGAAAGCTGGCAAGGGTTGCCGGGGACCCCAGCCCACTTACCTCCATCAGGTGGTGCGGGGGCTCCGGTGCTCTTAGAAACTCCAGCTCAGGCCTCCAGTGGGGGGCAGGGTGCAGAGGCAGGGCCCGGGCCTGCCCCATGTGTAATAACAAAGGAAAAAAAATGGAGCCTCAGAGCTCAGGAGGTGCTGCTGCTTCTAAGCCCAGGCAGAGCATACTGAGTGGTCTCTGCATTGTGGCTCTTAAAGGGGCGGCAGCACTCCTGGGCAAGGCTGTGGTGCAGAGCACTGTACAGCCGGGGCCCCCAGCAGGTCAAAAAGCAAAGTACAAGAAAAATCACACAAATAATGCTAATGCTAATATAAATAACATCTGTGTGGAAGCGGCTGAGGTGAAGGATGGTATGAGTGAGGTGAGCGACATGAGTGATAGGGATATGGGAGTGGATGTGGGAGTGAATGCGGAGGGTGGTGCGAATGGTGGCACAAGTGTGAATACTGGCAGTGAGGGGGTGGCTGGCCAATCTGCCCCTCCAGCTGTGAGACCCTGTAATTTTGCGGGGGTCACGGCTGGGGCTCCGAGGGGTTCTCGAGGGGTCTTCTCGCCTCTGGACTCCAGGGACGGCGTTTTGCGCTGCTGTATTCTGGAGGCCATTAAAAAAGGAGAGCGGTCGGTCATGGTAGAGGGAAGAGAGGTGGACCTGTCTTTCTGGTTGGAGAGATATGGCCTGGCTGCCTTCCAAGATAGAAGGGAGGGGGAAACTGGTCCCTCCAGACAGCCGGACAAGGGCCGGCCAGGAGGAATGTGGTCCGTCTTTGTTGGAGGGGTGGTGAAGCTTTCCCACCCAGGAGTAGGGTGGTGGAGCTACTCCTGAAGATGGGCTTCAGGGCGATGGACATTTTTGCCCTGATCCATCCTTTGGCCACCCTATTCTTCGACATCAGTTTCGTCTGGTCAGAGGGGCTAGAGCTCTTCTGGTCAAATTACAAGCTGGTGAAGGGGGAGCCCGGATGGCGAGACTTGGCTGTACAAGCAGTGTTTCACCAAAATGCCGTAAAGAGTGACCGTGGTGACTTGTAAAGAGTCACTTTCCGGTGTCGACATCATGACATGGCTTTCCCGTTATAGGGAAGTCATGGACGTCCCCCCAAAAAATTGGGACGAGTTCGGTATTTGGTCGGGGGGCTGGACATTCATGATAAAGTTGAAGGTCTCAGGGAGTACCATCACCCACATCCCTTCATCGGCATTCCTAGGGTGGGACAGGATCCTGATCTTCTACTAGGGGCAGTTGAAGGTCTTCCACAAGTGCAGTGATCCCCGCCACTTCAGCGTAAGCTGTAAGGTGCAGAAATGTGCCTTGTGTGGTAGGTTAGGTCATCTCCCTACATCTTGCAAGGACATTCGGTGCCACCTGTGTGATGACCAAGGTCACCCCTACAGCCGCTGCCCTCACTCCTTTACCAATGTCGCTGCAGGCCCGGTGGGGGGAGACCATGAGGGGGCAACCCCTGGCAGCGCGACCTCTGCTGTGGCAGGTGGTGATGGCGGGACAGGGGCTAAGGGGCCGGTGAGGAAGGACAAGGCCAGTAGAGGTCCCTCTTACCAGAGGAGGCAGGAAAAGTGCCACGGGGGTGAAGGGTAGGGAGAGCCTCAGGCAACTGGGGTGATGCCTGCCCCCCTCAAGACTGGTGGCTGGTGTCTGAGGCCCCGGGGGAGGAAGAGGAGTGCGAGGAGATCAGGAGGATTGAGAGGGAGGAAAACCTGGCTGACTCCGACAACTCCTCCAATATGAAAGTGGGGCTGAGGAGGTCACGGATCAGCCTACAGCAAAGAAGGGTGGTAAAAAGTGTACCAAAAAGAGGGGGAAGAAGAAGGCTGGTAAGTTTTTAAATCCCCCTCCCCTGACCGCAAATAAGATACCAACGGAAGGGCTCACCTGCTCCTCTCTGATAACCCTCTCCAACCGGGTCCAAGCCCTCGACGACTCTGCTAAAACGGAGGTCGGGGGCGAGGGTCCGGGGGCGGCACCTGGGGGGCTTTCAGGGGATGGCGGAGTCTGTCTCCCAGGGAATGTGGTTTCCTCTGAAGGGGGAGAAAGACCTAGAGCCCAGAGGTGAGGAGACCAGTGGGATGGATACCTCGTCTTCCCTAAAGCGGAAAGGGTCAAACCCCTCTTTACCTATGATGACAGAACTCAACCCATTGACTCTGGCGTCCATTAATGTCACCAGTATAAAGTCAGAGGCAGCTAGACTTGCGGCCTTCGATTTTTTCACCAGAATTAAGGCTGAAATTTTGTTTTTGCAGGAGACCAGACTAACAGACATGGGGGCCATTCATAAAGCCAAGAAGGAGTGGAGGTGTGGACCTCCATACTGGTCTCTTGCAGCCGAGCTGTATAGCAGGGTGGCGGTCCTTTTTAAGACCGCAGAGGTAGAATGCCGACGAGTTATTGAAATAGAAATGGGGAGGTGCCTTGTTTTAGACGTCTTCATGAGGGGATACGAGCTTCAGCTCAAACATCTATGGCCCACAATCTAAGTGGGACCGTAAATGTCTCTTCATGAAGATCAAGCCCTTTCTTTTTATGAGCCGGCAGGTGGTCTTCGGTGGGGATTTTAACACCATTACGATATCCAGCGATGGGGGGTCCTGGAGGCCTCCTGGCTTATGACAGCATAGCGTTAAATAGTATAGCTAGTGAAGCTTGCCTGGTGGATATCCACATCCGGCACACCCCAGGTCACTGGGGTTTCACCTTTCATAGAGATAGCAGTAGGTCTAGGATTGATAGGTTTTTTTTGAAGGAATATGCCATCTTTTATGCAGTGTCTGCCATTGAGATGGAGTTCTCCAATCACTGTTTAATTTTCTTTTCTCTGAATGTTACAGAGACACCCCAGATGGGAAGAGGGCTGTGGAAGCTGAATTCATCCCTCCTGAAAGAAGCAGAGGTGAGACAATCCTTTGAAGCCTTTCTTCAGAGCCAGATACCGCTTTTGGAGTCTGAGTGGTGGGAGATCTTCAATGAGAGGGTGGCAGGGTTCTTCCGTCAGCTCTCGAGTCTCAGGCATCTGAACAGGCACCGCTTGTATCAGGCCTTGAGGAGGAAACTCGAGCAGCTCGTCTCGACTGGGGGTGACCATGAGGGTGAAGTCTTTGCTCAGAAGTGACAGTATTATAGGCACACATCTTTGGTCTTTGAGAGGGATTTCAGGAGGTACCGCTCGCCCAACCCTTACAGAAACTGTAAGATGTTAGTGAGTTTTAAGATGGTGACAGGACTGATCGATAGTACGGGTTCCCTGAACGTGGTCAGATCCTTTTACTTGCGCCTCTTGGGAAAGAGGGATCTGGATCGAGACGGGATGTCAGCTTTCCTGGCTGAGACCATTCCTGAGCCAAGAGATGACCCCTCTCTTGATGTTTTGATAGCTACAATCAGGGAAGAGGAAGTGAGACTGGCCATTGATGGGCTTCGGCCCAAAAAAATCGCCAGGTCCGGATGGCTTAACATCCGAGTTTTACAAGACCTTTAGGGACTCCTTGGTCCCCCTCTTGACTGAGGGGTTTAATTAGTGCCTTTCCTCGGGCGCTCTTCCCAGTTCAATGAGGAGGTCAGCCCTGATCATCCTATCCTTGAGAGGAGGTGGATTGAGTCATGTCAGAGGTCGGGTGCTACTCGGAGGCTTCCGGGTCCTTGATCAACTGGGAAAAGTGTTAGAGTCTCTGGCTGGGAGAGGGAGATCCCAGTTTTGATCTCTCGGACACACTTTCAAGGCCCCAGATCTCTGCCAAAATTCTAGGCATAAAATTTGGCCCAGGGGACTACCCCCAACAAAATAGGGAGGGCAGGCTTAAGATCGCCACCCAGAAGGTGGGCCAGTGGAAGGGTTGGTATATAACCCTGAGGGAAAGGGTCAGCTTTGCCAAAGGCTTAATACTTCCTGTTAGGCGCTGTTAGGTTGGTACATCAAGCTCTCGCCACTCTATTATCTATTTTTTCATTTTACTTCTTTGCAGCCCATAATGGGATTTCAATATTTATCAATTCTATACTATGCTACCCTTCCTCGTTTCTCTATTATAATGTCAGTATCTGCCGCTCTTTATGTATCAGCTTCTTTATATCCACAATACTGTTCCACCACCCCATACCGGTACCTTTTGACTATTTGGCTCATGTATGATTCATAATAGTCTCCCTCTCATTACTTATACTATTTCAGGAATTCCTTGTAAAATACCTTACTTTAAGTTTGGGGGATTCATTTTTATGGGATCCTCTTTGCTTCTTTTTTATTATGTATATACATACAGCACTATTTTGTTTATTTTCTTGTATATATTCCTATTATGTTTATTTATACAACTTTATTTTCTCCAATAAGGTTTGATAAAGACTAGGGACATGGTCGAAACGTTACCTTATGGAATAGCTTGCATTTTCTACTGCGGTTAAACAATTTTCTTTATTTGGTGATTGAAATAAATCCTTTATCTGCAAATTGCATGAAATCCTGAGTGCGACTGTTTATCCTGAGGTTCTCCCACTGCACAGGGAGAATCTCAAGCCATGTCCTCTGCGGTCGCCCATTCTTCTGCAGCCACAGAGGATCCTGCTCAGCAGAGATGTCGGTACAAGCGTCTTGCCCAGGCTAATGCTATGCGTCTTGTTGCTACTGCTGCTCCAGGCTCAGCTATAGCATCAGACATTAGTCAGCGGCGAGCAGACTCTCCTGCTTTTCTCCTACTGAGCATGCCCATGGGATGACCTCTCATTGGAGGTCGGAGGTCACATTCTCAGGTCCTATTGCAGCTCAGATTGGGCCATCAGGAACGTCCCGGAGGGCTACGTCTATAAAAGGATCGCACAACCACATGGCCGTGCGCTAATATAGACTGCATTATCAGACAATGTGGAGTGAGTGTTGTATGCACGTATGTATGTCTCAGGTGAATGACTCATTATGAAATCCCTACCCTTGGTACGCATGTGTTTTGTAGCCTAGCCTGTTAAGCGTTCTGGCTAAGGTGCAGGTAGGAGGCAGAGTCGGAGACTGGCATCAGCGCCAACTGGTGGCTTGTCTGTACACCACGGTGCTTGTGCTTGGCACTCCACATTAACCAGCATCTATTAGTGGTGTCCGCAGGTGCGACGCCACATGCTTAGTAGGTCTAGAGGGAATCTGACCCCATGTCCTTGGGGCTGTGTTCTATGACCGTTTACTGAGCGCTCCCTTTGCCGAGCTCTGTGAGCTTAAACAGGTTCTGGCATTTATGTTCTGCGGTAGTGCGTCTCTGTGAGGTAACAGCGTTTGCCCTGTACACACCGAGTGTTGTTAACCCGCGTGTGATCTTCCTTTATACCACCATATAGTGTCCATCATTACCGGGCAGCAGTTTACCATCTCAGCACGGTGGACCCCGGGCTGCGAACTCACCTTATTGCCATATTTTTATTATTTGGTGCGTTCCACCAGCCCTAGCATCATATTATCACCAGGGTCTGGCTAGCAATTTTGAACGAACAGCGACTACGGTGGTACATCCAGCAGCTGGAGGGCAGGTTGGTGGCTCTCGAGCGCACAACCGCAGCTGTGGATGTTACCGCAGTAGCTGTTCAGGCTGCTAGCGTGGCTGCAGCCAATTTATCTACTGCCACCCCTGTTCCGACCTTATCCCGCCTCCCGCTACCAGATAAGTACTCTGGCGATAGCAAGTCATGTAGGGGATTCGTGAGCCAGTGTGCGATACACCTGAAGCTCCTGGCTGCACGTTTCCCCTCAGAGCGGGCTAAATTAGGATTTATTGTATTTCTTTTGTTGGACAGGGCGCTGGAGTGGGCTACACCGCTGTAGGAGCGCAACGATCATGTGGTACAGAGTGCTTTGCGGTTCCTGAGCACTCTGAAACAGGTCTTCTTGGGACCTCAAGTCACCCATGATATGGCGCTCCAGCTGCTGGCACTGTCACAGGTTTCATCCACGGTCAGCCATTTTTCCATCCACTTCCGGACGTTAGCATCTGAGCTGGAGTGGTCGGATAAAGCCCTTCTCCCTGTATTTTGGAGGGGGCTGGCTGACCATGTGAAGGACGCTTTGGCCACTAGGGAGATTCCCTCCACACTAGAGGAGCTAATAGTGGTGTCCACTTGCATCAACCTCTGTTTTCACGAGCGAGGGTTGGAGCAAGCCCAGTGTACCAGAGGTTTTGGCTGGCTCCCACCTTCGCCAGGCGTCCATGGAGGTTTCTCGAGTGAGGACTAAGTCCTGGGTTGCTCGAGTACCCATGGTCTGTCCTGTTTGCCAGCAGTCGGGACATTCTGCCAGGAGATTTCCCCAGCGGTCAAGGAAACATCAGTGTCTAGTGGTTATAGGAGGAGGTACACTGGACACAGCGACATTTTCTCCCAAATTGTCCTTCAAGGGGACAATTACCATAGGCCCATCCACTCACAGTTGAGCTTTGCGTGGATTCCGGGACGGAGGGCAACTTCATGACTTTGGCCTTTCCCCAACAGCACGCAATACCCCTGGTGATGCTCGCCAAACCAGTGACCATACGAGTGGTGAATGGGGAAACACTGCCCTCACAGATAACACATCAGACCATCCCATTTACTCTTTCCATGTCACCATCCCATCAGGAGATGATCTCTCTTCTTGTCATTCCCAAGGGAATTGATGAGGTACTGTTAGGGATACCTTCGTTATGGTACCACTCCCCACATATTGAGTAGTCCACAGGGAAAATTTTTGGATGGAGTGAATCTTGTGAGAGTAGATGTCTGAGGGAGTGCATTCAGGTTGCCACTACGAGGTACTCGCAGATCATTCCTTTCTCCCCAAGCACTATTGGCCCTATGCAAACGTGTTCTCCAAGAAGGCTGCGGAGACCCTTCCGCCTCACCATCCCTATGACTGTCCTATTGACCTCTTGCCTGGTGCAGAGTCTCACTAAGTCTATCCCTTGTCTCTTCCAGAGACAGAGGCCATGTCTCAATATATCAGGGAGAATCTGGCAAGAGGATTTATTAGGAAGTCAGTGTCACCTGCAGGGGCGGGATTCTTCTTTATGCAGAAGAATGGAGAACTGCGTCCATGCATAGATTACAGGGGTCTTAACGCCATCACCGTTAAAAACAAGTATCCTCTGCCCTTGATATCTGAGCTCTTTGATAGGCTGCGTGGAGCGAGGGTATTTATAAAGCTGGATCTGCGGGGTGCTCACAACCAGATTCGCATCCATGAGGGGGACGAAAGGAAGATGGCATTTAACACCAGGGATGGGCACCATGAATACCTGGTGATGCACTTCGGGCTTTGTAACTCTCCAGCCGTCTTCCAAGAGTTTGTGAACGACATCTTCCGGGATATGCTCACCACCTCAGTTGTAGTTTATCTGAATGATATTCTCATCTACTCTCCAGATATAGACTACCACCAGAAAGATGTTGGCAAAGTCTTCGACCTCTTACGGGCAAATTCAATCTACGCCAAGCTGGAGAAGTGTGTGTTTGAGCAGGAGTCCTTGCCTTTCCCGGGATATATCATCTCCGCCCAGGGATTGGCCATGGATCCTGCCAAGCTACAGGCGGTGATGGATTGGCAGGAGCCTCATTCCCTTAAAGCCGTGCAGTGTTTTATGGGATTTATCAACTACTACTGCCAATTCATTCCCCACTTCTCAATTTTGGTAGCTCCCTTGCGTGCTCTCACAAGAAGGGAGCAAATCCTAAATTGTGGATGGAGAAGGTCTCCAAGGCTTTCCTCTCTATTAAGTCCCACTTTGCTAGTGCTCCTATTTTACATTGCCCTGATGTGGTTAAACCATTTATTATGGAGGTGGATGCCTCATCCGTCTGTGATGGAGAAGTCCGGTTCCAAAAGGATGCTCAAGGTTGGAAGCATGCTTGCTTCTTCTTTTCTAGGACGTTCTCACTGGCGGAGAGGAACTATTCCATCGGGGACAGGGAGTTGCTAGTTATGACATTGGCCTTTTCAGAATGCAGACACCTCCTGGAGGGGGCTCGCTATCCCTTCCAGGTCTAAACTGACCACAAAAATCTGGTGTACCTACAAACCGCACTGCGGCTAAATTCTCGCCATGCTAGATGGTCCTTGTTCTTCTCCCGGTTCCACTTCACCCTCCACTTTCTTTCTGGGGAGAAGAACATTCGTGCCGATGCTCTCTCCCGCTCCGTAGTGTCATCAGAGGAGGAGGAGCCTCAGTCAATTGTCCCTTCAGACAGCCTGAGAATTGTGGCCCCGGTTTCACTAGTGTCTGTGCCCACGCGCAAGACTTTCGTTCCACCTAATTTGCAACCAGAGGTTCTCTCATGGCCTCACCCGTCCAGGATGGGTGGATAATTTGGGACCAAGAGGACATCTGAGCTCCTGGCGAGGACGTACTGGTGGCCGCATATGGCCCGTGACATCGGAAACTATATTCAGGCATGTGTCTCCTGCGCCAAGAACCGGTCTCCTCGGCAACGGCCTGCTGGGTTACTTTACCCTCTGCTGGTGGCAGACAGGCCCTGGGAGATGGTCGGGATGGACTTTGTGGTGTGCTTACCCAAGTCTCGTGGCTGCACCATTATTTGGGTAGTCATCGACCATTTCTCCAAAATGATGCACTTGGTGCCTCTTCTGCGGGTGCCTTCTGCCCGGGCCTTGGCGGCGTTGTTCATCAGGCAGATTTTATGCCTACACGGCATGCCTGACAAAATCGTCAGTGACCAGGGTCCCCAGTTTGCATCTCGGTTCTGGAGAGAGCTTTGTCGTCTGCTCAGCATTGAGCTGAATCTCTCTTCAGCTTACCATCCCGAGACGAATGGGTTGGTAGAGAGGGTCAACCAGACCCTAGTCAGGTATCTGCAACATTTTGTTTCGGCCAGGCAGGATGACTGGGCGTCCTTGCTGCCGTAGGCAGATTTTGCGCTAAACAAAGCCGATTCCACTGGACAAACCCCGTTCCTCCTTAACTACGGCCAGCATCCACGGGTTCCTGTGCTAGTGCCCGTGTCTTCCACCGACTCTAGGGTGGAAGACTGGGCGGTGGAAGCATGTGACATTTGGGACCGCACACTGGAGGCCATCCGGGCCTCGAAGGAGAGAATGAGGGTTTCTGCCGATGCTCACTGGCGCCCCGCTCCGACCTTTGCTCCTGGCGATCTAGTGTGGCTTTCTGCCCGTAATAGGCTGCAAGTCGAGTCCATTAAGTTTGCACCTTGCTTCATAGGTCCCTTCAAGGTCCTGGAACAGGTTAACCCTGTGGTATACCATCTGGATCTTCCACCACGCCTCGGTATCACCGACACCTTTCATGTGTCCCTCCTAAAACCCATTCACATGTCACGGTTTTCCGAGTCATCTGCCAGGTCATCGGGCCTGTCTACGGACGATTATGAGGTGAACGCCATTGTTGGTTACAATGTGGTATGAGGTAAAAAGTTCTAGCTGGTGGACTGGAAGGGTTATGGCCCAGAGGACAGGACCTGGGAACCTGTTGATCACATTTGTGCTCCTCAGCTCATTGCAGCTTTTGAGCAAAGTGAGGCCCAAGGGTGGGGCCCTAGGAGGGGGGGTAATGTTAGGAGCTGAGGTTCTCCCACTGCACAGGGGGAATCTCAAGCCATGTCATCTGCGGTCTCCCATTCTTCTGTGGCTGCAGAGGATCCTGCTCAGCAGAGACATCGGTCCCAGCATCTTGCACAGGCTAATGCTATACGTCTTGTTGCTACTGCTGCTCCAGGCTCAGCTATAGCATCAGACAGTCACCGGTGAGCAGACGCTCCTGGGACTAAGACCTGCTTTTCTCCTACTGAGCATGCCCGTGGGACGACTTCTCATTGGAGGTCGGAGGTCACATGCTCGGGTCCTATTGCAGCTCGGATTTGGCCATCAGGAAGGTCCTGGAAGGCTGCGTTTATAAAGGATCGCATGACCGCACGGCCGTGTGCTAATATAGACTGCATTATCAGACTATGTGGAGTGAGTGTTGTATGCACGTATGTATGTCTCAGGTGAATGACTCATTATGAAACCCCTACCCTTGGTATGCATATGTTGTGCAGCCTAGCCTGTTAAGCGCCCAGGCTGAGGTGCAGGTAGGAGGCAGAGTCGGAGACTGGCATCAGCACCAACTGGTGGCTTTGTCTGTTCACCACGGTGCTCTTGGTCGGCACTCCACATTAGCCAGCATCTATTAGTGGCGTCTGCAGGTGCGACGCCGCACGCTTAGTAGGTCTAGAGGGTCTCTGTCCCTGTGTCCTTGGGGCTGGGTTCTGTGACCGCTTACTGAGCACTCCCTTTGCCGAGCTCTGTGAGCTTAAACAGGCTCCAGCATTTATGTTCTGCGGTAGTGCGGCTCTGTGAGGTAACAGAGTACGCCCTGTACACACCGGGTGATGATATCCCGCGTGTGATCTTCCTTTATACCGCCATATAGCGTCCGCCATTACCGGGCAGCAGTTTACCATCTCTGCACGATGGACCCCGGGCTGCGAACGCAACTTATTTCCATATTTTTATTATTTGGTGCGTTCCGCCAGCCCTAACAGCTTGCTTTGTTAATATACTTGGGCAGTGTCTGTATCTTGCCAGAGCCTCTCTGGACACGGGTCTATAACCTGTTCTTACAGCTGTTATGAGGGAGCAGGCTTAACCTAATCAAGAGGTCATGTACCATACAAGGAGACTAGGTGGTTTGGGTATGGTCATCCGAGTGGTGTTCTTAGTGAACGCCTTTCTTAAGGCCAACCTCTGGCCAGCGAGGGCTCCTCCGTGGGTATTCTCCTGCAAGGGATGGTTTCAGCCCTTCTTCCAGGAATGGGAGACAGGAGGGCAGGTGAAGGACCTACGCACACCGCATGGACATCTCCCGGCTTACGCTACCCTGGTTCTGAAGGTGATCTGCTGGTGGGGTCTGGGAATGTGTGAGATCAGGACCATGTTGAGGAAATTCCTTGACAGTAGGGTTCTGCTCACCCATATTCAGAAGCCCCTGGTGCTCAAAGACCTGGACGGGGGCTCAGGTTGCTAAACTTTTCACCGATCCTCTCAAAGTTTTGAGACTTGGCCTGGCGCTGCTTCCATGAGAAGCTGTGTATGAGGGACAACTTGAAGTACAGGAACTCTGATGACCAGGATTGTCCCCATGAGGAGTGTGGCAACATGCTGGAAATCATGGAGCACGTCCTCCTTCAGTGTCCCTTTAATACAGGGGTTTACAACAGGGTGGGCGCTTCCATACGCTGGTGTTCCTTTCCTATCCAGAGTGGGCTCATGGGGCATTTTGATCCCTGGGTGGCCGAGATTGGGCACGTTATTTCTAGTTAGTGTAGTTGTCAGGTTCTACATGTGGAATGCAAAGTCTTTAGTTTCTACACAGCAGAAAGCCCTCCCCCGGGATGAGGTGGTTAGTAACTTCCTGGGTGACCTGGTTAAAATGCACTCTTTGGAGTTTGAGAGGCTGGGTGCGAGGAGGGCCTTTTGGCTTTGGAAAGGCTTCTCCTTTAGCGTACCCTAGGGAAAGCTTGTGTGTGAGTGATTGTTGGTAGGGCGAGATAAAGTGTGTTGGTTGTTGAGGCACAGATAGGGACAGGGAGGGGTCAGTTTAGGGATAGGTAGATAGTAAGTTTTCCTAAGTTAGGTAGAGTAGGGACAGGTAGGGATAGATAGGATTAGCTTTTAGGGACAGCTTTAGTTGGAAAGGGACAGGGTTTTGTGTTGGTGGTCAGGGCCTCTTAAGACTTCCTGCTGGTGGGCTGCTGTGTGGCACAACTAGCTTTTTGTTTTAAAAGAAACAGCATAATGGATATTGGGCTTGCAGGCACCAAACTTGGGTCTTGGAAATTTCTGATGCGGTATTGTTATTTTTAGATGTTGTGTAATGTTAAGTAGTATTATTAGGTAGGTTAATGTTAAATATTAATACTGGTTGTTTCTGTGTGCTTGTATGTCTTTGTAGATAGTATGATGTGGGGGGTACAGTTAAGGTTGGGCGGGGGTGTGTGCTGGGAAAATGGGTAATAAACAGGGGCGTGTGGACCCTTATAAAGGGCATATGGACCTGTATAAAGGGCATATGGACCTGAAGGATGTGGAAATAAAGGGCATGAACATTGCATGGACCTATGTTTGTTGTGCAAAAAAAAATTAAAAAAGAAAAAAGGGTGTGGTGTAGGTGTTAATGGCCATGGTGGCATTTGTTTTTTTTTCAGGGCAGAGATGGACCAGGCTTTTTTGTCTTCTATTTTAAAAGTAAGTGTGAATGGTAAGTGTGAATGTGGGTGAATGTTGAAAATTATTTTTGTTTTTCTCTCATTTTTTGTGTAGGAAGTGATAGGTTAAGGCAAAGTTCTTGCTGGGGGTCCCTCAAGCTGGAAATTTTTTTGGAGTCCGGCCGTATGGACTTTTATGCTGGTCTTAAAGACTTTTTTTTTTGTATGTTTTCATTTTTTGTCTTCCTGTTATGTTGTAATGTTTAGTTCTTTAAAAATACTGTATTGTTTTGTACTTTTCTAATAAAAAAAGAGTTCCAGCCCCAGACAGGAAGAGGAGGAGCCTGGTGCCATGTGCTGTGATCGCTGCCTGGATAGAGTTCCTGTGAAGGGAGGTAAATTTTTCTATCTGGGACCTTTGTCTGCCCCCTTCCCAGACAAGAAGGCTTATTTTTGGGACTGGCCTCCGGGGCTGGGCACCCAACTCCCACTTCCCAGCCCAAGCCAGCGGGTGGTGGGAGGACTCCCAACCGGGCTAGGACTGTAAGATCTGGCTGTGATGCAATCCAGGGTTCCGGTTTGAGGACCTGAAGGACCCCTTCGCAAATGGCAGCGGCGGCTCCTCCCCCTAGAGATAAGCCGATTGAGGCATCAAGGTGCCGAAGGAGACCACCATTGGGTATGGCGCCCATATTCATGCGTACCTTGGCAAGTATGAGGATGCCTCGAGGAAGCCAAGATCCCTCTGGGGAAGTTGAGGGTAGCCCAGGAGAGGTCTGACAGGGCCTCTAGCAACAGGAAGGCCGAGCTATCCGCCGCGGTCAGGATGATCAGAATGGCTATTCAGGACCTGGAGAGTCAGTGCCTTGAAATCCGACCATCAGGATCAGGAAACCTACAGATACAAAAGGGTGGCACCTCTCCCATGCATCAGTTAGTTTCCTGTTCCTGGAGGACAGGGTTCCCTACAGATCATCTGTACCTCAAAGTAGCTTTCCTGGTAGCACTGACGTCAGCTCGTAGAGTAAGTGACATCCAGGCATTATCTAGAATCCCTCCTTAAATACAATTCAGAGATGATAGGGTAATACTTAGGCCTGATCCGGCATACTTACCTAAGGTAGTTTCTAGTTTTCATAGGACACAGGAAATAGTCCTTCCATCCTTCCTCCCTAATCCAGTTAACGAGAAGGAAAAGAAACTACACACCCTAGATGTTAGATGTCTCCTAGAGTGCCTGGCAGTTACTGATCCCTGGAAGAAGGATAATGCCTTGTTTGTCTCCCATCAAGGCGCTAGGAAAGGTCTTAGAGCATCAAAAAACAAACTAGGCAGGTGGATTAGAGAGGCTATTTCACTAGCATACACCTCAAAAGGCAGATCGGCACCTGGGAAGCTGAGGGCGCATTCCACCAGAGCCATGGCGACCTCGTAGGTCGAAAGATCGGAAGTCTCCATTTACCAGATATGTAAGACAGCCACTTGGTCCTCTCCGAGCACCTTTTATACTTTTATAGTCATTATAGGCTAGACTTGGGTGCTTCCGCTGACCTCTCCTTTGGTGTAAGGGTGCTGCAGGCTGTAGTCCCTCCCTAAGTAGTTAGTACTCTCTGTAATTCTCTCAGGTGGTGCTGTCATGGACGATCGAATAAAGTCTAGTTGATTACCGGTTAACGGTATTTTTCGGAGTCCATGACAGCACCCTTAGGATTCCCGCACTTGTTTTTCGCTACGTTTGGGTGTGCACTTCTTCCTCTTATACGTTCAATGGTGATGAATAGTTAAGTAGTAATAGTATTGTACATAAATCATGCCATTAACCATGGAGGTACTCTTGTGTTCTGTAATCCAACTGATGCGTGGGAGAGGTGCCGCCCTTTTGTATCTGTAGGTTTCCTGTTCCTGAAGGGCGGATCCCCTCTCTCAGGTGGTGCTGTCATGGACTCCGAAAAATACTGTTAACCGGTAAGTCACTAGACTTTCTGGGACCCAGGCACCTGGTGAAGTGAAGGGGGAGGGGCCTGCAGCTCCAGCAGAGCTGACCCCGAAGAAAGAATGGTGAGGCCTGCTCTTCTGGTGGGGTCTGCGGCGATGTCGCATGGATCCAGCAATGGGTTGGTGCTGGGGGCCCCGCCGCCGATGGACACCGAGGGGGAGTGGCCTAGCCTGGGGTCGGCCGCTGGTGTTGTCAATCTTTTTGTAGCCTAGGAGATGGTGGAGGGGGTGCTGCACCCCTGGAGGCTGTTGCTGGTGGGACAGGGGCCCCTGGGAGTAGACTGGAATCTGGGTCAGCTTCGAGGTTCCAGCATGGCCGATCTCAGGGGGCATGGCCTCCCCATCATCTGCTGCTCATGTGGGAGTGGAAGGTCTAGGTACATGACCGCTGGCAGGAGGAGTGGCCTCTCAAGCAGGTGCTGTAACTGTGGTCAGTGTGGGAGAGGTGGCCGCAGCTGAAGTTGGAAACAAAGGGGGTACTGGCCTGTCAGGGTCCCCTGTGTCTGGGGTCCTACCTGCGGCAGGAACCCTGGCAGTGTGGGCACTCAAGGATCCAGTGGCAGGGCAGGATGGTGCTGAAGGCGGGACCTCAGCTGGCTTCCTTCCTGCTTGTGGGAGCAACATGGGAGGAGAAGTAGAGGAGGAAGAAAAAATCTGTTTCTTCTGTGCACTCTGCGGCCGCTGTGCCCTTGTGTGAGGGTGCAGTGCTTAAACCTTGCAGTGTGGTGCTTTAAGAGGCGGCGGCTTTGAGTGCACAGAACCCCCCAGCAGGGAAGATGCCGCCAGTAAGTGTCGGTAGCAAGGTTAATAGTGTTAATATTATTAATAAAGGCGATAAATCTGGTAATAAAATATGTACCAAGAAGCAAAATACAGTAATATTGAGCCCGGTATGCATGGAAGTGGGAGTGGGGTGAATGAGGTGACTGATGATGCAGATGGGGTCGGTGTGTGTATGGATGTCAGTGGTTGATGCGAGCGGTGGTGTGTTTGTGGTGGCAGGGGGCTGGACCATCTGCCCCCCCGGCCGCCAGTTCACGGAGTTTTGCTGGGGTGGTGGCTGGGGCCCCGGGGTCTTGTCAGGGGGCTTCCTCACCTCTGGACCTCAGGGACGGTGTCTTGCAGAGCCGTTTTCTGGAGGTCCTCAAGAAGGGAGAACGGACGATTGAAGTAGAGGGAAGAGAAGTGGACCTAGCCTTCTGTCAGGATTCGTACCGGGGTCTAGTCTGTGTTCCACAGCAAGTCTCGCTGCCTTACTGGTTGTGCCAACCAGTCTTAATATACAGGTTCTGATCAACTAGTTCTTTTTCGTTCTTCCTCCGTTCTGGTGATTGGCTGCTTCACTGTTTCCTGTGCTTATGTCCCGCCTTTTTCCTATTTAGCACTCCACAGGGCTTTCACTCCTTGCCGGTGATTCTTCTGTGGTACGGATTCCTGTCTCCCTACAGCGCTGTCCGGTACAACCTCTGACAGCTTCCCGGTCTCTCTTTCGTTGAGTACCTCTGGGACTCCAGCTTTCCGCTTTTGTCTTTGCTGAAAGCTTAGTACTTTTGTGTTAGTTTGGGGTTTCGTGGTTTTCCCCTTCAGGTTCATTCACTCTTTAATTTCACACTAGTAGTCCTCCTTGCTGCTGCTTGTCTCTCTTAGGTTGTCCTGCACTCATTCCACCCTCGGTTTACCCTCACTGTAGCTCCCTGCACTTACGCCGAGGTAGGGACCGCCGCCCAGTTGTTGCCCACCGGCTAGGGTGGGACCGGCAAATAGGTAGGGCCAGTGGGGGGTGGAGCTCAGTGGCACCTTCTTCCCCCGCCGTGTGGTGGAATCATAACAGAATCACCGGCCGTCCCTATGGATGCTATGACCTCTTTAGTCAATCAAATGCAGGGTCTTACTCAGCTGGTGGATCTTGCTGCGCAGGTCCAGCGTCAGGAGCAAATTCAAGCAGCTGCCGTTGCACGGACAACTAATTCTGAGCCTAGAGTTAACTTACCCGAGCCATTTTTCGGAGATAGAAGCCAATTTGCTTCTTTTAGAGAAAATTGTAAATTATATTTTCAATTACGACCTATTTCTTCTGGCCCCCCCCCCAGCTCAAAGAGTCCGTATCATAATCTCTCGCTTACGGGAGGGACCCCAAGATTGGGCCTTCTCTCTGCCGCCAGATTCAAATCTCCGTGATTCAGTAGACAACTTCTTTCAAGCCTTGGGGAATATTTACGATGAGCCTGACCAAGTCGCTCTGGCTGAGGCAAACCTTACCTCCCTGACCCAGGGTGATCAGGAGGTAGAGGTTTATTGCACCCAGTTTCGTAGATGGAGCTTAGCTACCCGTTGGAATGATCCCGCCCTTCGGAATCAATTTCAGCGGGGCCTTTCACCAGCCCTAAAGGATGAATTGGTACACTACACCCTGCCCCAGTCTCTGGAGGAGCTGATGGCGAGGAGATCTGAGCAGGCAGCAGCGCAAGTTTCCGTTTTCTCTAGGGTCACTCCGGCTGTTCCGAATCTGCCAGCTGCCGAACCTATGGAATTGGGAGCCATGCAAGCTACCACAGATCCTAGTCCTCGCCGTCCACACCATGCACTTGGAACCTGTTTTTACTGCGGAGATCCTCGGCACTGGATAAAGGATTGCCCGCGGCGCCCTGGCACTCCACAGGAATTTTCCCGGAATACACCACCTAGGCCTGTGGGTGGACAGGTAATTCCTTTAAGTTCTAAGAGACTCTTAGTGCCAATTTCTATTGCTTTCACCTCCTCTAAGGGAGAAGGAGTTGCCATGATTGATTCAAGGGCTACTGCTAATTTTATGTGTTATGAGTTTGCTGTCTCATTGGGTATTTCTTTAATTCCACTTGCTCACCCCACTAAATTAGTTGGTATTGATAACACCCCACTAGCAAAGGGGGAGATTAGTCTCTGTACTCCATTGCTATCATTTCAGGTTGGTGTACTGCATGTGGAACAGCTGTCATTTTTGGTTATGCATGACCTCCCAACTAGTGTCATACTGGGGCTTCCATGGCTCCAGCTCCATAACCCCAACATTAACTGGGTTTCTGGTGAATTGGAGAAGTGGGGTGCAGATTGTTCACAGAAATGCTTGTTAACACACGTTTGTGGTATCGTCTCCGTACAAGCTTCTCTTCAGAATCTTTTGGGCCAATTCGCAGATGTCTTTTCTATGAAGGAGTCTGAGCGGTTGCCACCTCATCGCTCCTATGACTGTACTATCAATTTGGTTCCCAATTGTAAATTCCCTAAGGGACGCCAATATAATTTATCACCTCCTGAAAGAGAAGCTTTACGTCAATATGTACAAGAGGCTCTAAGAAAGGGGCATATCCGTCCGTCCACCTCACCCCTGGCCGCAGGTTTCTTTTTTGTCAGTAAAAAGGATGGAGGACTTAGGCCGTGTGTAGACTACCGAGGTCTTAATGAAATAACTGTCCGTAACCAATATCCACTAAAGTTGATTCCGGACTTGTTTTACCAGGTTCAGGGGGCTCGATGGTTCTCGAAGTTGAACCTGAGGGGGGCGTATAATCTCATTCGTGTAAAGGCTGGCGACGAGTGGAAGACCGCCTTCAATACCCCCGAGGGCCACTTCGAGTGTCTAGTTATGCCCTTTGGGCTGTGCAATGCTCCGGTGATTTTTCAAAATTTCACTAATGATATTTTCCAACATGCTATTGGCCGCTATGTAATTGTCTATCTGGATGATATTTTAGTGTTCTCTCCTGACTGGGACTCACATTTAAATCATGTAAGGGATGTTCTCCAGGTACTCCGCAATAACCAACTTTTCGCCAAGCAAGAAAAGTGTATTTTCGGGGTCCAAAGTCTATCTTTTTTGGGTCATATTTTGACACCCCAGGCCATCACAATGGAGCCGGAGAAGGTAGAAGCGGTTCTTAATTGGGCTCGTCCTGCATCTTTGAAAGCTCTTCAAAGATTTCTGGGGTTTGCCAATTTTTACCGCAAGTTTATAAAAAACTTCTCCATTGTGGTGAAACCTCTCACAGATCTTACTATGAAAGGTTCCGACTTGGTAAACTGGAGTAAAGATGCAGTGGACGCCTTCACGTTTCTTAAGGAGAGCTTTGCCACTGCTCCTGTTCTTACCCAGCCCGATCAGGAGAGACCCTTTGTTGTTGAGGTTGACACCTCGGAGGCAGGGGTGGGGGCAGTACTTTCACAGGGGACTTCGTCTTTGACTCATTTGAAACCCTGTGCGTTCTTCTCAAAGAAGTTTTCCCCAGCTGAAAAAAATTATGATATTGGGAATAGGGAACTGCTCGCTATAAAATTGGCCTTTGAGGAATGGCGACATTTCCTGGAGGGGGCCAAACATCCTGTTACTCTCCTCACCGACCATAAAAATCTTGAATATCTCAAAACGGCCAAACGGCTTAATCCAAGACAGGCAAGGTGGGCGTTGTTCTTTTCACGTTTTAGTTTTGTGATTTCTTTCAGACCGGGCTGCAAAAACGCCAGAGCAGACGCGCTTTCTAGAAGCTTCTTGCCTGAACAACCGTCAAACATCCCACTTGTTCCCATTTTACCTGATAAAGTATTTTTGGCTGCTAATTCCTCTGATTTGTTTGCTGAAGTTAAGCAATTTCAACATTTGTCTCCGTCCGGCTCTCCTGATAATAAATGGTTCGTTCCCTGTCATTTGCGTTTGAGACTGCTGAATGAACACCACAACTCTCCTCTTTCAGGTCACCCTGGTATCTCTGGTACTATGGAGTCAATCTCCAGAAATTTTTGGTGGCCGACTTTACGCCGGGATGCCACTGCCTATGTCAAGGCGTGTGACATTTGTGCCCGGTCTAAGGTTAACCGCTCACGGCCTTTGGGTGAACTATGTCCTCTACCTGTTCCCTCCAAGCCATGGACCCATCTTTCCATGGACTTTGTTACTGATTTACCTTCCTCCCTGGGAATGACTACCTTGTGGGTTGTGGTGGATCGCTTTAGTAAGATGGCGCACTTTATTCCTTTACCCAAATTGCCATCCGCCAAGCAATTGGTCCCCTTGTTTCTAAATCATGTGGTGCGGCTGCATGGAATTCCTTCTAATATTGTGTCGGATAGGGGTACCCAATTTGTCTCCAAATTCTGGAGAGCTTTCTGTAGTAAAATTGGCGTTTCCCTTGCTTTCTCATCGGCCTTTCACCCGGAGACCAATGGGCAGACAGAACGGGCCAATCAAGCCCTTGAACAATTCTTACGTTATGTGGCTGATAAGCAAGAGACCTGGGCATCTTTTATTGCCCTGGCAGAGTTTGCCATAAATAATAGGGTGAACTCTTCCACAGGGATATCTCCCTTCTTCTGCAACATGGGATTTCACCCTAAATCCAGCTCTTTCTCTGAGGACCCCTCGGACAATCCTGAGGTAGAGATTGTTTCCTCTGATCTGCGGTCAGTTTGGGAGCAAGTCCAAAGCAGCATCAAAAAGGCTCATGAGTCACAATGCCACTTCGCTAATATGAAAAGAAGGAGAAGTCCTTCCTTTGAAGTTGGGCAGAAAGTGTGGCTTTCTACTAAAAATCTGAAACTAAGAGTCCCCTCTGGTAAACTGGCTCCCCGGTACATTGGTCCTTTTAAAATATCTCAGATAATCAACTCTGTTTCTGTCAAATTGGATCTCCCCCAGTCTATGAGAGTGCATAAGGTTTTCCATGTCTCTCTCCTAAAACCTTATGTACCTCCAGTTTGTCCGGCTGACACACCTCCTGCTCCTGTTGTTGTACTTGGTCACCCCGAGTTTGAGGTAAGAAAGATCTTGGATTCCAGGAAAGTTCGTGGGGTCCTGCAGTACCTGGTGGACTGGAAGGGGTATGGCCCTGAGGAGAGGTCGTGGGTGTCTCATTCTGAGGTTCATGCTCCCAGGTTATGTAAGAGGTTCCATATCAATTTTCCTGAGAAGCCTTCCCTGTGTGAGGGTCCAGGGGCCCCTCATAAAGGAGGGGGTAATGTCAGGATTCGTACCGGGGTCTAGTCTGTGTTCCACAGCAAGTCTCGCTGCCTTACTGGTTGTGCCACACAACCAGTCTTAATATACAGGTTCTGATCAACTAGTTCTTTTTCGTTCTTCCTCCGTTCTGGTGATTGGCTGCTTCACTGTTTCCTGTGCTTATGTCCCGCCTTTTTCCTATTTAGCACTCCACAGGGCTTTCACTCCTTGCCGGTGATTCTTCTGTGGTACGGATTCCTGTCTCCCTACAGCGCTGTCCGGTACAACCTCTGACAGCTTCCCGGTCTCTCTTTCGTTGAGTACCTCTGGGACTCCAGCTTTCCGCTTTTGTCTTTGCTGAAAGCTTAGTACTTTTGTGTTAGTTTGGGGTTTCGTGGTTTTCCCCTTCAGGTTCATTCATTCTTTAGTTTCACACTAGTAGTCCTCCTTGCTGCTGCTTGTCTCTCTTAGGTTGTCCTGCACTCATTCCACCCTCGGTTTACCCTCACTGTAGCTCCCTGCACTTACGCCGAGGTAGGGACCGCCGCCCAGTTGTCGCCCACCGGCTAGGGTGGGACCGGCAAGTAGGTAGGGCCAGTGGGGGGTGGAGCTCAGTGGCACCTTCTTCCCCCGCCGTGTGGTGGAATCATAACACCTTCTGGCTGGATAGACAACTTGGCTGCCTTCCAAAATAAAAGGGAGGGGGAATTGGTTTGGTCCCTCCCAACAGCTGGGCAGGGGTGGCTAGGAGAAATGTAGTCAGTCTTCGGTGGAGGGGCAGTGATGTGTGCCTGGCAAGGGTTGTGGAGCTCCTCCTGAATATGGACATCAGGGTGACAGACATCTTTGCCCTGATTCATCCTTATGGTACCTCCATCCTCGACATAAGTTTTGTTTGGCTGGAGGACTAAGAGCTTTTCTGGTCGAACTATGAGCCAGTGAAGGGGGAGCCCGGCTGGCGAGAGTTTGCCATGCAGGCAGTGTCTTGACAAAATAGTACAGTCGGTGACCATTCTGACAAATAAAGAGTCACTCTCTGGGGTTATTATGATGTGGCTTTCCCGTTACTGGGAGGTCACAGACGTCCCTAAGAAAAATAGGGACAAGTTTGGCATTTGGTCAGGGGGGCTGGACCTTCATGGTGAAGTTGAAGGTTTCAGGGGGTATGGTCACTCACATCCCCTCCTCAGCTTTTCTAGGGAGGGACAGAATCCTGATTTTCTACCAAGGTCAACTGAAGGTCTGCCACAGGTGCGGTAATCCCTGCCACTTCAGTGCGAGCTGCAAGGTGCAGAAATGTGCCTTGAGTGGTGGGGTAGATCATCTGGCCATGGCAGATGACATTAGGTGTCATATGCGTGGTGATCTAGATCACCTGTACAGCCGCTGCCTCGCTCCTTTTCCAGCACCATCTCCGGCCTGGCGGGAGAGAGCCACAGGGGGTTCCTGGCGGTGCAGGCAGAGGGGAGCTGAGGGGGGTCGATGAGGAAAGGCGAGGCTGGAACATCTGCCTACCAGTGGCAACAGGTGAAGCGCTGTAGGGGTGGGGGGGACGATAAGCTTCAGGTAACTGGGGTGATGACAGTTCCTCCCCCAGAGGCGGAAGCCGGAGCCTCTGAGGCCCTGAGAGAGAAGGCGGTGTGCAAGGAGATCAAGACAATGGAGAGGGAGGAGGGGGCTGCTTCTAATGACTCTTCCCAATATGAAAGTTTGGATGAGGAGGTGGTGGAGCAGCCTAAAGTAACAGGTGGCAACAGATCCAGTAATGATCAGAGGAAGAGGAGGAATAAGGTTAAAAAATCTAATGCCCCACCTGGCTGCTAAGGTGCCTATGGAAGGGCTCACTGGCTCACCTCTGATCCCCTTCTCCAATCGGTTCCAAGCCCTCGATGACTCTGCTGTGTCGGAGGTCGAGGGTGAGGGGCCAGAGGTAACATCTGAGGTGCCTTTTGGGAGTGACAAGGTCTATCCTCCTGGGGACTCCGTTTCCTCTGGGGGGAGGACTACCTCAAGGTCCAGAGGCGAGGAATCTGGTATTGGGAAGGGGGTGTCCGGTACTGAGAATGTGGGGATGGACACCTCAGTGTCTTTAAAAAGGAGGGGTGAGTCAGGCTTCTCCTCAGATAGGGAAAAGAAATCAGAGAGTGTGGTTAAAAAAGGCCATCTAACGCAATCACCCGTGATGGCGGAAAGTACCCCGTTGACTCTGGTGTCAATTAATATCATTAGTATTAAGTCAGATGTGGCTGGATATACGACCTTTGATTTTTTTTTCACCCGAGTTGAGGCTGATATTTTATTTTTGCAGGAGACCAGGCTAACGGACCTGGGGTCAATTTATAAAGCAAAGAGGGATTAGAGGTTTGGGCCCTCATACTGGTCTCTTGCTGCAAAGCCATATAGCAGGGTAGTGGTTCTTTTTAAGGCCACTTCAGTGGAATGCAGACGGGTGATTGAGGTAGAAATTGCGAGATGTTTGGTCCTTGACGTCTTCATGAGGGGACAAGAGCTTCGGTTCACTAATATCTATGGCCCACAATCTAAGTGGGGCCGTAAATGTCTCTTCTTGAAGATCAAGCCCTATCTTTTTACGAGCCAGTAGGTAGTTTTCAGTTGGGATTTCAATACTGTAACCAGATACGTGATAGGGAAGGTCCCAGAGACCAGCTGGCTTATGATAGTGTAACGCTGAATTGTATATCAAGCGAAGCTCGCCTGGTGGATGTCCACAATCGGAACTCCCCCAGGTCATGGGGGTTTCACCTTTCATAGGGGTACAGTAGGTCGAGGATAGATAGATTTTTTTTTTAAAAGGAAGAAGCTGTCTCTTCTGCATTGTCCGAGGTAGAGTTCTCCGATCACTGTTTAATTTTATTTTCCTTGAATGTTTCAGAGACCCCCGGATGGAGAGAGGCCTATGGAAGCTGAATTCATCCCTTCTGGAAGAGGCAGAAGATAATCTTTTGAGGAGTTTTTTCAAAGCCAGGTACCTTTCTTGGATCTTTATAGCAATAAGTCTGAGTGATGGGAGATCTTCAAAGGAAGGGTTGCGAGGTTCTTCCATCAGCTCTTAGGAGCCTGAGTAGGTACCGCCTGTATCGGGATCTGGGGAGGAAATCTCCAGGGTGAAGACCTTGCTCAAGGGGGTCACACATCCTTGGTTTTTGAGAGGGTTTTAGAGAGGTACCGCTCACCCGGCCATTACAGGAACTGTAAGATGTCAGTGAGTTGCAAAGTGGTGGCAGGACTGATTGACAGTATGGGGTCCTTGAACAGATCCAAATCAAGGATCCTGGAGGTGGTCAGGTCCTTCTACTCGCGCCTTTTGGCGAGGAGGGATCCTGATCGGGATGAGATGTCAGCTTTCCTGGCTGAAACCGTGCCTGAGCCTTGGGATGACCCCTATTTTCATCATTTGACAGAAGTAATCAGGGACAAGGAAGTGAGACGGGCAATTGATGGGCTTCAGCCCAAAAAGTCACCTGGTCCGGATGGCTTAACATCCAATTTTTATAGGACTTTAAGGGACTCTTTGGTCCCCCTCTTGACTGAGCTGTTTAATGAATGTCTCTCCTCGGAAATTCTGCCCAGCTCAATGAGGAAGTCAGCCCTGATTATCTATTCAAAGGGTAAAGAAGACTAATCCCGTATTGAGAATATCCAGAGTGCTTCTCAATATGGACCAAAAGGTTCTGGCAAAGGTGCTCTTTAATTGGCTGGTGAAGTTTGCACCCCATCTCCTTTCGGGGGCCAGCATTGCTCTGTTCAAGGCAGCAGTTCATTTAGTGCTCTGCTTGGTGTCCAGAGGCAGTGGAGCAGAGCAGGGCAGGTCACTGGAAGGGGTAATTGCTGTCCTTAGACCAGGCGAAGGCCTTTGACAGGGTTAACCATGAGTACCTTTGGTCCGTCTTACTGAAGTATAGTCTGCCTGGGAAGTTTGTTGATTGGTTGAGAGTTTTGTACAATGGGGCAGAGACTTTTCCGCTTGTGAATGGTTGGGTTGGACAACCTTTTGGGATGAGTTCTGGTGTCCACCAGGGATGTGCATTGAGCCCACTGTTATATATGTTTGCGATTGACCCTCTTTTAAGGAGGGTGGAGCGTGGATCGTTGGTGGGAGTCTTGATGGACCAGGTGGAGCCGGGGACCGCCTTGAGGGTAGTGGCTTACGCTGACGATGTTTCATTTTTTGCATCCTCGAGAGAGGAGGCAGATTGGGCGATGTCTGAGGTCGGGCACTACTCGGTGGCATCCAGGTCCATGATCAATCAGGACAAGTGTGAGTCTTTGGCTGGGAGGGGGAGGTCCAAGTTTTGATCTCCCAGACACCATTTCAGGGCCTCAGGCCACAGCCAAAATTTAAGGCATCAGTTTCGGTCAAGGGGACTATCCCCAGCAAAATTGGTAGGGCAGATTTAAGATTGCCACCCAGAAGGTTGATCAGTGGAAGTGTTGGTCTTTGACCCTGAGGGAAAGTGTTACCTTGGCTAAAGGCTTTCTGCTTCCCTTGTTAATTTACCTGGGCAGTGTGTGCATCTTGCCAGAGCCTCTTTGGAGACGGGTCTACGGCCTGTTTTTCCAATTGTTGCGGGGGATTAGGCTGAACCTAATCAAGAGGGAGGTCACGTACCGCACTAGGAGACTAGGAGGGATGGGTATGGTCAACCCAGTGGTATTTCTAATAAACACCTTTCTTAAGGCAAACATCGCCAACCTCTGGTTAGAGAAGGCACCTCCGTGGGTATTCTCCTATAGGGGTGGTTTCGGCCTTTCTTCCAGGAATGGGAGACAGGAGGGCAAGTGAAGGACCTTCATTCATCTAATGGGCATCTCCCGGCTTATGTTACCCCTGTTCTGAAGGTGATCTGTCAGTGGGGTCAGGGAGTGTGGGCGATCAGGACTTTATCGAGAAGGTTTCTTGACAATAGGGTCCTGTTGACCCACTTTCAGAAGCAACTGACGCTCAAAGATTGCCCAAGTCGGTATCTGGAGGCGGGGCTTGGGTTATTGAACTCTAAGCGGATCCCATTGAAATTTTGGGACTTGACTTGGCGCTGCTTTCACGGGAAACTGTATGTGAAGGATAACATGAATTACAGAACTCTGATGAATGGGGTTGTTCCCGTGAGGAGTGTGGTGGCATGCTTGAAAGCATGGAGCATTTCCTGCTTCGGTGTCCCTTTAATACAGGAGTCTACAGTCGGGTGGGTGCTTCCATTGGCTGGCAGGCCTCTCCTATGCAGAGTGGGCCTATGGGGCAATGCGGTCCCTTGGTGGCCGACAGCGGGACATGATTTTCTTAGTTAGCTTGGTAACTAGGTTTTACACATGGAAATCATGGTTCTTAGTGTCTACTCAGCAGAAAGCCTTCCCCCAGGTGGAGGTGGTTAGGAACATACTGGTTGACCTGGCAAAAGTGCGCTTGCTGGAGTTTGAGAGGCTGGGTGCTGGGAGGGCCTCTCTGCTATGAAGAGGGTTCTCCTTTAATGTGCCCTAGGGTGAGTTAGGTTCTGTGTGCTTGTGATATGGGTGAGTTAGAATGGGTAGGGTCAGGGAGTGGCAGGTAGGGACAGTTTTAGGGACAGGTAGTTAGTATTAGGTTGGTAGTGAGAGCCAGTTAGGGAAAGGTAGGGACAGGTAGGGAGAGTGTGGTAGGGCTGTAGGGACAGGCTTTTCTTTTCCATATTAGAGAGGGTCAGGGTGCCATGTGGAAGATTATGGTAAGAGCTTCTATAGTCTCCATTTCCTGGTGGTGGGCTGGTACATTCACTTAAAGGTTTTTGTTTTGCAATATCAGTATTTTTGAGTGTAGGGCTTGCAAACACCAAACTTGGGCCTGTTTTGGTAAGTGGTTATGGTTTGTTCTTGTAGTAAGTGGTTATGTTCTGATTTAGTTAAGTTATGTAGTAGTGCAATTTCATTTCCTGTATATACTGTATGTATATGTATATGTTGTAATGTGTTTACTGTTTTGCGTATGGGGGGCATAGTTTAAGTTGGGTGGAGTGTTTCTTGGAGGGAGGAGGGATGGGTTTCAGTGTATGGACGTCTTAAGGGATGCCAAGGAAAATAGGTCGCAAAAACTTCGGTGGACCTGGCGTGATACCTAGTGTGATAGACTGCAAACTTTTGTAGTCCTGGGTGAAAATATAGGCCACAAACTATCGTGGGAACTTCTTTGGGAGTGGTTTAGTTTAGTGTTGGAAAAATAAAATAAAAAATAAAAAAATGTATTCATGTAGATTTGTGTGTAGGGTTAAGGTTCTGGCTAGGTGGCCTATGTATTTCTTCTTTTTGGGCAATGGGCCAGATTCTTGTTTCAAATTTTGGGAAAAAGGGGGTGTGTATGAAGGGGGTTTTTCTTGATAGGTTAATGTGTAAGCTAAGGTCTCTTCCCTTAATGGGGGGGTTACTGGAAAAGAAGGGAAAATCTTCTTGTCATATATAACCTTGTAAGGTACTTGCTGGACATTTGGTTTTTGGACTCAGATGTCTGGGTTGTGGTTTTGGGTTTTGGGTCTTTGTGGGGGTTTTTTATGTATTGTTATATATATTGTTATGTTTTGTATTTTTATAAAAAAAAAAAAAAAAAAAAAAAAAAAAGAGTTCCAGCTCCAGCAGCATTCTCCAAAGTCTCCCACCACTACTGCATGCACACGGTGTCATGACAATAGCAAAATATCTCAGGTCTAGAGGATCCTTTCTAATCCATAAAGCTAGGCGTACCCTTTCTATCCCTGCTCCCCAGACTACTTCTGATGAAGATGCCAAGGCCATGTGTCTTACTCAGCTCCTGAATGAACTATTATCTGTCCCCTCTCTCACCCAGGGAAGTGAATAGCTATTGTGTATATGAATACACACATTAGACTAAAAAGGAAGACATAAAGGGATAAATGAAAATACCAATCATGCAAATAGGCACCCACAAACAGAATGGAACACCCAGACATAAAGAGAGGAAAAACAAAATTGGATTGGATGAGGGTATGCACTTGCCAAAATGCCTCCACAAACAACCAACATCTTGAGGTCCAACCATACGTTATAGAACTAACTCTGGCATTGCCTGCTTGCCAGAGGCAAATATATATATAGCAGAGGGGAGTGGCAAACACTGAACAACTGAGCGCATCATAGCAGAAAAGCCTCTAGGAGCTCTTAGCAGAACAGATTAACCCCTGCACTGCTAGCAGAAACCTACACCATTTACTATGAAGGTGAAGAGCTTCTAATCAGTGCAGGAATATGAGAAATCAGACAGCACAGTCTTCTCTGTCTTGGTAAACCTATGATGGTAACCCCCCTTCTATGTGGGGCCTCTGGAACCTCAGGGCCGGGTATATCAGAGGGTGGCATTTGAAAAGACAGGATCAGCCTGACCGCATGGACGTCAGATGCTGGTACCCACTCTTCAGGACCGTAACCTTTTCAGTGTACCAGATACTGAAGTGACTGATGAACCAAGCGAGAATCAATGATGTTAGCAATCTGAAATTCCAAATTTCCATCAACAATGACCAGGGATGGAAGTAGTGGTGATGGTACAGAAGATGGAGCGTACGTATTTATTGATTCTTAGAAGGACTGATGAAAATAGGTCCCACAAATGCATGTAGTTCCAAGGGCTTTACTTACAATTCTGGCATGCACAGATGCCCGCCTCAGTGCTGCGTTCTCCAGGTGAGTGGGCCAGACAACCCCACGGGAAGTATGCTCCAGCCATGTCTCAGAAGAACCACCTTTCCGTTTAGGGAGCTTTCTTTATAATCCAATCCATCCAGCAGCCTCTAATCACAAAAGCTGCTCCAGACACGTCCTTCTCCTTCCATCCCTCTGAGAGAATCTCTATCTTACTTCCTATCCTTCTCCCGCTCTCCAACTACTCTCCGCCCACCTCCCAGCACTCTTTGTACTCCAAGCAGGGGCCATAAAGGATGCTCTGCTACACTACTTGTGTGTGTGGGATGGAATGTGGTCGGGTGTCTCCACCTTACCTGGTTGTGGGATACCACACCTTTGTGGTGACTGGACCCTCAGGGATGCCACACTCCCCCCCTGTTGAACCCAGCACATCCGCAGGGAACATACAAAAAATTATTTTTCAACAGATCTGTCAATTTTAATTAAACATCTTCTCCTAAGGAGAGGCACATTTACTTTAAACGTTACCAACTTTTTTTTATTTTTATTTTTTTATTTAACAAGTTAACTGCTTCCTGGTGACAACCACTATCTTTAGTTTGTCACCTGCTGTGAATTTTCATTTATTAACTATACATCTTTATTAAACGTTAGTATAATAATGTAAAGTGCTATTATTAAACGGCAATTATATGGGAAAATGGTGGATACTGGTCCAGCCGAAGTATCGGCAAATGTCTTTGTGTAGAATGGAAGACCTGTTCAAGACCTCCAATGGTGGTCCTCGGTGGGCTGCAGGACATAACTGGTGTTTCCCTTTAGACACTGTCTTCGGCCACACCCAACAGGTTTTTGTTCAGGTCTGTTGTAGTTGTGCAATGATGGGTCCTTATTTTCTTATATGGTTTAGGTAAACCATGAGGGAGCACCTGAAAAGGTGCAGAACTATTTACAACTGAAAGTTTTTGGATCAATCATTGTTCATGATCTCGGCAGTTTTTATTTTAAGAAAACTGGGGAACCATTTATCAACGTAGAAAACTTGCATAAGAAAACTTTGCAAAAACCCTCCTGGGTAACTGTTTATTAACTTGTTAACGGTGCAGTTCTCAAATTTTTTCTGTTGTTCACCTCCTGGGGTGAAGGAAATGTTGTAACACTTCTGCTTCCAGGGTAAATGCTCTGGGTGTCCTCTTCCAGGTGGCATTACAAACTGGAGGTAATCCTCCTGTTGAGCTCCTCCTGGTGGAGCTGGGTTGGTGGCTGCTTGTGTTGGTGAGACTGCAGCCTGTTGGTGGGTTGCAGCTGGTGTCACTGCTGCTACAGACATGGAGGCTGCGGTTATAATTGTTGGAGCTGTTACTGCTGCTGTTGTGGGCGCCCCCTGGTGTTCGTACACAGCTGCCAGCTCTGCAGGAATTCTGCGTACATTTTAAGGCATACCAGCTGCGGGTCCCCAGGTGGCAGGTGAAAGACACAGTCACCTGGGTACAAATCACGGCCTGGATGTCCCTGGGTGAGATGCGCCTCCACATCCCGCTGGCTGACAAACAGGTCAGCAATTTCCTTGGAGTCCTGGATGAACCCATAGCTCTACTCCACGTCGAAATTGGGGACTGTGCCCCACCCGATTGGATCACACCCCTCCATGCGTTCGGCACGGGTCAGCCTTTTTGCCCGCAGGTCCCAGTCCACCAGGGCTAACCACTGCTCCTGTTGCTCCCTCCTCTCCTTGGCAAACTGCAGGAGCTGCTGGTGGCAGATCTCTTCCCTGGACAAGGGATACCCCTGGCCCTTGCCTCCAGCGTTTCCCAGGTGGTGACATCCCGTTGGCCTCTGCCCACAGAGGATAGATGCGGTACCATTACTGGCTCCAGCATTCCCCCCAGGGAGCTGTCTCCCGATCCCATGCAATGTTCAGCACCACCTGGCCAGACTTCGGGTCTGGTGGTGACCCAATGAAGCCTAACAGGGCCTCCCAAGATGCAGGGGCAGCGGCCATACCTACATCCTCATGGTCTTCAAGATCATGTTGCTCCTCCGCAGATGTTGGCGGCGGGGACGCTGGGGAATCTGCAGAATCAGACGCTGGAGAGGCGCTCTCAGGGGCTGATGGTGGCGACTCCTGGGTCATGTCGGCTGCTTCCAGCGGCGTGGTCTGGGTGACAGCAGCAGGTACCGATGGTGGGGGTACCTGGTCAGTGACAGTGGGTACCAGTGGTGAGGGTACCTGATGCGGGTCAGCGGGTACCAGTGTTGGGGGTACTTCAATGGCAGACCCCTCCTGGGCGTGCTGCCTCTTCTGTTCCAGCAAAGCCTTACTCAGCTGCAAGCTGCAGTTCAGCTGGATGATTTCTGTCTCCAGCTGCTCCATGTCTAATCCTTCCAGCGGGCCAGAGCCTGGTGCCAGGGAGCCGGGTGAGTGGTGTTGCTCCTCTCCACGCTATTCAGGCCTCCGTCTGCTCTCCATCATGGCTGTCTGGGGTTGTGGATTCTTCCTGGCTCTTCTTCCCACCGCTGACCTTCTCTCCTCCCATTGGGGGTGGTGTCTCTTCTCCTTGCCACCATGCCAGGCCAGGACCCAAACTCCTCTGGGGGTCAGCCATGACGCTGTTGCATAGAAATATCGGCAGGAGAGGTTCAGGATTTTCCCCGCTTTTTCTGAGGTGCCACCCACGATGACACGACTCTCTGCACTGCCATGGCGGCTATTTTCACAGTTCAATTTTCAGTCCTTTATATCCACTCTTTTGCACATTTTTAGGTTTTTCAGTTTTCAAAGGCATAAAATCTTCAGCACACAGGACCCGGTGATACTGCGCTTCGTCATCCTGTTCGTGATGTCTAAATGACGTGCCCCAGGGACCATGGGATACTCGGTCCCGGTCCGGTCATCTTAAAGGGATGTGTCACAGTGGCAGTGACCTGGTCCGTGGCCCCAGGCGGTCATGTAAAATGGGTGTAATTAGATAAGGATAGGGTTTGTATGAATTTGTGATGCCACCTGTGGTTTCTGGTCAGTGGTGACCAGCACTGCAGTGTTGCTTCTCTGGGACAGATGTTATGATGCAGCAGAGTTGGTGAAGCTCTCCACAGGCAGAGCTGTAGTCCCAGGGCAGTTGAGATGAGTTTACAGCTGGTAAGGCAGTGTGGAGTGGAAGATGTAGCAGTGCTGAGTGAGAGGCGCAGAAAGAAGGTAGACGACACAAATACATGTAGTTCCAAGGGCTTTACTTACAATTCTGGCATGCACAGATGCCCACCTCAGTGCTGCGTTCTCCAGGTGAGGGGGCCAGACAACTTTCAGATAAGATGAAGTACTCTCTTCCAGCACTCCCTGTCAATATGTACCTTTCTTGGCCGTCTCCACACAATATGCTGCTTTCCACTTTCCTTCCTTTCCAGCACTTCACAGTTATCATTCCAGGCCAGCAACTGTGAATCCTGTCAGACAACGCCCTTCCGTTTCTGTGATCCTATGTAGCTGCCTTTCCAGTCAGAATAACTGTGGTAGGGGCTATGGTCCATAAAGTAACCACAGCTATCGGCTTGCTAGTAGCGCCCTGAAGTACGCTCATTAGGCTAGGGGCCGTGACCCTTTGCGACCAGTTTCTTCCTCCACCTGATGTTAGTCAGCATGGATAAGAGACCCACGGGGAGTATGCTCCAGCCGTGTCTCAGAAGAACCACCTTTCCGTTTAGGGAGCTTTCTTTATAATCCAATCCGTCCAGCAGCCTCTAATCACAAGAGCTCTTCCAGACACTCTTCTCCTTCCCTCCCTCTGAGGGAATCTCTATCTTACTTCCTATCCTTCTCCCGCTCTCCAACTACTCTCCGCCCACCTCCCAGCACTCTTCGTGCTCCAAGAAGGAGCCATAAAGGGTGCACTGCTACACTATGTGTGTGTGGGGTGTGGGATGTAATGTGGTTGGGTGTCTCCACCTTACCTGGTTGTGGGATACCACACCTCTGGGTGAGGTGCAGCATCTCTGTGGCGACTGGACCCTCAGGGGCGCCACACTTTCACACTTCAGTGACAGAAATAATATCTTGTCCTTGTATTGGGGATCCTGCAGAGTGACCACCCAGTAATCAACACTAGTAACAATCCAGCCAATTAGCTGGTTGTCAAGCAGTCATAGCATTTTTTCCACAGTATTCACAAAAAAACACTGCAGAGTACACTGATTTTTTAGACACACTACTCGCAAATAACTGCTGTGAAGTACAATAATTTTTTACACACTATTCGCAAAACAATCGCAGAGTACAATAATTTTTTACATACACGCCTACAAAAAAATGTTGCAAAGTACAATCATTTTTTCCACACGCTACTTGCAAAAAATTGCTGCAGAATACAACAATTTTTTATACAGACTACTCACAAAAATCCAGTCACAGTACACATTTTTTAGACACAGTACTCTCAAAATAATGCTGCAGAGCACGATAAATTTTTCCACACACTACTCACAAAACACACTGCAGAGTACACTTATTTTTAAGACGCAGTACTAGCAAGAAAAGCTGCAGAGCTGTTAGGGTTACGGATCACACTAAGTATAAAATTTAAGAAAGTGCGATCGCAACCCGGGGTCCACCGTGCAGAGATGGTAAACTGCTGCTCGGTAATGGCGGAGTACAAACCAAACACCGACGGGTTAACAACTGACCCGGTGTGTACAGGAGCAAACTGTTACTTCACAGAGCCGCTGGCACAAATGACGGAGCCTGTTAACGTCACAGGACTCGCATCATGAAACAATCACTGACCTCAGGGAGACCAGTCAAAGAAAACACTGCGGCAGCCGGCAAAGGAGCTCAATCAGTGAAATCCTAGGTGCATTGCTCCCTGGGAAATATGAATATGCAAATACAGTCCGTGGAGCCTCATTTAAGAGTCTCAAACACGAGACTAGCCAGATCTTCCTCCAGAGAAGGACCCAGCCAAGGAGTGTCTCCTTTCGGAAACCACAATTATCACCATATTAAGTGGCCCTTTAAGAGAGACTTGCCTGCTGCCCCTGCAAGACTTTCAACTCAGGATCCGTTTTAACTGTGGGTGCCTCTCAGGGGCCACTTTGGCCTGTGGGGCCCCTCAGGGTCTGATTTGGTGGGTGGGGCCCCTCAGGGTCTGATTTGGTGGGTGGGGCCCCTCAGGATCCGATTCGGTGGCCTGGGATCCTCAGGGCTTGAATTGGTGGACGGGATCCCTCAGGGTCTGGTTTGGTGAGCGGGGCCCCTCTGGGTCCGGTTTGGTGGGCGGGGTCCCTCTGGGTCTGGTTTGGTGGGTGGGGCCGCTCGGTCCGATTTGTTGGGCGGGGCCCCACAGAGTCCAATTTGGAGGCCGGGGTGGCTCAGCCTCCGATTTGGAGGCCGGGGTGGCTCAGCCTCCGATTTGGAGGCCAGGGTGGCTCAGCCTCCGATTTGGAGGCCGGGTCGATCAGCCTCCGATTTAGAGGCTGGGGTGGTCAGCCTCCGATTTGGAGGCCGGGGTTGATCAGCCACCGATTTGAAGGCCGGGGTCAATCAGCCTCCGATTTGGAGCCTGGGATCACTCAGCTTTCGATTTGGCTCGCTGGCCCTTTAAGACACATTTTGGTGTGCCGGCCCTTTAAGAATCACTTTGGCGCGTCGACCCTTTAAGAGCCAGTTTGGCGCACTGGGCTTCTAAATCCACTTTGGCGCACATTCTCTCTCAGGGGCATGCGTCATGTGATGAAGCTAGATTTGCATTTGTGCTTTGGGTTTCGCTTTAAGAGCTGATATTATCTGGCAGAAACTGTGTCCTGGTGGGGTCATGTAAAGTTCGTTGGCTTTGGCATAGTAACTGGGTCGACCTGCGCATATCAATGAGCTTAACTGCCGCAACTCATCCTCAAATTTGAATCACCTCTCGACTGCCCCAAGTATTCCTATGGCAAAATTTTCCCATTGAAATGCATTGAGACAATGCATTCCAATGACGGGAAAAAAAAATTTCAACTGCGTGTGCCTGCGCATATCAATGAGCTTAACTGCCATTTGAATTGCCTCAGGGCATGTTTTCTCTATGGCAACATTTCCCCATTGAAATGCATTGAGGAAAATGTTTTTTCAAGTTCAAATTGTGCAAAAACTACAAATCCGATAGACACGAAAATTACTTAGTACACCACTCGTGGACGCTGGCTTCGAAACGACACCTCAATGGTGTCTGTGCGTATAGCGGTTCGGGCTGCATTAATTGCGGAAAATCAACTGAAAAATAATAAGAAGCAGAAAAAGAAGAATAAGTTAGCAGTGTTCAGATTACAACATAGTGGCTTTTTCAAGAGCACTATAACTAGATGTATATTTCCTGAAGTAACTGTGGGTGCCTCTCAGGGGCCAGTTTGGCCTGTGGGACCCCTCAGGGTGTGATTTGGTGGGTGGGACCCCTCAGGGTCTGATTTTGTAGGTGGGGCCCCTTAGGGTCTGATTTTGTGGGCGGAGCCTCTCTGGGTCCAATTTGGAAGCTGGAGTGGATCAGCCTCCGATTTGGAGGCCGGAGTGGATCAGCCTCCGATTTGGAGGCCGGGGTCGATCAGCCTCCGATTTGGAGGCTGGGGGTGGCTCAGCCTCCGATTTGGAGGCCAAGGTGGCTCAGCCACCGATTTGGAGGTTGGGGTGGCTCAGCCTCCGATTTGGAGGCCGGGGTCCATCAGCCTCCGATTTGGTGGGCAGGGTCGATCAGCCTCCGATTTGGAGGCCGGGGAGGCTCAGCCTCCGATTTGGTGGCCGAGGTGGCTCAGCCTACGATTTGGAGGCCGAGGTGGCTCAGCCACCGATTTGGAGGCCGGGGTCGATCAGCCTCCTATTTGGAGGCCGGGGTCGATCAGCCTCCTATTTGGAGGCCGGGGTCGATCTGCCTCCGATTTGGAGGCCGGGGTGGCTCAGCTTTCGATTTGGCGCGTCGGCCCTTTAAGACTCATTTCGGTGTGCCAGCCCTTTAAGAATCAGTTTGGCTCACTGGGCTTCTAAATCCACTTTGGCGCACATTCTCTCTCAGGGGCATGCGTCATGTGATGAAGCTAGATTTGCATTTGTGCTGTGGGTTTCGCTTTAAGTGCTGATATCTGCCAGAAACTCTGTCCTGGAGAGGTCATGTGAAATTCGTAGGCATTGGCATAGTAACTGCTTACTATAGCTTAACTGCCATTTGAATTGCCTCAGGGCATGTTTTCTCTATGGCAACATTTCCCCATTGAAATGCATTGAGGAAAATGTTTTTTCAAACGCAAATTACGCAAAAACTACAAATCCGATCGACCCGAAAATTACTTAGTACATCACTCGTGGACGTTGGCTTCGAAACGACACCTCAACAGAGTCTGTGCGTGTAGCGGTTCGGGACGCATTAATTGCGGAAATCAACTGAATAACTAGATGTGTATTTCCTGAAGGAAGTACAGATAGTGCTTTGAAATGGTGCCCGGGCTGCCCCTTTAAGAGAGACTTGCCTGCTGCCCCTGCAAGACTTTCAACTCAGGATCCGTTTTAACTGTGGGTGCCTCTCAGGGGCCACTTTGGCCTCAGGGTCTGATTTGGTGTGTGGTGCCCCTCAGGATCCGATTCGATGGCCTGGGCTCCTCAGGGCTTGAATTGGTGACCGGGATCCCTCAGGGTCCGATTTTGTGGCCGGGGCCCCTCAGGGTCTGATTTTGTGGGTGGGGCCCCTCAGGGTCCCATTTTGTAGGTGGGGCCCCTCAGGGCCCCATTTTGTGGGTGGGGCCCCTCAGGGTCCCATTTTGTGATTGGGGCCCCTCAGGGTCCCATTTTGTGGCCGGGGACCCTTACGCTCTGATTTTGTGGGCAGGGGCTCTCTGGGTACAATTTGGTGGGCGGGGCCCCTCTGGGTCCGATTTGCTGGGCGGGGCCGCTCTGGGTCCGATTTGCTTGGCGGGGCCGCTCTGGGTCTGATTTGGTGGGCGGGACCCCTCAGTCCGATTTGGTGGGTGGGGCCCCTCTGGGTCCGATTTGGTGGGCGGGGCCCCTCAGTCCGATTTGGTGGGCGGGGCCCCTCTGGGTCCAATTTGGTGGGCGGGGCCACTCTGGGTCCAATTTGGTGGGCGGGGCCCCTCTGGGTCCAATTTGGTGGGCGGGGCCCCTCTGGGTCCGATTTAGTGGGCAGGGCCCCTCAGGGTCCGATTTGGTGAGCGGGGCCACTCAGGGTCTGATTTTGTGGGGGGCCCCCTCAGGGTCTGATTTGGTGGGTGGGGCCACTCTGGGTACGATTTGGTGGGTGGGGCCCATTCAGAGTCTGATTTGGTGGGTGGAGCCCCTCAGGGTCCGATTTGGTGGGCGGGGCCCCTCAGGGTCCGATTTGGTGGGCGGGGCCTTTCAGGGTCCAATTTGGTGGGCGGGGCCATTCTGGATCCGATTTGGTGAGCGGCCACTCTGGGTCCGATTTGGACCCTTGCAAACCTTTTATAGCAGCGTCCTTCTGGGACCTTCCTGACCTTCCTGATGGTCCAATCCGAGCTGGAGAAGGACCTGAGCATGTGACCTCCGATCTCCAATGAGAGATCGTCCCACGGGCATTCTCAGTGGACCGAAAAGAGGACTTAGTCCCTGGAGCAGCTTGCTGCTGACCAGCATGCGTTGCTATAGCTGGACCAGAGGTGGCAGCAGCAACCAAACCCACAGAGCTGGTCTGGGCAGAGCGGCGGGACTGACGAGTCTGCTGAGCGCCTCCTCTGCGACCGGAGAGGAATGGAAGAAGGCCGAATGCGAGGCTCGGGATTCCTGCTGTGCAGCGACAGGAACCCGATGCCTAACATATGGAGCACAAAAAACTTGATAAGTAACATTTCCCACATGTTTACTTTACATCAGCACAATTTTGGAACCAAATTTTTTTTTGTTAGGAATTTATAAGTGCTTAACGTTGACCAGCGATTTCTCATTTTTGCAACACCATTTTATTTTTAGCGACCACATTTGAATTCACTTTGAGGGGTCTATATGATAGAAAATACCCAAAAGTGACACCATTCTAAAAACTGCACCCCTGACAGTACTAAAAACCATATTCAAGAAGTTTATTAACCCTTCAGGTGCTTCACAGGAATTTTTTTGAATGTTTAAAAAAAATTAACATTTAACTTTTTTCACAAAATAATTTATTTTTTTATTTTACCAAGGGTAACAGGAGAAATTGGACTGTAAAAGTTATTGTGCAGCTTGTCCTGAGTACGCTGATACCTGATATGTGGGGGGACCACTGTTTTGGCGCATGGCAGAGCTCAGAAGGGAAGGAGCGCCGTTTGACTTTTTCACTGCAAAATTGGCTGGAATTCAGATCGGACGCCATGTCACATTTGCAAAGCTCCTGATTTGCCTAAACAGTGGAAACCCCCCCACAAGTGACCCCATTTTGGAAACTAGACACCCGCAAGGATCTTATTTAGATATGTGGTGAGAACTTTGAACCCCCAGGGGCTTTACAGAAGTTTATAGTGTACAGCTGTACAATTAAAAAATCATCTTTTCCAAAAAAATGATCTTTTCACCCCCAATTTTTATTTTTTTCAAGGGAAACAGGAGAAATTAGATCCCAAACGTTATTGTGCAATTTTTCCTGAGTACGCATTACCCCATATGTAAACCACTGTGTGGGCGCATGGCTGGAATTGAGATCAGGCACCATGTCACGTTTGGAGAGCCCCTGATGTGTCTTAGTTGATTACAGTCTGCATTGCTTTGTTACGTGACAATTAGATACTGCATGGCTCATTAATCCCTGGCACCATTGTTGCACTGGATTGTTTTTTATTATTAATTTTTTTTTTCCTGGTGGGAACTAGGTGATTACTAGATAAGTGTGGCAAGCTATGTTTATTCATTCATCAATTTATTAGATTTTGCACACAGGATCCTGAGTTTTGCCAGCTGCTTTATCTCCTTGTTTTAAGGTTAACCTGTCATTTTTGGCGCTGGTGTTATTGCTTAATTTTCGGTTTTCATTCAATACTAGCTCAAAAGCCCGGCGCTTCCCGGGCATAGTAACTAATTATGGTTAGTTATAATAAATTAGAATGATTATATCTATATATGTAAAGCTGAGTGTACAGCCCCGCCCACTCCGCATAGCCACATTCACTTTGATATCCCACATCATCCCGTCAGCCAGAGCTACCGGACTACTACCCCTAATATCCCACATTGTCCCCTCAGCCAGAGCCACCAGACTACTAATATCCCACATCATCCAGTCAAAGCCACCGGACTATTACCCCTAATATGCCACATCATTCCGTCAGCCAGAGTCACCGGACTACTACCCCTAATATGCCACATCATCCAGTCAGCCATAGCCACCGGACAACTACCACTAATATCCCACATCATCCCATCAGCCAGAGCCACCAGACTACTCCCCCTAATATCACACATAATCCCGTCAGCCAGTGCCACCGGACTACTCCCCCTAATATGCCACATCATCCCATCAGCCAGAGTCACCGGACTACTACCCCTAATATGCCACATCATCCAGTCAGCCATAGCCACCGGACAACTACCACTAATATCCCACATCATCCCATCAGCCAGAGCCACCAGACTACTCCCCCTAATATCACACATAATCCCGTCAGCCAGTGCCACTGGACTACTCCCCCTAATATCCCACATCATCCCTTCAGCCTGGGGTCAGAACCAGAGAACTGAATGGAATGGATTTAACTTCCATACCAATGATTCCTTTAATAGAAGCATGGAGTGAGAATCAGAGCGCTCAGGGATTTACTCTAACTTCCATACCGGAGGTCCCTTTAAGAGAGGTCTGGGGTCAGTATCAGAACTCAGAGTTGATATGCCCACACTTCCATACCGGGGATCCCTTTAAGAGGGGCCTGGGGTCAGAACCAGAGCACTGAGTGAAACGGTCCTAACTTCCATACCGGGGATCCCTTTAAGAGATCCTGGGATCAGAACCTGAGCGCTGAGTGGATTTGTCCTGACTTCCATGCCAATGATTCCATTAATAGAATCCCGGGGTCAGAATCAGAGCATTTGAAGGCAAAGTACCAAAGTGCAGAGTGGATTTTCCCTCACTTCCGTACTGGAGATGCCTTTAAGATGGGCCTGGGGGTCAGAACCAGAGTGCTTAGTGGAATTAGTGGAATTGCCCTAACTTCTATACCAATGATCCCTTTAAGAGACCATGGTGTCAAAACCAAAGCGCTGGATGGATTTGCCCTGACTTCCATACCGCAGATCCCTTTAAGAGGGAAGATGTGCCTATGGGACTACGGGATGGAGGATGTGTGATGGGTATATAGGCATGGGAGGAGGTGATTTATTTCTGTCATGTGCTCTCTGCTCCTTTCTGTGGGGCAGACTATGGCTGGGAGCTTATGTTCCCATGGATGCTAGATTTCTCCCACCATATCAGTGTCTGCTGAGGTGTTTCTGGAGTGGGAAAACTGTTGCTCATAGCAACCAATCACAGTTCAGCTTCTTTTAAACAGCTCTGGTGAAATTAAAGATGCTTTGTGATTGGTTGGTGATGCACACATTCATACATTCAAATATATATATATATATATATATATATATATATTACTATGGGGGTAGTCTTACAGATGCCTCTTCATTACTCACCTCAGGGTTTGATGTCACCTGACAATGTAAAGGTGACATCAACCGACCAAACTATCGTCCCACTTGCCACCGCTACAGGGCAAGTGGAATTAGCGAGGCAAAGTGCCAGAATTGGCGCATTTTATAAATGCACTTTTTTCTGGGGCGGCTGAGAACTGTAGCTGTAAAATGTGGCTGCTGAATTGCAGACTTTTCTTCTATCTACAGTATCTATGTAATATATATGTATATATGTGTCACTGATATCTATATATCTATCTCTTCTATGTGTATATACTGTATGTAATCTGTCTATTCTATCCTGTCGGGTTCCGCTGTGATATTACTGTACAAAGCAGATGAAGCAGATGAATTGCTGGATTTTTAGCTATCTTTTTATCTATTATCTACTTTAAAATACTTTAGTGGCAATGAAAATATTTTCCTGCACTTTTAAAGATTTTGCCTACTTTTTCCAATTTTAAGAAAAATGCTCGTGTTTCTAATCACGAATCCAAATGTACCATGTTGGTGCCGAATTTATGTTTATGATCATTTTCCGAACATATTTGCTCATCTCTACTCAGACTCAAAGACTGTACTTTTGAGGGTTCTATACCATGGAATGTACCCCAGACCACAGAATAGTCTATGGGTGAGCAATATAATACTGATTAGGGTAAGTGCACACGTGGAGTAAAATTTCTGCACCATTTTTGCCTCTTGGCAATGAAAACGCATGTGCAAAATTGCGCATTTTTGCCTGCTTTTTTTTTTTTTTGAGTGGTGAATGTTGAAAAATGCATGGCAAAAACTTAGAGAATTGACATGTTGCTGATTATTTTCTACACAAAATCTGAGTCAAAAATATTCACCGTGTGCATGACACCTGAAGTTTCTAATTCACTTTGCTTGCATAAGGTTTTCCTTCAGGCTTTCTCACAAATACAGGCAGAAAAAAAGCGACATAAATGCACCAAATCTGCAATGTGTGCACACAGCCTAAATTTTTGAACAAGGGTTTTTTGAGGGTTATACAAAAAAGAAAGTACCCAAGATGATGTAATACCCTATGGGTGAGAAATAAAATGATAAATTTTGAGCACATTTTTGAGGGTTATATAATAAGGAAATGTACCCAAGAATATGTAATGCCCAATGAATGACTAATATAATACCGATAAATTTTGAACAAGCTTTTTGAGAGCTATATTGTTAGGGCTGGCGGAACGAACCAAATAATAAAGAGATGATAATAAGGTGCGTTCGCAGCCAGAGGTCCACCATGCAGAGATGTTAACTGCTACTCGGTAATGGCGGACACTAAATGGCGGTATCGCACTGGACACACGTGGGTTAAACGACACCCAGCATGCAACGGACTGTTGTTTCACAGAGCCACGGTACCGCATAAGAGATGCCGTACCCTGTTAACGGTCACAGGACACAGCTGAGTCGGTGCTAGTGTATGGTCACAACACTCTGCCCAGGGATGCAGGGTAAGAGCTTCTCTAGACCCACTAAGCACACGACGTCGCAGCTGCGAATGCCACTAATAGACGCTGGCTACTGTGGAGTGTAGACCAAGTGCACAGTGGCGTATAAGCAAAGCCACTACTTGGAGCTGAAGCTAGGCCCTGACTCTGCCTCCTACCTGCACTAACAGCCTAGGCACTACCTGGCAAGGCTGAACAACACATGCGTACCAAGGGTAGGGGTTTCATAATGAGTCAGTCACCAGAGACATTCATACATGCATACAACACTCACTCCACATGGTCTATATTAGCACACGGCCGTGCGGCCATGCGATCCTTTTATAACCGCAGCCTTCTGGGACTTTCCTGATGGCCCAATTCGATCCGCTTGAGGACCTGAGCATGTGACCTCTGACCACCAATGAGCGGTCTTCTCACGGGCATGCTCAGATGGAGAAAAGCAGGACTTAGTCCCAGGAGTGTCTGCTCGCCGCTGACTAATGCTGAATGCTGAACCTGGCGCAACAGCAGCAACCTGAAGCATATCATTATCCTGAGCAAGTCCCTGGGACTGATGTCTCTGCTGAGCAGGAACTTCTGCGGCTGCAGATCAATGGGAGACCGCAGAAAACATGGCTTGAGGTTTCCCCTTGTGCAGTGGTGAGAACTCGACACTTAACATATATACCAACTAAATGTTCTCCAGCCAACTGAATCTTCTAGAGGTAAGCATTATAATACTGATAAATTTTAACCCCTTTACCCCCAAGGGTGGTTTGCACGTTCATGACCGGGCCAATTTTTACAATTCTGACCACTGTCCCTTTATGAGGTAATAACTCTGGAACGCTTCCATGGATCATGGAGATTCTGACACTGTTTTCTCGTGACATATTGTACTTCATGCTAGTGGTAAAATTTAATTCAAATAACTTGCGTTTATTTGTGAAAAAGCGGAAATTTGGCGAAAATTTAGAAAATTTCGCAATTTTCCAACTTTGAATTTTTATGCCCTTAAATCACAGAGATACGGCACACAAAAAACTTAGTAAGTAACATTTCCCACATGTTTACTTTACATCAGCACAATTTTGGAACCAAAATTTTTTTTTGTTAGGAAGTTATAAGGGTTAAAAGTTAACAAGCGATTTCTCATTTTTGCAACACCATTTTATTTTTACGGACCACATCACATTTGAAGTCACTTTGAGGGGTCTATATGATAGAAAATCCCCAAAAGTGACACCATTCTAAAAACTGCACCATCAAGGTGCTCAAAACCACATTCAAGAAGTTTATTAACCCTTTAGGTGCGTCACAGGAATTTTTTGAATGTCTTAAAAAAAATGAACATTTAACTTTTTTTCACAAAAAAAATTATTTCAGGTCCAATTTGTTTTATTTTACCAAGGGTAACAGGAGAAATTAGACTGCCAAAGTTATTGTACAATTTGTCCTGAGTACGCTGATACCTGATATGTGGGGGGGAACCACTGTTTCGGCGCATGGCAGAGCTCAAAAGGGAAGGAGCGCTGTTTGACTTTTTCAATGCAAAATTGGCTGGAATTCAGATCGGACGCCATGTCACGTTTGGAGAGCCCGTGATGTACCTAAACAGTGGAAACCCCCCACAAGTGACCCCATTTTGGAAACTAGACTCCCCAAGGAACTTATCTAGATATGTGGTGAGAACTTTGAACTCACAATGGCTTCACAGAAGTTTATAATGTACAGCCGTACAATTAAAAAATCATATTTTTTCACCCTCAATTTTTATTTTTTCCAAGGGTAACAGGACCCCAAAAGTTATTGTACAATTTGTCCTGAGTATGCTGATACCCCATATGTGGGGGTAAACCACTATTTGGGCGCATGGCAGAGTTCGGAAGGGAAACACCACCATTTGACTCTTTTGGCTGGAATTGAGATCGGACACCATGTCGCGTTTGGAAAGCCCCTGATGTACCAAAACAGTGGAAACCCCCCACAAATGACAACATTTTGGAAACTAGACCCCCAAAGGAACTTATCTAGATGTCTGGTGAGCACTTTGAACCCCCCAGTGCTTCATAGAAGCTTATAACGCCCAGGCATGAAAATAAAAAAATCATATTTTTTCCACAAGCAAGATCTTTTAGTCCCCATTTTTTTTATTTTCCCAAGGGTACCAGGAGAAATTGGACCCCAAAAGTTGTTGTCCAATTTGTCCTGAGTACGCTGACACCCCATATGTGGGAGAAAACTACTGTATGGGCACACGTCAGGGCTCGGAAGGGAAGTAGTGACGTTTTGGAATGCAGACTTTGATGGAATGGTCTGCGGGTGTCATGTGCGTTTGGAGAGCCCCTGATGTACCTTAACAGTGGAAACCCCCCACAAGTGTCCCCATTTTGGAAACTAGACCACCTAAGGAACTTATCTAGATGTGTGGTGAGAATTTTGAACCCTCCAGTGCTTCATTGAAGCTTATAATGCCCAGGCATGAAAATAAAAAAATCATATTTTTTTCCACAAACATGATCTTTTAGTCGCCAATTTTTTTACTTTCCCAAGGGTAACAGGAGAAATAGGACCCCAAAAGTTATTGTCCAATTCGTCCTGAGAACCCTGATACCCCATATGTGGGAGAAAACTACTGTATGGGCACACATCAGGGGTCAGAAGGGAAGTAGTGACATTCTGGAATGCAGACTTTGATGGAATGGCTTGCGGGTGTCATGTCGAATTTGGAAAGCCTCTGATGTGCATAAACTGTAGAAACTCCCTGTTAGGTGTTGGATTTCCTCAGACTACACAGCAGGAATTCAGAGCCGTACATCCAGTGGTCTCTCATTCTCCCCTGACCGCTCAGGGACCTACTCAGAAATCCCGGCAATCCAGGCGTCATGCCCAGGCTCGCTCAGTGCATCTGGATGTTGCTGCCACCTCTGGTGCAGCAATGGTAGCGCAACCTGCTTTGCAGGGAACCGCTCCAGAGGCTAAGGCTACTTTCACACATCAGGTTCGTGCCGGAACGCCGGATCCGGCAAATGTTTCGTAAAACCGGATGTGACGGATCCGGTTTTCTGCCGGATCCGTCTTTTTCTTGACAGACAAAACCGGATCCGTCTCATCCGGTTCATCCGTTTTTCTATCCGTTTTTCGACGGATTACGCCGGATCCGGTTTTTAAAATTGACCCTTGTGGCCTTCCGAACGGGATTGGCTACTGGAAAACTATATATAGCATGTTCCTACAGCCCTTCTTTGACAGGTTGTAGAGGAGAAAGTGCAGGTTGGAGAGAAGAGCAAGTTACTGGCGAAGATGGATGTTGTCATTGGAAATATTTTGAAGAATTTGGCGGATTTTACAGCGGAGGCAAATCGTTTGAGGGTGATTGTTCTGGAGAAGGAGAGAGCGAGACAGCAGCGCATCAGGCATCGTAGACGACGTTTGTGGATCCACCCCATCACAGCCAAGAGAATGACGCGTGGGGTCTATTCTACACTATGCATGGACCTTCGACGAAACCCGGATACATTTTTTGGATATGTTAGGATGAAAATGGAGAATTTTGATTACTTGGTGGAGCGCATTGCACACCTCATAAGAAAAGCGGACACCTATTGCCGCTTCTCTGTTTCACCCGCAGAGCGTCTGATGGTGACTTTAAGGTAAGCCACATTTATTGGATATGATCGCATCAGAGCACACTTTCACTTGCAATCTTGTTGGTGGTAGTTTGTATCTCCAAGTGTTATAGGTCAGTTTTGGTATGTAATGCTGTGATTTAAAACTAATTTATTGTTTTTTAATTCCCCACAGATTTCTTGCAACTGGAGAATCCCTTTCGTCACTGCATTTCCAGTACAGACTCGGGATTTCCACCATATCTGGAATTGTGAAGTACACATGCCGTGCACTGTGGGACTCCTTAGCTGAAGAGTTTTTACCAGAGCCCACAACAGAGAGGTGGATTGAAATTGCTGACAAGTTTCAACAGATATGTCAGTTTCCAAACTGCTTGGGCGCTGTGGACGGGAAACATATCCGCATTGTAAAGCCAGCTGGATCGGGATCGGAATATTTCAATTACAAGAAATATTTTTCAATTGTCCTCATGGCCATCGCTGACGCGGAATACAAATTTATTGCGGTTGATATTGGGGCCTATGGCCGCTCCAATGACTCTCAAGTTTTCAAACTGTCTGCCATGGGGCGTAAACTGTATGGAAACACCTTCCAGTTCCCACCACCTAGACCGCTGCCGCAAACATCTGGTCCACCTATGCCATTTGTCTGTGTAGGGGATGAAGCCTTCCAGCTGTCAGAACACCTTTTGAAACCGTACTCTAGCAGAGGATTGACAAGACCAAAACGCATTTTTAATTACCGCCTCACAAGAGCAAGAAGAATGGTTGAATGTACCTTTGGTATTCTGACAGCCAAATGGCGGGTCCTATTGACTGCGATCAGCCTCAAGACAGAAACTGTGGACGAGGTGATCAAAGCGTGCGTGGTACTCCACAATTTTGTTATCTGCAAGGAACCCATTTCCATTGAGGACACCTCTGAAGAAACCACCTTGCAAGATTACCATGACATTACCACTAGAAGTTCTGTGACGGTTTCAGTAATGAGGGAAAATTTTGCACTATACTTTATGTCACCTCAAGGCAGAGTACACTGGCAGGATGACAGAGTGTGAAAAATTTGTGCCCAACCAAACTTGTGTACCTTCTGTACCAACAGTATATACCTTTGCCAACCAAAGTTGGCTATCTTGTCATGGTCTCTATTTTTAGCTTTAGGCCACAGGTGTGTACCTGGTTGTGTTTTATGCAAAGTATTTCACCTTTTAACAAAAGTTGTGTACATTGTTAGGAAATCACCAACAATAAACACAACTTTTTATTTGAAATACTTTGCTTCAAACACAACCAGGAACACAACTGTGGCAAAAAGCTAAAATTTACCCACAGTTATATACCTAGTTTTGAATACCATTTCACCTTTTAAATACCCTGTATTTAACCTTTTTCGCCGAAGAAAGAAATGACAGACAACCAGTGTAAAATAATTTAACTTTTATTGAAAAATGTTTTTTTTAGTAAACTTTTTTAAAATTTTAATAAACTTGTTTAATAAAACTTTGAAACTATAAAACTGAAACCATAAAACTGGTCATTTTTATTTAAATACACACATTATAAATCTGTGTAGTGTGTGGTGGAAATACTGCTGTAGGGGCTGCGGGACACTTCGACACTGGGAGTGTGGAGAGAGGACTGGGATCGTGGTGGGGAAGGAACAGTTAGAGGTGAAGGTGTGGAAAAAACTACAGAATGGGTGGACATGTGGGAAGCAGAAGAGGTGGTGGGTGGTGGAGTGGAGGGTTGGGCAGGGACTGTAGGAGCAGATGATGTTGATGGCAAGTTGTATGGGGAAGGAGTTTGGTACGGGGCAGGTTGCTGGAAGTGGGGAGATGTCTGGTACGGGGCAGGTTGCTGGAAGTGGGGAGATGTCTGGTACGGGGCAGGTTGCTGGAAGTGGGGAGATGTCTGGTACTGGGGAGGTTGCTGTACTGGGGAGTTTGCAGGTACTGTGGAGGTTGCTGGTACTGGGGAGGTTGCTGTTGCTGGGGAGGTTGCTGGTGCTGTGGAGGTGGATGGTGCTGGGGAGGTGGATGGTGCTGGGGAGGTGGATGGTGCTGGGGAGGTGGATGGTGCTGGGGAGGTGGATGGTATGTAATAGGAGGGGGAGGATGGAAAGTGGCTGGAGGTGGATGGTATGTAATAGGAGGGGGAGGATGGAAAGTGGCTGGAGGGGGTGTAGATGTAATAGGAGGGGGAGGATGGAAAGTGGCTGGAGGGGGTGTAGATGTAATAGGAGGGGGAGGATGGAAAGTGGCTGGAGGGGGTGCAGGTGGAGGAACTACTGTGGTGGGAGGAGGAGGTTGGGAGGTAACTTGCTGGAGAGCAGCGTGGCATGAATGCATTACATGCATCTGCTGGGCAGGAGAGAGCGTTTCCATGCGCTCCACAACAGACCTGAAAAAGGTGTGGTTTGGCGAAGATCTTGCTTCTGAATGCATGGTTTGCAGAAGTGTCTTCACCTCCAGAATGCTGGAGTTGATCTGCTGATAGCCTGCGGAGATTTGCTCTGACAAGACTTTTAGACAGTTCTGGAAAGATGCATTCAGATGCAAGAACTCTGGCGCAGAAGTCTTTTCCTGACCCCTCTGCCGCTGCCGCCCAGTACCCGCAGGTGTACTAGAGGTGGCAGGGGCAGAAGGGTGGGGTAAAGGGAAAGCGATCTCCTCACCAGCAGCTTCATGTAATGTAGGCGGCCACGATGCTCCTGTGCTGGTGGATGGGACAGATGGGTTGAATGTGTGGGAAGGCTGGGAAGGTGCAGATGTACCGGGGCGGTCGAAGTGTCCCTCGGTGCCGGTCTCCTCAGGGATCGCCTCAGAAGGGTCCAATCGTGCAGGCTCCCGAGTGCTGCTCACCGTGCTGTGGAATAAAGAGAAAAAAAAACAATTAAAATACTGACATGGTATGGCCCTGGCTGAAAAAAAAATTTACATCTAACATTTTTTTTCACATGTGGTGTGTAATATTTACCCTCTGGTGACCATTGTTTCCCGGAGGAACGACAGGGCTTCTGCGTACTTGTACTTGCTCCTGCGTCCTCCAGATCCACTCGGGGCCCGCATCTCTTTATTGAACTCCTTCTTGAAACGATCCCTCACAGACCGCCACCGATTCACAATTCTGTTCCCTGAAACGAGAAAGGAGTGGTTAGTATACAACATCAGTGTTTCACAAACTCCAGTCTTCACGGTCCCCAGGGGTCATGTTTTCAGGATTTCCATAGTAAATAGAAATCCTGAACACATGATCCGTGGGGACCACGAGGACTGGAGTTCGGGAAGCACTGGTTTACATCAAGCAACCGGTACTGTATATACTTACGCTCTGTAATCTGGGCCCGAACATCGAGGTCCTCCCAGCGGCCCACAAGGAGCGAACAGATTTCCTCCCAGAGTCGTCGGGTAACGATAAGGTCAGCGTGGCGGCGGTCAGCCATATTCCAGAGCGGCTCCCTTTCTCTGACGAGATCGATGAGGTGGTCCACATCGAGTCCTCCATCCTCACCGTCAGAGTCGGGAGCACACTGTGAAGGCTGTTAAAGAAAAAGACAAAAATAACATAATTAGCCTCCACATAAGAAATGAAATAAAAAGTGCAAAAAAACAAAGCAAAAATATTTATACTTACACGCTGGTGACCGCCGCGTTGCTGTCGCCGACGACCCTGGGAGGCACTGCGAGGACCTCTTGGCCGAGCACCAGATTGGGAAGACTAGAGAAGAAAACAAAAAATGTTATGTCTTTGGATGTAGGCATTTGTTTGCTGTGTGTGGTCTGCAGAACATTGTTTTCTATGTGTTGTGTGTAGTGTGATGTTGTGTTTCTGCGTTTGATGCAAAAAAATTACCAATTGTGAGCCCACTCCAGGTGTCTGTCCACCCCTTCCTTCTTCTTCTGGGAGCTCCTCTTCATCTTGTGATTCCTGTTTTGAAATAAAAGGCAATGAATAGACATATATTACAGAGAAGATGGATTTTGGAAATAAAAACTTACCGTCAAACGCTGACGATGCGAGGGAGGGCTCCCAGAAGATGATGTGCTGTCTTCCTGGTGGCCACACTCCATGCCTGTGGGTGGTGTTCCAGCTGCTGCCATTGCTGCTGCTGCTGCATCTATTGGGCGGCTGTTGAATAAAGAGAAACAAAGGGCCAATGAATATCTTGATATTCAATAGCCCTAGTTTGGAGGAATGGGTGATTTGATAATTACCGTCTCTCATCTGCTGCTGGCCTCCCCTCCTCAGCATGTTCTATTTGCTGCTCCATTTGGGGTGGTGGTGGTGCTGATGGTGCTGCAGTGGTCTCCTGCCTTCTCCTGCTTCGCTTGGTTGCTTTCTTGGGTGGCATGTTGGGTGTGGCTGTGGGTCCCACTGTCTTGCTTTTATATATGTCTTGTGGGCAGAGCTACTGAGCATGCTCAGACCAAAAAACCGGATCCGGCCGCCGGATCCGGCTTTCGCCGGATCCGGCGCATTGCGGCACTCATAGGCTTTCATTGTGTGAAAAAGCCGGACGCGCCGGATCCGGCGTGTCCGGCTTTTTCGCCGGAGACAAAAAACGTTACAGTAGCCGTTTTTTCCAGACGCTGGATCGCGACACATTGCCGGATCCGGCGAAAAACCGGATGAAACGCATGGCCATCCGGCGCGATCCGGCGCAAATGCAAGTCAATGGGGGGGAAACCGGATCCGGCATTGCATTTCACCGGATCCGGTTTCTGTCAAAAGCGCCGGATCGCGCCTGACGCCGAAAACCTGATGTGTGAAAGAGGCCTAAGTCCTCTCGCCGTGCTACTGGGCATGCCCGCAAGATGACCTCTCAGTGGAGAGCAGGGGTCACATGCTCAGGTCCTGTGTCAGATCTGATTGGTCCTTCCCAAAGTACTGGAAGGTCCCGGAAGCGCATGGCTATAAAAAAGCCCGCATAGCGGCTCGGCCATGCGCTAGTGTAGACTTATCTGCTATGTGTGTATGGTGACGGATGCATGTGTCTGGTGACTGACTTATTTGAAACCCCTTCCCTCTGATATTACGAATGGTGACAGAGTGTTGGTATTAGTCAGCTCCAGGTAGTGGCAAGCTATGCGCCACTGTGCTTACCGCGCCTATCACTAGCGTCTGACAGTGTCCGGCCTCCCGGCACTGTCATTAAGCGTCTGCAGTTACTGCCGCGCTGTGCTCAGCAGCACCTCTAGGCGTTCGCGGCTGCGACACCACACGCTGGCTGGCCCTGTGAAGTCATCAGGCCCAGCGTGTACTCCTAATTTACATTAGGGCTTCTCTGTGCCTTTAACAGAAGCCTGCCTTAAGTGCCTCGGGTGACACTAACCCGAGCGCAGTACTCCTGGCGAGTCTGCCATTATTCAGCAGCGGTCTTCCCATCTACCCGCACGGTGGACCCCGGGCGGCGAACGCATCTCCTATTATTTATATTTGGTGCGTTCCACCGTCCCTAACATTACACTAGTGCCAGGGTCTGTCTGGTAATGGCAGATCCGCAGCAGTTGCAGCGCTACATTCGGCAGCTGGAGAGCAGGTTGGCGGCTATTCAGAGCGCCGACTCAGCTGCGAATGCCACGCTAGCTGCTGCATAGACTGTCGCTGAGGCTGTCTCACGTGTGCCCGCACCATTGCCCATGCCGACAATTTCTCACCTCCCGCTCCCCGGCAAGTTTTCGGGTGACAGCGCCACCTGTAGGGGATTCATGAGCCAGTGCTCAATTCAGCTCGAGTTAATGGCTGCACGGTTCCCTACAGAGCGGGCTAAGGTGGGGTTTATTGTCTCATTGCTGTCTGGCAGGGCATTACAGTGGGCTACGCCATTGTGGGAATGTGATGATCCCGTGGTTCAGGGTGCTGCTCAGTTCCTCGCGGCCCTGAAGCAGGTCTATTTGGGACCATGGATCACGCACGATACCGCACTCTAATTATTATCCCTAACACAGGGGTCGCTCTAAGTTAGCCATTATGCCGTCCGATTCCGGACATTGGCTTCTGAATTAGAGTGGCTGGACAAAGCTTTAGTCCTGGTGTTTTGGAGTGGGTTAGCTGAGCACGTCAAAGATGCTCTAGCTACCAGAGAGGTTCCCACAAGTCTGGAGGAACTGATTGCCGTCTCCACCAGCATTGACCTCCAGTTTACGGAGCGCGGGCTGGAACGAGTGCAATCCAGACGTAGGCTCCCACATTCACCGAGCCGCTAAGATACCCCGCACAGGAGCTCTCATCCTCCGAACCTATGGAGGTGTCTCGCACCGGTCCCAGGCCGCGTCCGATGCGAAGCTCCATACGTTGCTATCAGTGCCGACAGTTTGGTCACTCGGCTAGCATGTGTCCTCTGTGGGCGAAAAAACGTCCACGTCCAGTGGCCGTGGGTGGTGGTCAGTCCAATATGAAACCCTTCTCACCCAAACCGGTATTCCAGGGCACCTTAGACAGTGGGTCCTCCACCTGGGAGGCAGAGGTTACCGTGGATTCCGGGGCCGAGGGAAACTTTATGTCTTCGTCCTTCGCCCAGAAGCATGCTATCCCTCTGGTATTACGGCCCCAACCTCTGACCATCAGGGTGGTTAACGGTGCACCTTTACCCTCTCAGGTGACCCATCAGACAGTTCCACTCGGGCTTTCTATCTCACCCTCTCATCGTGAGATTCTGTCTCTGCTCATTCTGCCAAATGGCATCGACCAGGTGCTTCTCGGGGTTCATTAGCTCCGTTGCCATTCCCCTCATATTGATTGGGCTTCAGGGAATATACTGGGTTGGAGCAAGGACTGTGAGGGAAGATGCCTGAGGGACAGTGTTCAGGTGGCTTCCACTGAAGTGCCTGTGGATTTCTCCACGCTCCCTAAGCCCTACCACTAGAGTTGAGCGATACCGTCCGATACTTCAAAGTATCGGATCGGAATGGATCGGCCGATCTTAAAAAAAAAGTATCGGTATCGCCGATTCCGATACCGGAAGTCCCATTCAAGTCTATGGGACTTCCGGTATTGGAATAAGAAAAACCCTATTTTTGCCTTGTACAGCCTCTCTGGGGTCTGTACGGGCCTTTCGGGGGGCTGTGCCGGCCTGCCAGGGGGTCTTTGCAGGCTCCGGTGGTCTGTGCCGACCTGCCGGGGGGCTGTGACGGCCTGCCGGGGGGGCTGTGCAGGCTCCGGTGGTCTGTGCCGGCCTGCCGGGTGGCTGTGCCGGCCTGCCGGTGGTCTGTGCAGGCTCCGGGGGGCTGTGCCGGCCTGCCGGGGGGCTGTGCCGGCCTGCCGGTGGTCTGTGCAGGCTTCGGGGGTCTGTGCAGGCATCGTCCGATGGGACTACAAGTCCCATCGGGCGATGCCTGCTACCATGACAGTGATTGACACATTAGCCAATGATGGGACAGTAGTAGTCCCATCATCCGGCTAATGTGTTGAATGTAAAAAAAAAAAAATTACATGCTACATACATGCTACATACATACAACATGCATACTACATATATACTACATGCAACATGCATACTACATGCATGCTACATACATGCTACATACTACATACATGCTACATTCATACTACATATATACTACATGCATGCAACATTCATACTACATATATACTACATGCATGCAACATAAATACTACATATATACTACATGCATGCAACATACATACTACATATATACTACATGCATGCAACATGCATACTACATATATACTACATGTAACATACATACTACATATATACTACATGCATACTACATACATGCTACATACTACATGCATGCTACATACATGCTACATGCATGCTACATACATACTACATGCATGCTACATACATACTGCATGCTACATACATACTACATGCTACATACATACTACATGCTACATACATACTACATACATACTACATATATACTACATGCATGCTACATACATACTACATGCTACATACATACTACATATATACTACATGCATGCTACATACATACTACATATATACTACATACATACTACATGCATGCTACATACATACTACATGCATGCTACATACATACTACATGCTACATACATACTACATACATACTACATATATACTACATGCATGCTACATACATACTACATGCTACATACATACTACATATATACTACATGCATGCTACATACATACTACATGCTACATACATACTACATATATACTACATACATACTACATGCATGCTACATACTACATGCATGCTACATACATACTACATGCTACATACATACTACATACTACATATATACTACATGCATGCTACATACATACTACAAGCTACATACATACTACATATATACTACATGCATGCTACATACATACTATTTCCCATGCAGCAATGGCATAAAGTTAGACTAGGGACTTTTTTTTTTAAGTGGCGGAGGAATACAGTGCGGAAGGATACCTACCTTCCGTCATTGGATTCCTGCAGCCCGTAGAGAGCGGCAGCATCAGCTGATGCTGCAGTTCTCTACCCAAGATCATCGTTGGACACACTCGTGGACTGCTTCGGATTATGGGTGAGTATTTTTGTGGTTTGTTATGTTAATATTTATTCCGTACACGACAATGGCTTTGGGGAACAATGTGACAAGTATTGGTAAGTATGTTACTCTATGTTATATGTACTGTATGTCTATGTATGTATTGTATGAATGTATTGTATGTAGCATTCATGTAGTATATATGTAGTATGTATGTAGCATGTAGTATGTATGTAGCATGCATGTAGTATATATGTAGTATGTATGTAGCATGTAGTATGTATGTAGCATGCATGTAGTATATATGTAGTATGTATGTAGCATGTATGTAGTATATATGTAGTATGTATGTAGCATGCATGTAGTATATATGTAGTATGTATGTAGTATGTATGTAGCATGCATGTAGTATATATGTAGCATGCATGTAGTATATTTGTAGTATGTATGTAGTATGTATGTAGTATGTAGTATGTATGTAGCATGTGGTATGTATGTAGCATGCATGTAGTATGTATGTAGCATGCATGTAGCATGCATGTAGTATGTATGTAGCATGCATGTAGTATGTAGCATGCATGTAGTATGTAGCATGCATGTAGTATGTATGTAGCATGGATGTAGCATGCATGTAGTATGTATGTAGCATGCATGTAGCATGCATGTAGTATGTATGTAGCATGCATGTAGTATGTAGCATGTATGTAGAATGTATGTAGCATGCAAGTAGTATGTATGTAGCATGCATGTAGTATATATGTAGTATGTATGTAGCATGTAGTATGTATGTAGCATGCATGTAGTATGTAGCATGCATGTAGTATATGTGTAGTATGTATGTAGCATGTAGTATGTATGTAGCATGCATGTAGTATGTATGTAGCATGCATGTAGTATGTAGCATGCATGTAGTATGTATGTAGCATGCATGTAGTATGTATGTAGCATGCATGTAGCATGCATGTAGTATGTATGTAGCATGCATGTAGCATGCATGTAGTATGTATGTAGCATGCATGTAGTATGTAGCATGTATGTAGAATGTATGTAGCATGCAAGTAGTATGTATGTAGCATGCATGTAGTATATATGTAGTATGTATGTAGCATGTAGTATGTATGTAGCATGCATGTAGTATATATGTAGCATTTATGTAGTATGTATGTAACATGTAGTATGTATGTAGCATGCATGTAGTATGTATGTAGCATGCATGTAGTATGTATGTAGTATATATGTAGTATGTATGTAGCATGCATGTAGTATATATGTAGTATGTATGTAGTATGTATGTAGCATGCATGTAGTATATATGTAGTATGTATGTAGCATGCATGTAGTATGTATGTAGCATGCATGTAGTATGTATGTAGCATGCATGTAGTATGTATGTAGCATGCATGTAGCATGCATGTAGTATGTATGTAGCATGCATGTAGCATGCATGTAGTATGTATGTAGCATGCATGTAGTATGTAGCATGTATGTAGTATGTATGTAGCATGCATGTAGTATGTATGTAGCATGCATGTAGTATGTATGTAGCATGCATGTAGCATGCATGTAGTATGTAGCATGTATGTAGTATGCATGTAGTATATATGTAGTATGTATGTTACATGTAGTATATTTGTAGTATGCATGTTGCATGCATGTAGTATATATGTAGTATGTATGTTGTATATATGTAGTATGAATGTAGCATGTATGTAGCATGCATGTAGTATGCATGTTGAATGTAGTATATATGTAGTATGTATGTTACATGTAGTATATATGTAGTATGCATGTTGTATGTATGTAGCATGTATGTAGCATGTAATTTTTTTTTTTTTTTTACATTCAACACATTAGCCGGATGATGGGACTACTACTGTCCCATCATTGGCTAATGTGTCAATCACTGTCATGGTAGCAGGCATCGCCCGATGGGACTTGTAGTCCCATCGGACGATGCCTGCACAGACCCCCGAAGCCTGCACAGACCACCGGCAGGCCGGCACAGCCCCCCGGCAGGCCGGCACAGCCCCCCGGAGCCTGCACAGACCACCGGCAGGCCGGCACAGCCCCCCGGCAGGCCGGCACAGACCACCGGAGCCTGCACAGCCCCCCGGCAGGCCGGCAGAGACCCCCGGAAGGCCCGAAATGACGGCGCATCATGATGCGCACACACCGCGCATCATGATGATGTCAGGCTGTCAATCAACTTTGAACTTCCGATTCCGATACCGACATCCGATATTGAAAAAATATCGGATGTCGGTATCGGAATTCCGATACAGCAAGTATCGGCCGATACCCGATACTTGCGGTATCGGAATGCTCAACACTACCTACCACCAGTACGCGGACGTCTTCTCCAAAAAATCTGCACAGACGCTCCGGCCGCACCGTCCCTACGATTGCCCGATAGACCTCCTGCCAGGCACATAAGCTCCTAGAGGCTGTGTGTATCTGCTATCTCTCCCTGAGATAGAGGCTATGTCTCAATATATCCGGGAGAATCTGGCTAGAGGTTTTATCAGAAAATCGGTGTCGCCGGCTGGTGCAGGGTTCTTCTTCATACAGAAGAAGAACGGAGAGTTACATCCCTGCATTGATTACAGAGGTCTCAATGCTATAACGGTCAAAAACAAATACCCTCTCTCATTGATCTCTGAATTATTTGACTGGTTGCGAGGGGCCCGAATTTTTACAAAATTAGATCTACGGGGGGCGTACAACCTGATCCGCATTCGCGAAGGAGACGAGTGGAAGACAGCCTTTAACACCAGGGATGGCCACTACGAATATCTAGTCATGCCTTTCGGCCTTTGTAATGCACCTGTTGTCTTCCAGGATTTTGTTAACGACGTCTTCCGCGACATGCTTTCTACCTCGGTGGTGGTCTATCTGGATGACATACTCATCTTCTCGCCAGATCTGACCACCCACTGGAGAGACGTCTGCAGGGTGTTCGACCGTCTGCAGGCGAATTCTCTCTACGCCAAGCTGGAGAAGTGTCAGTTTGAGCAGGAGTCCTTGCCGTTCCTGGGCTACATCATCTCGGCCCAGTGGTTGGCTATGGATCCGGCCAAACTACAAGCGGTAATGGACTGGCAGGAACCCCATTCATTCAAAGCGGTGCAGCGCTTTTTGGGGTTCGTGAATTACCGCAAGTTTATACCTCACTTTTCCACACTGGTAGCTCCTTTAGTTGCTCTCACTAAGAAAAGAGCTAACCCCAACGCTTGGTTTGAACAGGTCTCCAAGGCCTTCTTCTCTGTAAAATCTCATTTTGCTGGCGCTCCCATTTTACATCGTCCCGATGTGGACAAACCGTTTATTCTGGAGGTAAATGCCTCTTCCGTCGGTGCAGGAGCAGTCCTTTTCCAGAAGGATGCTCAAGGTCGGAAGCATCCCTGCTTTTTCTTCTACAAGACCTTCTCACTGGCGGAGAAGAATTACTCCATCGGTGACAGGGAGCTGCTAGCAATGAAGTTGGCCTTTTCCGAGTGGAGACATCTCCTGGAGGGAGCCCGGTTTCCCTTCCAGGTGTACATGGACCATAAATATCCGGTCTATTTACAGACGGCCCAGCGCCTGAACTCTCGACAGGCTAGGTGGTCGCTCTTCTTTTCCCGCTTCCGCTTCACCCTGCACTACCTTTCAGGTGAGAAGAACATCCGTGCGGATGCTCTCTCGTGCTCGGTGGTTTCAGCGGAAGAAGGAAAGGCTGAGCCTCGGGTAATTCTCCCTCCAGAGAGCTTTACGACCGTGGCTCCAGTAGCTCTGGAGTCGGTGCCACCGGGCAAGACCTTGCTGCCTCCTTTGCTACGGCCGGAGTTTCTCACCTGGGCACACGTCTCCAGGGTGGGTGGTCACTTTGGCAACAAATGGACAACAGAACTCCTGGCTAGGTCATATTGGTGGCCTCATATGGCTCGTGATGTTAAGGAATACGTACAAGCATGCGTCTCGTGTGCACGGAACAGACCCTCTAGACAGAGGCCAGCGGGGCTATTGCATCCTCTGCCAGTGGCGGATAGACTTTGGGAGATGGTTGGCATGGACTTTGTGGTTGGCTTGCCCAAGTCGGATGGCAGTACAGTCATCTGGGTGGTCACCGACCATTTTTCTAAAATGGTGCATTTGGTGCCAATCGCACGGTTGCCTTCCGCTCGTGGTCTTGCCACACTGTTCATAAAACATGTATTCCGCCTACATGGCATGCCGGACAATATTGCTAATGATCGAGGTCCCCAGTTCATCTCGGTTTTGGAGGGAGCTCTGCAGTCTACTCAGCATCGAGCTAAACCTGTCCTCCGCTTATCATCCCGAGACGAACGGCTTGGTTGAGAGAGCCAAACAAACCTTGGTCACGTACCTTCGACATTTTGTCTCTGCCAGGCAGGATGACTGGGCATCCTTGCTACCATGGGCTGAGTTTGCCCTGAACAATGCAGTGGCTGATTCCACGGGTCAGACGCCCTTTCTCTTAAACTACGGCCAACATCCGTGCATCCCTGTCCCGATGCCAGTGTCCTCCGCTGTCTCCAGGGTGGCAGACTGGGCAGTGGAGGCTCAAGACATTTGAGATCGCACTCAGGATGCTATCCGGGCCTCTAAAGAAAGGATGAGGGCGTCTGCCGACATGCATCGGCGACCAGCTCCAAGCTTCTCCCCCGGTGACATGGTGTGGCTCTCTACTCGAAACATCAAGCTGCGAGTCGAGTCCCCCAAGTTCGCGCCGCGATACATTGGACCTTTTAAGATTCTCAAGCGTCTTAGCTCGGTGGTCTACCGCTTGGCTCTTCCTCCACACTTAGCCATTTCAGATGTTTTCCATGTGTCCCTCCTCAAACCAGTTCATATGGCCCGGTTCTCTGAGTCATCTGCCAGGTCATCAGACTTGTCGTCTGACGAGTTCGAGGTTAACGCCATCGTGGGACGCAGGATTGTCCATGGCAAAAAATTTAATTTGGTGGATTGGAAGGGTCATGGACCAGAGGCTCGGAACTGGAGGAGAATATCCATGCTCCACTCCTGATCACGGCTTTTGAGCACAGCGAGGCTCGGAGGGGGGGGCCCTAGGAGGGGTGTAATGTTAGGCCTCGGATTTCTGAGACTGCACAGCAGGAATCTAGAGCCGTACATTCAGCGGTCTCCCATTCTCCCGCAACCGCTCAAGGACCTGCTCAGCAATCCCGGCGATCCAGGCGTCCTGCCCAGGCTCGCTGGGTGCGTCTGGATGTTGCTGCCACCTCTGGTGCAGCAATGGTAGCGCAACCTGCTTTGCAGGGAACCGCTCCAGAGGCTAAGTCCTCTCGCCGTGCTACTGGGCATGCCCGCAAGATGACCTCTCAGTGGAGAGCAGGGGTCGGATCTGATTGGTCCTTCCCAAAGTACTGGAAGGTCCCGGAAGCGCATGGCTATAAAAGCCCGCATGGTGGCTCGGCCATGCGCTAGTGTAGACTTATCTGCTATGTGTGTATGGTGACGGATGCATGTGTCTGGTGACTGACTTATTTGAAACCCCTTCCCTCTGATATTACGAATGGTGACAGAGTGTTGGTATTAGTCAGCGCCAGGTAGTGGCAAGCTATGCGCCACTGTGCTTACCGCGCCTATCACTAGCGTCCGACGGTGTCCGGCCTCCCGGCACTGTCATTAAGCGGCTGCAGTTACTGCCGCGCTGTGCTCAGCAGCACCTCTTGCCGTTCGCGGCCATGTGAAGTCAACAGGCCCAGCGTGTACTCCTAAATTACATTAGGGCTTCTCTGTGCCTTTAACAGAAGCCTGCCTTAAGTGCCTCGGGTGACGCTAACCCGAGCGCAGTACTCCGCCTCCTGGCGAGTCTGCCATTATTCAGCAGCGGTCTTCCCATCTACTGCACGGTGGACCCCGAGCGGCGAACACATCTCCTATTATTTATATTTGGTGCGTTCCGCCGTCCCTAACACTCCCCACAAGTGACCCCATTTTGGAAACTAGACCCCTGCACGGAACTTATCAAGATGTTTGGTGAGCAGTTTGAACCCCCAAGTGCTTCACAGAAGTTTATAACGTCCGGGCGTGAAAATAAAAAAATCATATTTTTTTTTCCACAAAAATGATATTTTTGCCCCCAATTTTTTATTTTCCTAAGGGTAACAGGAGAAATTGGACCCCAAAAGTTGTTTTCCAATTTGTCCTGAGTAGGCTGATACCCCACATGTGGGGGTAAACCACTGTTTGGGCGCATGGCAGAGGTTGGAAGGGAAGGAGCACCATTTGACTTTTTCAACGCAGAATTGGCTGGAATTGAGATCAGACGCCATGTTGCGTTTGGAGAGCACCTGATGTGCCCAAACAGTGGAAACCCCCGAATTGTAATTCCAACCCTAACCCCAACACACCCCTAACCCTAATCTCAGCCCTAGCCCTAGCCCTAACCCTAGCCCTAACCCTAGCCCTAGCCCTAATGGGAAAATGGAAATAAATACATTTTTTTTTTAATTTTATTTTTTTTCCCTAACTAAGGGGGTGATAACGGGGGGTTTGATTTACTATTTATGGCGGGTTTTTATTTTTGGCAGCTATCGCATGCTAAAAGACGCTTTTGATTGTAAAAATAGTTTTTGCATCACCACATTTTGAGACCTATAATTTTTCCGTATTTTGACCCACAGAGTCATATGAGGTCTTATTTTTTGCGGGACGAGTTCACATTTTTATTGGTACCATTTTCGGGTGCATGACATTTTTTGATCGCTTTTTATTCTGATTTTTGAGACGCAGAATGAACAAAAACCAGCATTTCAAGAATTTCTTTTGGGGGGTGCGTTTACACCATTCCTCATGTGGTAAAATTGATAAGGCGGTTTTATTCTTTGGGTCAGTACGGTTACAGCGATACCTCATTTATGTCTTTTTTTATGTTTTGGCGCTTTTATGCAATGAAAACAATTTTATATAAAAAATAATTATTTTGGCATCGCTTTATTCTGCGAGCTATAACTTTTTTATTTTTTTGCTGATGATGCTGTGTGGCAGCTCGTTTTTTGCGGGACAAGATGATGTTTTCAGCGGTACCATGGATATTTATATGCGTCTTTTTGATCGCGCATTATTGCACTTTTTGTTCGGCGGTATGATAATAAATCATTATTTTTTGCTTCGTTTTTTATTTTTTAAGGGGTTCTCTAAAGGGGTTAACTAATGGGACAGTTTTATAGGGCGGGTCGTTACGGACGTGGCGATACAAAATGTGTACTTTTATTGTTTTTTTTTTATTTCCAAAAAATGAATTTATAAGGGAATATTTTTTTTTTAATTTAGCGATTTTTAAAAAAAATTATTTACAATTTTTTTTCTTTTTAACTTTATTAGGCTGTCCCAGGGGGGACATCACTGTCCTGTGACAGATCTCTGATCTGTCACATCACAGATCACTGTGACAGATCAGCGATCTGTCACAGGCATAGACGAAGACTTCATAGAATCATAGAATCGTAGAGTTGGAAGGGACCTCCTGGGCCATCTGGTCCAACCCCCTGCTCAAAGCAGGATTCGCTAAATCATCCCAGTTAGATGTCTGTCCAGCCTCTGTTTGAAGACTTCCATTGAAGGAGAACTCACCACTTCTCGTGGCAGCCTGTTCCACTCATTGATCACTCTAACTGTCAAAAAGTTTTTTCTAATATCTAATCTGTGTCTCCTCCCATTCAGCTTCATCCCATTGCTTCTAGTCTTTCCTTGTGCAAATGAGAATAAAGTTGATCCTTCTACAATGTGACAGCCCTTTAGATATTTGTAGACAGCTATTAAGTCTCCTCTCAGTCTTCTCTTTTGCAAACTAAACATTCCCAAATCCTGCAACCTTTCCTCATAAGACAGGGTTTGCAGACCGGTCACCATTCTGGTCGCTCTTTTCTGAACTTGCTCCAGTTTGTTGATGTCTTTTTTCAAATGTGGTGCCCAAAATTGGACACAATATTCCAGATGAGGTCTGACCAAAGAGGAGTAGAGGGAAATAATTACTTCACGTGATCTAGACTGTATGCTTCTGTTAATACATCCTAGAATTGCATTTGCCTTTTTTGCTGCTGCATCACACTGTTGACTCATATTCAGTCTGTGATCTATTAGTATACCCAAGTCTTTTTCACATGTGCTGTCACTTAGCCCTATTCCTCCCATTCTATATATGCTTTTTTCATTTTTATTGCCCAGATGTAGTACTTTGCATTTCTCCCTGTTAAAAACCATTCTGTTAGTTGCTGCCCACTTCTCCAGTTTATTTAAATCTTTTTGAATCCTCTCTCTCTCTTCTCTAGTATTAGCTATCCCTCCTAGCTTTGTGTCATCAGCAAATTTAATCAGTTTACCCTCAATTCCTTCATCTAAATCGTTGATAAAGATGTTGAACAATACAGGGCCCAGGACAGAGCCCTGTGGTACCCCACTTGAGACATTCTTCCAACTGGATGTGCAGCCATTTACGACCACTCTTTGGGTCCGATCACTAAGCCAGTTATGAATCCACCTAACAGTTGCCTTGTCCATTCCATACTTAGTCATTTTTTCAATAAGGATTGTATGAGAGACTTTGTCAAATGCTTTGCTGAAGTCAAGATATACTATATCTACAGCATTTCCTTGATCCACCCAATCAGTAATACCATCATAGAAGGAAATTAAATTAGTCTGACATGACTTATTAGTTACAAACCCATGCTGACTCTGTTTAATCACTTCATTCTTATTCAGGTATTGACATACATGTTGTTTAATAATTTGTTCAAAGATCTTTCCTGGTATAGAAGTCAGACTCACCGGCCTATAGTTGCCTGGGTCCACCTTCTTCCCCTTTTTGAAGATAGGAACAACATTTGCTCTTCTCCAGTCTTCTGGCACTTCTCCTGTTCTCCAAGAATTTTCAAAGATTATGGAGAGGGGTTCAAAAATTTCTTCTGCTATCTCCTTCAGTACTCTGGGGTGTAATTCATCTGGACCTGGAGACTTGAATACATTTAGGTTAGCTAAGTGTTTCCTCACTATCATTCTGTTTATAGATATCCTGGATTCTTCTATTCCCTTAATAGGACAGTGAATAACAGTTGATGTTACATTTCCTTTCTGAGAGAAAACAGATGCAAAATAGGAATTTAAAAGTTCAGCCTTCTCAACATCCTGTCTTACCATTTCATCATTTTCATCCTGTAAAAATCCTATAGCATCTTTGACTTTTCTTTTACTTTTGACATATCCCCAAAATCCTTTATTATTGCTTTTGACATCTCTTGCAAGCCTCAATTCATTTTCAGCTTTAGATAATCTGATTTGTGCCTTGCAGGTTCTGCAGACAGCATTATATTCTTCTTTAGATATGCCTCCTTCTTTCCATTTTATAAACATTTTTTGCTTCCTTTTTAGCATGTGCTTAAGTTCTGTGTTCATCCATCCTGGTTTCCTTAAATGCTTCCTATTCTTCCCTCTTTTCGGAATTGTTAACAACTGTGCTTTGAGAATTTCATTTTTCAAGATTTCCCATCCTTCCTGGACATTTTTGTCTTTAAGGATATCCAGCCATTGGATCCCTCCAATTCTCTTTCTGAATCCCTTAAAATCTGCCTTTCTGAAATCTAACCTTGACGTCTGAGTCTTCACAGGTCTTCCGCCTCTAGTTATCCAAAATTCTAAAATAGCATGGTCGCTACCTCCTAGGGTCCCAGCCACTTTTACCTCCTCAACCATTTCCTCCCTGTTTATAAGGATTAGATCCAAGGTAGCAGTTCCCCTTGTTTTCTCCTTTACCTTTTGGAAGATAAAGTTGTCAGCAAGAGAGGATAAGAATTTCCTTGACCTGTTAGTTTTGCCTGAGAGAGATTCCCAACAAATGTCTGGATAGTTGAAATCTCCCATGACAACTATGTCATATTTTTTGGAGAACTTGGCCATTTGATGCATAAAGAGTTCATCCATATCTTCAGCTTGCACAGGCGGCCTGTAGTAAATGCCTACAATGGTGTCCTTTCCATTGTTCTGTCCTTGTATTCTTACCCAAACAGTTTCCACAGAACTCCCAGTCTCTGAAGCTTCAATCTCTGTGCAGATATACGCATTTCTAACATACAATGCGACACCCCCTCCTCGTTTATCAAGTCTGTTTCTTGCAAATAAGTTGTATCCTTCTAGTCTTGTATTCCAATCATGTGTATTGTCCCACCAAGTTTCAGTGATTCCAATGACATCATATTTCTTTTCCTGTGTTAGTAGTTCCAATTCTCCTTGTTTGTTGCCCATGCTTTGTGCATTAGTATAGAAACATTTTAGTTTGTGATTGGTTTCTCTTTCTCCAATATTTTTTTTTATTAGATTCTTTCGTCTTTGTTCTTCCTTTCCACTTCTAATAGCAGAGTTCTCAGTAGCATTTGTCAGGTGTATGGCTTTTTCTGGTCTTTTGCTTCCCTTCCCATGTTGTTCTAGTTTAAAGCTCTCCTTACAAGTGTAGCAAGGCGACTTCCAAATACCTGCTTTCCAGTCTTCGTAAGGTGCACCCCATCTCTAGCAAGTAGTCCATCGTATAAGTAGTTCACTCCGTGATCCAGAAATCCAAATCGTTGCTGACGGCACCATCGACGTAGCCAGTTGTTCACCTGCAGAATCTTATTCCACCTCCTTGTTCCATGGCCATCCACTGGGAGGATGGAAGAGAAGACCACCTGCGCTCCCAGTTCTTTCACTTTCTTGCCTAAGTCTTCAAAGTCTCTGCAGATGGTTTCCAGGTCGTTTCTTGCGGTGTCATTTGTCCCCACATGTAGTAGCAGGAATGGGTAGTCATCTGTAGGTCTGAAGAGTCCTGATATCCTGTCAGACACATCTTTAATTTTTGCACCTGGAAGACAGCACATTTCTCTTGAAGTTATATCCGGTCTGCAGATAGCGGCCTCTGTTCCTCTCAACAGGGAATCCCCCATGACCACCACTCTCCGTTTCTTCTTCACAACATTTTTCTTTCTCCATCCAGGAGGACTCTGAAGGCGTACAAGGTTGCTGTTTGTTGGCAAAGTCTTATCCTGATGTATTTCTTCATCGTTTTCCTGCGTGAGAGCCTGGTACTGGTTTCTGAGCAGTATGGGTGCTGACTGCCTCCTGATCCTCCTGCTTCTCTGGGTCACATGTCTCCAATCCTCTGTTTCTTCAGGTGCACTTCGAATTTCTTCTCTTTCTGTAACATGAAGAGATAATTCTGCTCTGTCCAAGAACTCTTCACCTTCCTTAATGATCTTCAACGTAGCTAATCTCTCTTCGAGATTTTGCAACTTTTCCTCCAACAGGGTCACAAGCTTGCATTTGTGGCATGTGAAGTTTGGCTTTTCAACTGGTAAATCTGTGAACATGTAGCAAGAAATGCAGCTCACCAAATGGCTCCTGGCCTCTTCCATCTTGAGATTTCTTAAAAAGATGAAAGATGAGCCAAAATTCGCGGTTTCTCCGATTTCCTCTTTTCAGCTGCAACGGCCAAAACCCAGTGATCGTTGAGCTCGCGGAGACTCTTCACTTATCCCTGTAGGCACTGGGAATATGCAAATGATCTCCTCAAGACTCTTCCCCTGGTTTCGCCAATTTCCTCTTTTCAGCTGCAACGGCCAAAACCCAGTGATCGTTGAGCTCGCGGAGACTCTTCACTTATCCCAGAAGGCACTGGGAATATGCAAATGATCTCCTCAAGACTCTTCCCCTGGTTTCTCCGATTTCCTCTTTTCAGCTGCAACGGCCAAAACCCAGTGATCGTTCAGCTCGCGGAGACTCTTCACTTATCCCAGAAGGCACTGGGAATATGCAAATGATCTCCTCAAGACTCTTCCCCTGGTTTCTCCGATTTCCTCTTTTCAGCTGCAACGGCCAAAACCCAGTGATCGTTGAGCTCGCGGAGACTCTTCACTTATCCCAGAAGGCACTGGGAATATGCAAATGATCTCCTCAAGACTCTTCCCCTGGTTTCTCCGATTTCCTCTTTTCAGCTGCAACGGCCAAAACCCAGTGATCGTTGAGCTCGCGGAGACTCTTCACTTATCCCTGTAGGCACTGGGAATATGCAAATGATCTCCTCAAGACTCTTCCCCTGCGCTTTGCAGTCATGAGGAAGCCAGCTCCCTGCAGGCCCCCGAAGGTCCCCGTCGCCATCTTGGATTCGGCGATCTGCAGGGATGGAGCCCGCCGCAGCAGCGCTGCACATTGCGCTGCTGTGGGGGGCTCAGGGAAGCACAGAGGGAGCCCCCTCCCTGCTGATGCTTCCCTTTAACCCCCGGTACACCGCAATCGTGTTTGATCGCGGTGTGCAAGGGGTTAACATGTTGGGGGCGGTCCGTTACCGCCCCTGACACATAGTGCTGGGTATCAGCTGTGATAATCAGCTGACACCCGGCCGCAATCAGCTGCGCTCCCCCCGTGAGCGCAGCTGATCGCGCTAGACGTACTATCCCGTCCATGGGCATAGGGGCCCGGGTCCCATGGACGGGATAGTACGTCTGATGTCAGAAAGGGGTTAAACAAGATTTTGAGGCTTTTGTAGCAAAGAAATGTACCCTAAAAGATGTAATACCCTATGGATGAGCAATATAATATCAATACATTTTGAACAAGTTTTTATAGGGCTATATACCAACAAAACGTACCCAAGATTATGTAATACCCTATGGATGAGCAATATAATACCAATAAGTTTTTTGAGGGGTTATATGTTAGGCATTCAATTTCCCCCACTGCACAGGGGCAATCTCAAGCCATGTCCTCTGCGGTTTCCCATTCCTCTGCAGCCACAGAGATTTCTGCTCAGCAGACACGTTTGTCCAGGCTTCTTGCCCAGGGTGATGATAGGCATCTGGTTACTCATTCTGGCTCTGCTATAACTCCATGCTTGAGTCAGCAGCAAGTAGCGCTTCTGGGACCAAGTCCTGTCTTTTGCTTACTGAGCATGCCCATGGGACGAACTCTCATTGGAGGTCGGAGGTCACATGCGCAGGTCCCGTTCCTGCTCGGATTGGTCCACTACTGGGAAGGTCCCAGAAGGACGCCGCTATAAAAGAGTCTCATGGCCGCTCGGCCATGCGCTAGTATAGACTCTTGTGGCTTATGGTGTGTATGATGATGGATGGTTGTGACTACGAATGACTCATTATGAAACCCCTACCCTTGGTTTTGACTGTTGTTAGGGCTTAGAGGTTTGAGTCAGCGCCTGCCAGTGGCTAAGTGATACGCCACAGTGCATCCCAGTCCTCTGCACTATCTAGTGTCCGACTGTGCCTCCCTGCTCAGAGCACTGTCGTGCCGCACCAGGTAGCAGTAACTGCCAGTGCAACACCATGCGCACCTCTAGCGCTTTCCTCCCACCCCGCATGGTTAGTGGCGTCCGCCGAAGCTGTGCTGTGCGCACTTGGCGCGATTATATATACTTCTTCCTTTTGCTGGCATTGCAGTCGAGGTGCCGAGCACTGATGGTCTAGAGGAGCGCTAGTCCTGTGCCACTGTGACCTCTAATTAGCAGTCACTCAGTCGAGCTCTGTGAGTTCAACAGGCTCCGGCGTTTGCTTTAGTGGCTCTGTGGAGCAACAGAGTTCGCTTCCATTCACAATGGGTGAAGTTAACCCACGAGTCAGCAAGCGTTCATCCACCATCTAGTTCTGCCATTACTCAGCAGCAGGTTCCATCTCTGCACGGTAGACCCCAGGTTGTGAACGCATCTCATATCTCTTGTTCAGGGTCGGACTGGGGTGTCTGGGGCCCACCATGGGAATGGACTCTAGGGGCCCACCCTACGGTTATATGCAAATATCTGTCAGTCGTTATCCCCATTATAGTGGAGCATCGGCTGTAAAACACAGGTGACTCCTGCACATCTACTGTGCGCCCCCATAACTGGAATGTATAATTACAGCAGCTTACATTAATGGTGTTCTTTGGTTAAAACAAGTTATCACCGATCCATGGGCTCCACAGGATAGGTGATCACTTAGGTCCGACCATTAGAAACTGCACCGATTGGAAGAATGAGGAAGTTTTATCCTTGATGGGACACTTATCCCCATTTTAAAATGGATCGGCAGGTGGGATATCTAACCGAAGCTCCATTCATTCTCTTTGGGGCTTCTATAAAAAAACAAGTTCAGCCACTGAAGGAATGAATGGATCAGTGATCAAGTCAGACATGCCACTCCAGTCTAATGGGGATAAAAGCTCCACATTCTGCCGATTGGGTCCACATAGTCTGCCATACAATATTATGGGCAACCACATAGTCCACCATACAATATTATGGGCAACCACATAGTCCGCCATACAGTATTATGGGCAACCACATAGTCCGCTATACAGTATTATGGGCACCTCATAGTCCGCCATACAGTATTATGGGCAACCACATTGTCCACCATACAGTATTATGGACAACCACATAGTCCGCCATACAATATTATGGGCAACCACATTGTCCACCATACAGTATTATGTGCAACCACATAGTCCGTCATACAGTATTATGGGCACCTCATAGTCTGCCATACAGTATTATGGGCCCCATATAATGCTCCTCCATACAGTATTATGGGGCACCTGCTCCTTCATACAGTATTATGGGCCCCCTGCTCCTCCATGCAGCACATTATGGCCCCCCTGTTCCTCATTGCAGCACATTATGGCCCCCCTGCTCCTCCATGCAGCACATTATGGCCTCCCCTGCTCCTCCATGCAGCACATTATGGCCCCCCTGCTCCTCCGTGCAGCACATTAAGGCCACCCTGCTACTCCATGCAGCATGGCCTCCTCTGCTCTGGCACAGCTTCCAGGGAGCATGGTGACGAGAATGATATACTATTAAACTGCGTAGGCGACAACCATGGGGCCCCCAGAAACCTATTTTTCCTCTCATTGTGGCCCCATCAGGTAGCCAGCACAGCTTCCAGGGAGGGTGCTGAGGTTATATATTCTATTACACAATGCGTAGACGACCACGGTGGTCACCTACGCAGTGTAATAGTATATCTCACCACCCTCCCTGGAAGCTGTGCCGGCTAACTGATGGGGCCACAATGAGAGGAAAAATAGGAAGGGTGCAGAGACAGCAGAGCAGCTCACCACGCCAGGCTAGCCATCATTCTCTACACAGGGCAGGCCGCAGGGCAGGAGTCAGACAGGGAGCCTGGCGAAGAGCACACACCACCACCACCACACAGCCGGGCCGGCACTGCAGGACAGCGGTAGTCGGGAGCCGGCAGAGCTGCATGACGGAGGAGGAGGACAAAATCTGACCATTCTGTGATCAATATTTCTAAATTGATGGCAATTTATTTTCTTAACCAAAACCACATTTCGGAGGGTTTCAGCTTTCAAAAGAATAATTTATACAACCAATGGATGAATTTAACGTCAGGTTTATAAGCTATTATTTACATAACATGGATAAGCGACATAACTTCTGTCAAGGAGTGTACAGCTGGAACTGCTGGCTGCACGATTCCCCTCCGAGTGGGCTAAGGTGGGATTTATTATCTCCCCCTTTTTGAGAAGGGCTTTGGAGTGGGCCACACCGCTGTGGAAGCGTGGTGATCATGTGGTGCAGAGTGCCTCGCAGTTCTTAGGCACTCTGAAGTAGGTCTTCCTGGGACCGCGAGTCACCCATGACACAGCGCTCTGCCTGCTGGCATTGTCACAGGGCTCATCCATGGTCAGACACTTTGCCATCCAGTTCCGGACGCTGGCCTCTGTGTTGGAGTGGCCAGATAAGGTCCTCATTCTGGCATTCTGGAGAGGTTTGGCTCACCATGTGAAGGATGCCCTGGCGATTCCCACCACACTGGAGGAGCTTATCACCGTCTCCACCCGTATAGATCTTCGCTTTGCCGAGTGAAGGTTGGAGCGGTCCCAGTGTAGGCAGAGGTTTAGGTTGGCACCCAGTTTTGCTAAACTTCTGGAATCTCCCAATCGGGCGTCCGAGTGTCAGGGGGCTTCCCGTGAGGGATTCAGGCCCCGGTCCACTCGAGCTTCTGTGATCTGTCGCGTTTGCCAGCAGTCCGGTCACCTTGCCAACCGGTGCCCACAGCGGCTGGGAAAACACTCGCACCTAGTGACCGGAGGAGGCTGCTCACTAGAATCAGCGGTGTTTTCCTCCAAGTTGTCCTTTAAGGGGACACTTGAGTTTGGTTCTTCCACTCTGGTGGTGGAGATTTGCATGGATTCCGGAGCGGAGGGCAATTTTATGTCGTCTGCCTTCGCTCAACGGCACGCAATACCCCTGGTTATGATATCTAAGCCAGTCACCATCAGAGTGGTGAATGGCGCACCTCTGTCCTCACAGATAACCCACCAGACCACCCCATTGATACTCCCAGTGACTCCATCTCATCAGGAGATGATATCCCTCCTCGCCATGCCCGAGGGTATCATTCCCCTCTTACAGAGTGGTCCTCGGGGAAGATTCTTGGTTAGAGTAAATCATGTGAGGGTAGATGTCTAAGGGAGTGCATTCAGGTTGCCTCCTGTTAGGCGTCAGCTTTCTGTGTCTGCTCTGCAGGAATCCAGAGCCTCACATTCTGCAGTCTCCTGCTGTCTATCAACTGCAGAGAAGATTTCTTTGCAGCAGACCGTTCCAAAGACTAAGTTCCTATGTGCTCGTACTGAGCATGCTCACAAGACAATCTCCCATTGGAGATCGGGAGTCATGTGTCCAGGTCCTGCTCCAGATCTCATTGGTCATTTGACAGCCCAGACTACACAGCGGAGGAGCAGGGAGAGGTAAGTATTGCAAATGCTGGGGCCCTGCCATAGTACTGGCACTGGGCCCCTCATAGTACGCCGGTGTGTCTGACGGCGGGTATGCACCTCCACCATCAGAGACACTTGATTACACTATGAGGGACCCTGTGCCAGTGCCGGCGCCCAAGAGTCGGCCCACCCACCTGTCCAGGGCAATGGCACTCGCACGGTTGTGTGGGCTAGGTGGTGACCCCGGCCATGGGAGGGGGAGGCAGCCCAGTTAGGGAGGTTTAAAAAATGGCATATGTTGATGTTGGACATTCAGCAGCTGCAAATGGAGGAATTGGAGAAGTCCGAGGAAGAGAAGGACAAAAGCGAGACATTTTTCTGGCAAACTATGTGTCATCAGGGGAAGGTGGGACAAAATCCTTTGAAACCCATGCATGGTTCATTTTAATGAAGGTTAGATCATCAACATTTTGGGTCGACAAACGGGTCCTTTTTTCTGTCAGGATTGAGCCACCAGCACTGAAGACTAGTGTTGAGCATTCCGATACCGCAAATATCGGGTATCGGCCGATATTCGCGGTATCGGAATTCCGATACGGAGTTCCGATACTTTTTGCATATCGAATACTGGAATCGGAAGTTCCCATAATGATATAAGCCAGTTTGATTTGATTCAGCCAGTGAGGAATCCTCAGAAGTGTGGGCACATCCTGTTAGGCATGTAGGCATGTTAACTAATGGCATGGCTGTGATTGACTGCTGAAATGATGTCATGATGCACTATAAAAGCTGCCGCCGCCATTTAGGGTTCACTCAGCTGTGAATTCAGTTAGGGACAGGCTGGTGTTCAAGACTCTGAGGGACAGTTAGAGATTGCGATTTGCTATATAATATTGTGCTTTACCCAGGCTACATTATCAATCACTGTAGCTTTCTTTTGCCTTGCAGCGCTGTTCACAGCAGTCTGCAAGGTCTGTGTGAGTGCAGCTCATGCTATAGTGTGTCCTGCAGCCACTTCTGGTTGTAGGCCGCTCAGCGTGCGTCACTGCCTCATACATATTTATTTTTGTTTTATTGCTGCTCATTTTTCATTAATTCTCCTATTAGTGTGCATCCATCCGTATCCATCTACATTGGTTGCAAACACTATAGGAGTAGACAGCGGAGCCTTTCTGCAGCCTTTCAGTGCTAGTACCCAGTTCTTTGCACTGTTCACGGCTGTCTGTGAGGTCTCTGTATGTGAGTGCAGCTCACGTTGTAGTGTGTTCTGCGGCCTCCTCTGGTTGTAGTCCGCTCAGCGTGCGTCACTGCCTCATACATAGTCCTTTTTTTGTTTTATTGCAGCTCATTTTTCCTGATTTTTTTCTCCTATTAGTGTGCTTCCATCCGTATCCATCTACATTGGTTGGTTTCAAACACTATATAGGAGTAGATAGAGGAGCCTTTTTGCTGGCTTGCGCCCTGCAGCCGTAGCCAGATTAGTATTAGCCTATTTTTTGTAGCCTCATCTATTGCATTGTAGGTTACCTTCCTGCATTGTAATAGCTCCAAAAAGTTTGTGATACTATCGCTTTCACATCTTTGGTCACATCCTTTTTGTTTTTTTGAAAAAAAAACACGTAAATAAAGTTCACCAAACACTCCACTTGACAGTTTTGTTGGCCACATTAGCTCATATTAAAGTGTAGTCCACACACTTTATAAATTTAGTGTTTGTTATACCTGTTAGCTGCTGTTCAGGAATAAGCACACTAAGCCCCCCCTTTGTACTTTTCTGCCTATCTATATCGCTCTACCAAGATGAAGAAGGCAGGGAGTAAGGCACGTGGGTGTGGAGTTTCAGCAGGGAGAGGACATGGGGATTCTGTGCCTGCTGCGGGCACCAGTGACTCAGCATCCCCCAGTTTTACCAGGTAACATTCCTTTATGCGCAGCTTTGTAGGACCTCGCCGTACCCCACTGCTGCGGGACGAATAAATTGAAGCCATTGTCGGATGGATGGCAGCTAATGCATCGACTTCAATGACTTCCACATCCTCTCAGGGCCAGAGCACTGAAGAGCAACCATCTGTCTCTTCACCACCTGCCAAATTGCCCAGGCAGTCAGAGAACCCTGGACAGGAGCCATCTCTACTTCTTTTCTCTGAATCTCTTGGCTTGGAAACAGGAGGCCAGCCAAGCAGCATTCTAGAATGTGAAGAAGAGGGAGTATGCAGTGATGCGCAAGAGCTTTGTCCCTCTGAATCTGAAGAGGCGGGAGGGCCAGTGCCTATGGTCAGCACACCTCAGTACGCATCAGATGATGAGACTCAGGTGCCACTTTCTGGTGCGTACTGTGCTGGCGAAACTACCCAGGAGAAGCAGGTGTTTGAAGAGGGGAGTGCAGATGATGAGGTCCTTGACCCATCATGGCGTGAGGAACAGGAAGGTGGTGGGAGCAGCTCTGAGGAAGAGATTTCCCGAACGGCCAAAACAGGAGGGAGAGGGAGGGGGCAGACTTGGTTGCCTGTAGCCTCCACTTCAGCACCCGTTAGGAGCATTCCTCTTCCAAAACCCAAAACGGGCGCTCCGAGGACTTGCAGCGCATGGTCCTTTTTTGACACAGTTGCAGATGACATTTGCTTTGTCAAATGCAAGCTGTGTAATCAGAAAGTCAAAAGAGGGAAAAGTGTCAGCAACTTGAATACCACAAATGTGTGGAAACATGTGCAGACCAAGCATGTGGTGGAGTTACAAAGACACACTGAAGATGTAGGCCAACCTACAGCAAAACCTACCACCTCTTAAGCTCGTGTTGTAGCCTCTTCCTCTAGCTCACACACAGCTGGTTCGGCTTAATCACAGGATCACCATGGAAGAACCTCTGGCACTGTTGTCCAGAGACCCAGTGACATTCCACCCACAGCACCACGTTCCCTGTCATCCTCACACTCCCAGGCCAGTCTACAGCCATCGGTAGCACAGGCATGGGAGAAAAGGCGGCTATACTCAGCAAACCATCGCTGAGCACAGGCTCTGAATGCTGGCATTGCAAAACTACTGGCCCTTGAAATGCTCTCATTCAGGCTGGTGGAGACTGACACCTTCCGTAACTTCATGGCATTGGCAGTCCCACAATACACTGTGCCCAGCCGCTTTTGTTTCAGCAGGCAAGCCGTCCCTGCTCTGCAAAAGCATGTGGAGGGAAAAATTAAACATGCGCTACTAAACGCCGTCAGTAGCAAGGTCCACCTGACCACCGATGCGTGGACCAGTAACCTTGGACAGGGACGATACCTTTCCCTCACTTCCCATTGGGTCAATGTTGTGGAGCCGGGTACAGATCTGGAGAGTGGCGCTGTACGTGTTCTGCCAACTCCGAGGATTGCAGGAATCCTGTCTGTACACATTGACTCCTCCTCATACTCCATTTCCTCTGAATCAGCGCTGCAGGAGCCTGTTACGACCGATATGAGCACAGCCGTGGCCAAACGTCAACAGGCCGTAATGAAATTAATTTCTTTGGGGAATCGAAGCCACACAGCGCAGGAACTCTGGAATGCCATCATGCAGGAGAGCGATGTGTGGTTTGTGCCAGCGAATCTCCAGCCAGGCTTGGTAGTGTGTGACAATGGCCGAAATCTGGTGGCAGCTCTGGGCCTAGGCAACCTCACTCACATCCCATGTCTGGCACATGTGCTCAACTTGGTCGTGCAGAGCTTTCTGAGGGACTATCCGGATCTTGATGCACTGCTGCACAAGGTCCGCATAGAGTGCGCTCACTTACAGCATTCCAGCATGGCAAGATCGCGCATTGCAGCTTCTGCAGCACCACATCACATCATATGTGACATACCCACCAGGTGGAATTCAACTTTTCATAAGTTGGAGCAGTTGTGTGAGCAGCAGGCAGCAGTAATGGAGTACCAGCTGCATCAGGCGCAAACAAGTCGCACTGTGCGCCGGTCACACTTCAGCACCAATGAGTGGGCCTCTATGAAGGACATCTGCCACGTCTTGCATGCCTTCGATGATTCCACGCGGATGGCGTGTGCAGATGATGCACTAGTCAGCATGACTGTCCCCCTTATCTGCCTGCTTCAAAAAACACTGCAAGCACTAAGGAAGGAGGTTTTGGAAGAGGTGGAGGATGAGGAGTCACAAATGCCATCTGCTTCTGGACAGTCTGCGCAATGTTGTTCCTCACAAAGGCCTATGCAGGGGACACTTTGTGAGGAGGATGAGGAGGAGTCAATGGAGGAGGAAGACATCTCTCCAGAGGAGGGAGGTACACAATGCTCTAGTAGTCAGTATGTAGAGCGAGGGAGGGGTGATGCAGAGCAGGCAGAGATGACTGGGCAGTTGGGAGTCTGCAGCACATGGTTGATTTCATGCTGCAGTGCCTGAGAAACGACCGACGCATCGCCCACATTCTCAACACGGCTGATTATTGGGTGTACACCCTCCTAGATCCTCGCTAGCGGGACAGCTTACAAAGCCTCATAACACCGTTGAACCGGGAGCGTAAAATGCGGGAGTACCAAGACACACTGGTGCATTCAATCATGTTCTCCATTCCACCCGAGAGCAGTGCTGCTAGTGCTTTACAAAGGAGCTCTGTGCGTCGAGGCAGTGGAGGAAGCTCTGCACAAAGAGGGAGCAGAGGCAGTGCCTCAGCACAAGGCAAGACTAGTATGGCGCAAATGTGGAAAAGTTTTGTGTGCCCGCCACAAATGTCTACACGATCACAGACGGCTCCAGTCAGCAGGAGGCAACGTTTCCATCAGATGGTGACAGACTGCATGTCTTGCCCTGTCAGTGTACTCCCATACAGCTCTTCCCCCTTCAAGTTTTGGGTGTCTAAGCTGGATACATGACCAGAGCTTAGCCAGTATGCACTGGAGGTGCTGGCTTGCATCTATAGTGCCACAGGTGGTATACTAACAGACCGTCGCACGCGACTATCCTCCGATAACGTTGACCGGCTAACTTTTCTGAAAATGAACAAGGCCTTGATCTCACCGGAATTTGCCAGTCCTCTTCCAGAATAAATAATTGGTTGGCAACAGTATCCAGGTCTCCTGTTGTGTTCATGTTTCTACCACCTGAACTGTAATCCCTGGGCTCCAACACCGCCAGTTGTTGCTCAGAAGTGCCGTCTGCACAGAGAAAAAAACATGCTCCAGTGTTAGTTGGGTTCATTAACGCCAGCTGCTCCCCAGCTGTGTGTCCGGCAAAGTCTCCTGCTACCTCCACATTCAAACTACATCTGATATAAAACTTGCTCCAATTAGGCCTCAGCCTAAACCCTGATTGACTCTGGGCTCCAACATCACCAGTTGCTGCTCAGAAGTGCCGTCTGCACAGAGAAAAACACATGCTCCAGTGTTAGTGGGGTTCAGTAACGCCAGCTGCTCCCCTGCTGTGTGTCCGGCAAAGTCTCCTGCTGCCTCAACATTCAAACTACATCAGATATAAAACTTGCTCCAATTAGGCCTCAGCCTAAACCCTGTTTGAACCTGGGCTCCAACACCGCCAGTTGCTGCTCAGAAGTGCCGTCTGCACAGAGAAAAACACATGCTCCGGTGTTAGTGGGGTTCAGTAACGCCAGCTGCTCCCCTGCTGTGTATCCGGCAAAGTCTCCTGCTGCCTCCACATTCAAACTACATCTGATATAAAACTTGCTCCAATTAGGCCTCAGCCTAAACCCTGATTGATCCTAGGCTCCAACACCACCAGTTGCTGCTCAGACATGCCGTCTGCACAGAGAAAAACACATGCTCCAGTGTTAGTGGGATTCAGTAACGCCAGCTGCTCCCCTGCTGTGTGTCCAGCAAAGTCTCCTGCTGTCTCCACATTCAAACTACATCAGATATAAAACTTGCTCCAATTAGGCCTCAGCCTAAACCCTGTTTGAACCTAGGCTCCAACTCCGCCAGTTGCTGCTCAGACGTGCTGTCTGCACAGAGAAAAACACATGCTCCAGTGTTAGTGGGGTTCAGTAACGTCAGCTGCTCCCCTGCTGTGTGTCCGGCAATGTCTACTGCTGCCTCCACATTCACACTACTACTGATTTCAAACTTGCTCCAATTAGGTCTCTGGCTCCACTCTGTCCCTAGTATTTACCCTGGCCTCCAAAACCGCCAGTTGCTGCTCAGAAGTGCCGTCTGCACAATCAACACTTGTTCCTGTGTTACTTGGGTTCAGTAACGTCAGCTGATCCCCTGATGTGCGTCCGGCAATGTCTCCTGCTCTGTCCCACTAGTAGTGGGAATGTGGACAGAGCAGGAGACATTGCCGGACACACATCAGGGGATCAGCTGACGTTACTGAACCCCAGTAACACAGGAACAAGTGTTGATTGTGCAGACGGCACTTCTGAGCAGCAACTGGCGGTGTTGGAGGCCAGGGTAAATACTAGAGACAGAGTGGAGCCAGAGGCCTAATTGGAGCACGTTTAAAATCAGTAGTAGTCTACAACAGATATTAAACTTGATGAAATTAGGCCTCAGCCTACACCCTGATTGACCCTGGGCTCCAATATCGCCAGTTGCTGCTCAGAAGTGCGTCTGCACAGTCAACATATGCTCCAGTGTTATTGGGGTTCAGAAATGTGATCTGATCCCCAGCTGTGTGTCCGGCAATTTCTCCTGCTCTGTCCACACTCACACAGCTACAGATTTTAAACTTGCTCCAATTAGGCTTCTGTCTCCACTCTGTTTGTAGTATTTTCCCTGTGTTCCAGCACCGCCAGCTGTTTCCCCGGCAATGTTTTTGGCACAGGTATTCCCTCCTGCCCAGCCTGGTTCCAGCACGCCTGCTGTTTCCGGACAGTGTCAATGTCACTTTGCCACCAATACGTTGTCCTGTTGTGTTGCTGTCAGGTTAGCCGAGTCTATGGTGCCTGCAGTTTATGGGCTTCCTATGTGGGCTGCGGGATCTGGCAACAAAGGCTGGCTCCGTAATGCCAATAGGATAAGCACCCCCTGTAGGACTGTGGGTTTCTGTAACTGCGGCCGGCTCGTGGCCTTGCAACTTTGTTTTTCATGGGTACCTTCTGCTACCCATCCGGGTTCCAGTACCGTCAGCTGGTTCTCGGCAGTGCCTTTGGCTTAGGTGCCTCCTTCTCGGAATCCGAGTTCCAGCAACGTCTGCTGGTCCTTGGTAGTGCTTTCTAGCACAAGTTCCTCCTGCTTTGTAACCAGGTTCCAGCACCGTCAGCTGGTCCTCGGTAGTGCCATTGGCTCTTGTTCCTTCTGCTGCAACTCTGGATTCCAGCACCGTCAGCTGGTTCTCGGCACTTTCTTTGGCATGGGTACTCCCTCCTGCCCAGCCTGATTCCAGCACGCCTGCTGTTTCCGGGTAGTGTCAACGTCACTTTGCCATTGTCCTGTCGTGTTGCGATCGGGCCCTCGGTAGTGCCATTGGCTCTTGTTCCTTCTGCTGCCCCTCCGGGTTCCAGTACCGTCAGCAGGTTCTCGGCAGTCCCTTTGGCTTAGGTGCCTCCTTCTCGGTATCCGAGTTCCAGCAACGTCTGCTGGTCCTCGGTAGTGATTTCTAGCACAGGTACCTCCTGCTTAGTAACCAGGTTCCAGCACCATCAGCTGGTCCTCGGTAGTGCCATTGGCTCTTGTTCCTTCTGCTGCCCCTCCGGGTTCCAGCACCATCAGCTGGTCCTCAGTAGTGCCATTGGCTCTTGTTCCTTCTGCTACCCATCCGGGTTCCAGTACCGTCAGCTGGTTCTCGGCAGTTCCTCAGCCTTCTTATACCTTCTGCTACATTTCCAAGTTCAAGCTTTTGGAAATGGCTTTTGGTTATCACTCTGGATCTCCCTGACCACGAAAACGATGACCCTGAAGACAACGACCCGGAAGACCACCCCGAAGAAGACCAATAAGATGACACTGAAGAAGGTGACCAAGAGGACAAAGAACATGAAGACAACCACCAAGAGACAGAAGACCAAGAAGCAGAAGACCATGAAGCAGAAGAACAAAAAGCAGAAGAACATTAAGCATAAGACTAAAAATCAGAGCAAAGATATTATCTAAATTATAAGCAGAAGAAGCCTATGCAGTGTATGGGGGTGAGTCCGTTCCTCCTCGTGGTGCCCCAGGAAAATGCCTGCTGCTGCAGGCCAAACTGAACACGGACAAATCCTGTTAGAAATCTTTTGTGACAGGCAGAACGGAAGGTGTAATCTTCAAACTTTTATAGATAACAACTACAGGAATGACTGTCACAAATAAGAATATGATGAAGAAGAAGAATAGGAAGAAGATGAAGAAGTAGAATATGAAGAAGAATAATAGTTGAATAAGAAGAATATGAAGAATGTAAAAAAAAAGAATAATAGGAAGAAGGTGAAGAAGAAAAAGATGAATAAGGTGAAGAAGTTGATGAAAAAGATGCTGCTGCTGCTGAGGATCATGAAGGAGAAAGTGTGGGAGAAGTAAAAAAGAAGGTGATGAGCATGGAAGTAGTGAAACATACATATCTGACAAAATATAAAAAAGGTTAACATAGTCAATATCTTTGTAACTCCGAACGTCTTAAAAAAAAAAAAAAATTATTCCTGCTATTCCATTTGATTGGGCTAAACCTCTATGCCTTTAATGTCTCCTCCACCTGCCCAATACATTCTACATTATTATTAGTTGTTTTTCTTCATGTAGAATTAACCTACAAGGAAAGAAAGGGGTTTTTTTTATTTCTGATATTTCTGTCCCATTGACTGGCATTGGTTTCCGGTATAGGAATCGGCGATATCCGATACTTTTTAGGTATCGGTCCGATCCAATCCGATCTGATATTTCACGATATCGGATGGTATCGCTCAACACTACTGAAGACTCTTTCCGATAGCACATTAGCAGCAGGGCAAGCGAGCTCCTATAAGGCATATTGTGCCAATTCAGGCCAGGCGTCCAGTTTAGAGGCTCAATAGTCAAAGGGGAATGACCTGTGAGGGAGAACATCGATATGGGACGAGAAGTAGTTTGTAAACATAGTTGACAACTGTTGTCTCCTGTCATTTTCAATCGATGCAGTATTACCAGTCGTGTAAGAGGGACTTGAAAGATCAGTCCACAACATGGTCATGAAACCCCTGTCTCCAACTTCACTTCTGATGTGTGCACCACGGACACCTCTTCCATGTTGCCCCCTACAGCTCGTTGGAGAACCATCACCACTGCTGTGTGCTGGAAATGCCTCAAACAAATGGTTTACCAGAGTTGCTTGTTTGTTAGCCAATATTATGTCAAGGTTCTCCTGTGGCATGATGTTTTGGAATTTGCCTTTATAGCGTGGATTCAGGATGCTGGCCAACCAGTAGTCGTCATCGTTCATCATTTTAGCAATGCGGAGGTCCCTTTTTAGGATCTGCAAGGCATAATCTGACATGTGGGCCAATGTTCCCGGTGTCAATAATGCACTGCGAGTGCTGGGTGTAGGAGCACTTTCTGGCAAATCCACATCCCTCCAGTCACACACAAACCCTGTACCAGACCTTGCCACGCCAACATTTTCTCTTGCCCCACGAGAAGCATCCTCCTCCCCTAAATAATTATCCCCATCATCGTCCTCCTCCTCTTCTTCCTCTTCTTCCTCCTCCTCGTCCAGGAGAGGTCCCGGAGCAGACAATGGCTGACTGTCATCAAGGCTTCCCTCCTCCTCTTCCTCTTCCTCCTCGGCTGCAGACGCCTGCTCCTTAATGTGCATCAAAGTTTGCATGAGCAGACACATAAGTGGGGTGCTCATGCTTATGATGGCATCATCTGCGCTTACCAGTCGTGTGCATTCCTCAAAACACTGAAGGACTTAAGGGTATGTGCACACGCTGCGGATTCCGCTACGTTTCCGCAGCGGTTTTGGCCGCTGCGAACCCGCAGCAGTTTTAGCTGCGGTGTACAGTACCATTCAAATGAATGGTAAAAAAAAACCGCTGTGTAGACGTTGCGGAAAAATCCGCGCGGATTTGCTGCGGTTTTGAAACCGCAGAAAGAATTGACATGTCAATTCTTTCTGCGGAATCCGCAGTGGGTTCCTATCTCCACCATTGTGGAGATGGTAAATCCGCAGGACCAAACCGCAGGCAAAACCGCAGATAATCCGCAGGTCTTTTGACCTGCGGTTTATCTGCGGTTTTTGCAAAATCCGTGCGGATTAATCCGCAGCGGATTCCGTAGCGTCTGCACACACCCTTACAGAGGTCTTTCAGCTTCGACCACTGCACACCCAACAACTCCATGTCTGCCCTCAAACTGCCTGGTCGTGTACCCTCCCACAAATGCATTACAGCCTGCCTCTGTTCGCACAGCCTCTCAACCATGTGCAGGGTGGAGTTCCACCTTGTTGCCACATCCATGATTAGGCGGTGCTTAGGAAGTTGGAGCAATCGCTGCAGCGTCTGCATACGACTGGAGTGTACGGGCGACCGGCGGATGTACGAGCACAGTTTTCAAACCTTCTGGAGCAGGTCTGTTAACTCTGGATAATTATTGAGGAAGCACTGCACCACCAGGTTCAAGGTATGAGCCAAGCAAGGTATGTGTCTGAGTTTTGAAAGGGCTATGGCAGCCACAAAATTACGGCCGTTATTGCTGACTACCTTGCCTGCCGCAAGATGTAGACTGCCCAGCCATGACACAGTTGGTCGCTGCAAGTTGTCGGCCAGTACCTCCGCGGTGTGTCTGTCGCCCAAACATCATCTTCAACACAGCCTTCTTACCACTAGCTGTTCAATAGTGGGACACCGAGTGTGCAACACTGGCAACTGTGGATGGAGTGCTCGTGCGACTGTGCTCTGTGGACAAGTTTCGCTTCTGGAGGAGGAGGAGGGTCGAACGCCTACAGCCAACTGTTTCCTATACTGTGGGCTAGGCAGCACTGTCCCACTGCCGCTGTCCCCTGTGGACCCTGCATCCACCACATTAACCCAGTGCGCAGTGATGGACTCGTAACTGCCCTGGCCATGCCTACTGGACCATGCATCTGTTGTGAGGTGCACCTTTCCACTCACTGATTACTTGAGTGCATGGACAATGCGGTCTTCCACATGAAGGTGGAGGGCTGGGATGGCTTTGCGAGAAACGAAGTGCCGACTGGGTAGGTCATAGCATGGTACTGCGTAGGCCATAAGTTCGCAGACAGCTTCGCTTTCAACCAACCGGTATGGCATCATCTCTAACAAGATTAGTTTGGCAATGTGGGCGTTCAAACCCAGTGTACGCGGATGAGAGGATGAGTACTTTATCGTCCTACTCATAGTCTCTGGTAGGGTGAGCTGGACTTGAGAGCTGCATATGGTGGAACTAGCGGTTGACATGGCGGACTGAGAGAGGGTTGATGATGGTGATGGAGTTGGTGTTCTTTCTGATGGCCTAGATTCAGTCTTTCACAGCCATAACATTGTGATTCCCTGACTGCTTTGGCCTTGCGATGACACCTCAACATTTGTTGCTGGTGGTGTGCTAACCGGTGGGCTTACAGTGGGGGAAACTATGTAGCGTTGCTGACTACCTTCATTGGGAGCAGTTGCACATGTGGTACGTGAGGCTTGGTAGTCCGTCCACGCTTGCAAGTGCATGGTGGTTAAATGTCTAAGCATGCAACTGGTATTCAAATTACTCAGATTTTTCCCTCGGCTAAAGGTCTTTGCGTACTTCTTACAGATAACCTTTGCCTGATTATTAGGATTTTGTTCAAAAAAGTGCCACACTGCACTCTTCCTACTATGGAAGACATTCTGAGGCCTTGCACGCTGTGCTAATTTGACCGTCTGGCTTAGCTGTCCTGCAACTCTTTTGGTTTTTGTAACCTGTTTTTGGACTGCTCCGGGTCTGCCAGATAACAGATGTTGCGATGTCGATGCCTGCTGCGGATGCTTCTCCTCCTCTTCTGAGCTATTGGCAGCGGCACCCTCTTCCCCCAATGGATGCTAATCTGGGTCAACAACTGGGTCATCCATCACCTCCTCTTCAATGTCATGTGCACCTTCCTCTGTGTAACCATGTAAGGTGGTATAGCATGCGGGAAGGGTCACCTGAGTTTCATCAGGGTCAGATTCTGGCTCAGTACATTGTAGTTCTCTGAGTGAATGTACCAGCAGATAAATCTAGCAGTGGCTGTGCATCAGTGCACTTCATGTCAGATTCTTCTTGGACTGGGTAATTCACGATTTGACTTTATAACCCAGGCATGGTATGTGAAAAGAGCTCCATGGAGTAATCTGTAGTGTGGCCTGCCGCATCCTTTACTTTTGGTAGGGGTGAAGGACACAAGGAAAGGTGTGGTTCCTGACCATAAGCCTCCAATGACGACTCTGTGCTTTTATTTTTTGAAAGTTCAGAAGAGGAGGCGATAGAGCTGGAGGCTGTGTCAGCAATGTAAGCCAAAACTTGTTCCTGAAGCTCCGGCTTTAAAAGCAGTTTACCTACTCCAAGAAAAGGGAGCCTTTGAGGCCTTGTGGAGCCAGACGATGACGCAGGCTCAACACCTCCTGATTAGGTGCTATTGTGCTTTTGCCACTACCAGCAAATCCACCACCAACACCATCATTACCAGCTGGCAACCCCTGCCCACTTCCACGGCCTCTTCCAACACACTTCCTCATTTTTGGGAAAATGTACCCAAAATACTACCAGCAATATGGTACTGTAAAACAAGGTACAAGGTGTATATACTATTGGGGAGAATTTGAATTTCCCTACAGACTTGAGGACACTGAACTATTATCTCAGGCCCAGTGTAGATTACACCTCATTATAACAGGCTGAAATTGGATGGTGTATAAAATGTCTATATAGGACTGGGGAGAATTTGAATCTCAATACAGACTTGAGGACACTGAACTAATATCTCAGGCCCAGTGTAGATTACACCTCAATATAACAGGCTGAAATTGGATGGTGTATAAAATGTCTACATAGGACTGGTGAGAAATTGAATCTCCCTAGAGATTTTAGCAAGCTGACAATGATGCTCTCAGTCCCAAGTATGGCAGCAGGCAGCTAAAAAGGCTGGACTGCTGCACAAAAAGTGTGGAAAAATGAACGCTTGGTAACTGGCCAAAAAAGAGGATGTAAAGTATTTTTGCTTTTAAAAAAGCAGTTTGCACAGCAGTGTGAAAACAGCAATGCAGCTATCAGGGAGCCTTATAAGTCAGTCTAATAATCAACAGAGCAGATGCACCAAAATATAGCCTCCACTTGCACTGCACACTAACTGGTGTGTTGTACCGGCAAAATCGCTAGCAGCAGAAGCAGTTTTTTAGTTTTTTGTATCTTCCCTGCCTAACGCTCTCCCTACAGAATCAGCAGCAGCAGCTCTCCCTATTCTGAGATCAGCAGAAGTAAGATGGCGGTCGGCATGCACGCCCTTTTATAGCCCCTGTGACGCCACACAAAGCAAGCCAATCACCTGCATGCCCTTCTCAAAGATGGTGGTGACCGCTGCCTATGTGATCGCGTTGCCCACAGTGTGCGTCCTCCATCATTGGCTGAAAAAGGGCACTGGAAGCATCTTTTGAAACGCGACTTTGGCGCTCTGGTCGCCGACCTTGTGGCCGACCTCACGCTATGGTCGGATTTTGTTTCATGAAATCCGACTTTTGCGAAAGTCGGCGACTTTTGAAATTTACCGACCCTTTCGCTCAACTCTATACTCTATTTCTCTTTCTGGCTCCGCTGCAGCAGCGCCGAATGCTAGTGGACTAGAGGGATTCTAACCCCGTGTCCTTGGGGCCGAGTCCTGTGTCTGTATACAAGCGCTCATCCGACCGAGCCCTGTGAGCTTAACAGGCTTCGGCATTTACATTGTGCGGCACCGCGGTTCTGTGAATCAACACAACTCACTCCTGTACACACCAGGTGATGCTAACATCACCGTATAACCTCCGCCGTTACCGAGCAGCAGTTCTACATCTCTGCACGGTGGACCCCAGGCTCCGAACGCATCTCAGTATCATCTTTATTATTTTGTGTGTTCTGTCAGTCTAACAATAAGCACACACGTAATACAGCAAACCACAGAACACCATTGCAACAACTCTACTTTAACTACTTACCCATATTTTTTGGACTGTAAGATTTTTTCCTGCAAAAATGTGGAGGAAAAAGGGGGGTGCATCTTATAGTCCAGATGTAACGGCTCTGGCTGTGGTGGGGAGGTGGGGGAGCAGCATCGGTGTAGCAGCGGGTCACAGAAGCTGGAGACGGCTGTTGTTGTTAATTACTGTGCCTGCTGCTATAGATAAATTAATATTCACTGCATTCTACTTCCATGGGTGTCGAGGGCAATGAATATTCATTTCTATTTTGCATGGCCCCATCCTTATCCTGGTATGATTGGCCATCTCCCCATCTTGACATGCATGGCCCCATCAGAAAGCATAAAAAAATCAAACCATTACACTTATCTTCCCGGCACTTCCCTGTGCGCGCAGAAAGCAGTGAGTATTCATTGCTTTTCAGTTGTGAGCACCATGTCAGCCGCTGGCTTCCTGCAGCTGCCGGTGGTCACATGTGCCTCTACTTAAGAGAAATTAATATTCACCTCTGTTCATGCTACGGTGAATATTCATTTATCTTAAGTAGTGGCACAGGTGACCACCCGGCAGCAGTAGGAAGGCTCTGGCTGTCTCTGTGCCTGCTACTGAAGAACAATGAATACTCACTGGTCTCTGTGCACATAGTCCCAGCGTGCAGAGCAGTGAGTTTTCCGGCAGCTGTGCTCTGCTTGTGAGCAGCACATGATGACCCTGCCATGCACTGCTTAAAAGCATAAAGCAACTGCTGACAATGGAGCAGAACGCTGCAAGGGAGCTCCGGAAAGGAAAGTGTAATGGTTTGGGTTTTTTATGTTTTCTGATGGGGCCATGCATACCAGGATGGGAGTGGGAGCCAATTATAAGGATGGGGCCATGCATGCAAGGATCGGGGTTGGGGGCCAATGATACCAAAATAAGGATGGCACTGTTAGGGGTCAAGTTCCTGCCACTGCACAGTGGGAATTTCAAGCCATGTCCTCTGCAATCTCCCATTCTTCTGCAGCTGCAGAGGTTCCTGCTCAGCAGAGATGTCAGGCCCAGCATCTTGCTCAGGATAATACTGTGCATCTGGTTGCTGCTGCCGCCCCAGGTTCAGCTTTAGCATTCAGCATTAGTCAGTGGCGAGCATACGCTCCTGGGACTAAGTCCTGCTTTTTCTCATCTGAGCATGCCTGGGAGATTACCGCTCATTGTTGGTCAGAGGTCACATGCTCAGGTCCTCTAGCAGCTTGGATTGGGCCATCAGGAAGGTCCCGAAAGGCTGCAGTTATGAAAGGATCACACGGCCGTGTGCTAGCATAGACAATGTGGAGTGAGTGTTGTATGCAAGTATGAATGTCTCTGGTGACTGACTCATGACTGACTCATTAAGTAACCCCTACACTTGGCATGCATGTGTTGATCAGCCTTGCCAGGTAGTGCAGGTAAGAGGCAGAGTCAGGGCCTAGCTTTAGAGCCAAGTTGTGGCTTTGCTTGTACGCAACTGTGCACTTGATCTGCACTCCACAGTAGCCAGCGTCTATTAGTGGCATTCGCAGTTTGGACGCCGTGCGCCTAGTGGGTCTAGAGAGGCTCTTGCCCTGCGTCCTCAGGGCAGAGTCTTGTGACACTAATGCAGACTCAGCTGTGCCTTGTGACAGTTAACAGGATACAGTATTTATGTTACGTGGTACCGTGGCTCTGTAAAACAACAGATTCCGTCGCTACTACATACGGGGTGGCGTTTAAACCACATGTGTCGAGTGCGATTCCGCCACTTTGTGTCCACCATTACCGAGCAGCAGTTAACATCTCTGCATGGTGGACCCCAGGCTGCGAATGCACCTTATTACCATCTCTTTCTTATTTGGTGCGTTCCGCGAGCCCTAACATTATACTAGCGCCAAGGTCTGTCTAGGAATGGCAGACAAACAGCGACTACAACGGTACATCCAGCAGCTGGAGGGCAAGTTGTCAGCTCTCAAGCGTACAACCTCAGCTGTGGATGTTACTATGGTAGCTGTTCAGGCTGCTAGCATGGCTGCAGCCAGTTTGTCCACTGCCACCCCTATTTCGACCTTATCCCGCCTCCCAATGCCAGATAAGTTTTCTGATGACAGCAAGTCATGTAGTGGGTTTGTGAGCCAGTGTGCTATTCACCTTGAGCTCCTTGCTGCACGTTTCCCCTCAGAGCGGGCCAAGGTGGGATTCATAGTATCCCTCCTGTCGGACAGAGCATTGGAATGGGCAACACCGCTGTGGGAGCGTGACGATCGCATGGTGCAGAGTGTTTCGCAGTTCCTGAGCACTGTGAAACAGGTCTTTTTGGGACCTCGAGTCACCCATGATACGGTGCTCCAAATGCTGTCACTGACACAGGGCTTGTCCATGGTCAGCCATTTTGCTGTCCACTTCTGGACTTTAGCATCTGAGCTGGAGTGGCTGGACAAAGTCCTTATCCCTATATTTTGGAGGAGACTGGCTGACCATGTGAATGACGCTGTGGCCACTAGGGAGATTCCCGCCACACTGGAGGAGCTAATAGTGGTGTTAACTCACATCGACCTTCGTTTTAATGAGCGGAGGTTGGGGCGAGCCCAGTGTAAGCAGAGGTTTTGGCTGGCTCCCACCTTCGCCAAACCTCTGGAATCTCCGATCCAGGCATCCGAGCCACATGAGGCCATGGAGGTGTCTCGAGCGGAATCTACAGTAAGTCCCGGACCGCTTGTGCACTCAAGGTCTGTCATATCTGCCGGCAGTCAGGATATCTTGCCTCCAGATGTCCTCAGCGGTCGGGAAAACGTCCTCGTTTAGTGACCTTAGGAGCTGGTTCACTAGACGCAGCGGCTTTCTTGCAAACTATCCTTCAAGGGGACAATTACTATTGGCCCATCCACTCATGTGGTAGAGCTTTGCGTGGATTCTGGGCAGAGGGCAACTTTGTCTTCTGCCTTTGCCTGATGGCACGCAATTCCACTGGTGATGCTCACCAAACCAGTGACCATACGGGTGACAAATGGGTCGACACTGCCCTCACAGATAACTCTTCAGACCATCCCATTTACTCTATCCATGTCTCCATCCCATCTGGAGATCATCTCCCTGCAAGTCATTCCCATTGGAATTAATGAGGTCCTCTTAGGGTTACCATGGCTATGCTACCACTCCCCTGAAATAGAGTGGTCCACAGGGAGAATTCTGGGATGGAGTAAATTCTGTAAGGGTAGATGTCAGAGGTAGTGCATTCAGGTTACTACTACAGAGGTACCCACAGATCTTTCCTCTCTCCCCAAACACTATTGGCCCTATGCGGATGTGTTCTCCAAGAAGGCTGCGGAGACCCTTCCGCCTCACCACCCCTATGACTGCCCTATTGACTTCTTGCCTGCTGCTGAGCCTCCCCGGGGTTGTGTGTATCCACTATTTTTCCCAGAGATGGAGGCAATGACTGAGTACATCCAGGAGAATCTGGCAAGAGGATTCATTAGGAAGTCAGTGTCACCTACAGGGGCGGGGTTCTTCTTCGTGCAGAAGAAGAACGGAGTACTACATCCATTCATAGACTACAGGGGTCTTAACGCCATCACAGTTAAGAACAAGTACCCTCTGCTAGAGGTGAGCGAAACAGGTCGGCCAGATTCATAAGTCGACGACTTTTGCCAAAACCCGACCATAGCATGAAGTCGGCCATGCGGTCGGAAAAACCAGCGCCAAAGTCAGATTTCCCAGAATGCTTGCAGGTGCCTTTTTTTCAGCCAATGAGCAAGAACATACCCTGTGGGCAATGAGATGACATGTGACGTGTCCACCACCATCGTAGAGAAGGGCATTGCAGTGATTGGCTTGCTTTGGGGTGTCATAGTGTCTATAAAAGCCCTGAACGCCGACCTCCATTTTACTTCTGCCGATCTTAACAGTAGGGAGAGGTTGCTGTTTATCAGTAGGGAGTGAGTTAGGGTTGTGAAGATAGAAGAAGTTCTTATGTGCTTGTGCTGATAGCAATTGTGCTGTACAGTTAGTGTGCAGTGACAGGGGATGATTTTCTTTTGTGCAGCAGCGCTGGTTATTAGGCTGCTTGATAGCTGCATTGCTGTGTGTACACTGCTGTGCAGACTGCTTTTTACACAGCGCTAATACTATTATTCTTTTTTTCTGCACAGTTACCAACCGTTCACTTTTTCCCACACCGTATATAGCTGTACGCTCCTCACACACTACCGTGTACTGGCTGGTATCACGGACTAATACATACTGACTATCTGTGTATGACTCCAGAAATAAATACGGAGATTTAAGTTTTCCCCTACACCGTATACAGCTGTACGCTTCTGATACAGTACCGTATATCTGCTGTTTGTATTATGGTGAAATCCATACTGAGAGAGCATCTGTTTTTGACACCAGAAATAAATAGGGAGATTTAAATTTTCCGCTACACCGTATACAGCTGTACGCTTCTGATACAGTACCATATATCTGCTGTTTGTATTACGGTGGAATCCATACTGAGAGAGCGTCTGTTTTTGACTCCTGAAATAAATACAGAGATTTAAATTTTCCCCTACAGCGTACAGCTGTACGCTTCTGATACAGTACCGTATATGTGCTGTTTATATTGCAGTCAAATCCATACTGAGTGAGCGTCTGTGTGTGATTACGGAAATATATACGGAGATTTAAATTTTTCCCTACACCGTATACAGCTGTGCGCTCCTCATACAGTACATATATCTGCTGGTATTTTTGGTACATTTTCCCAAACATGAGGAAGTATGGTGGAAGAGGCCGCGGACGTGGGTGGGGGGGTGGCCAGCTGGTACTGATGGTGGTGGTGGTGCATCTTCTGGTTATGCCAAAAGCACAATAGCACCAAAGGCAAGAGGTGTTGTGCCTGCATCACGGTCTGGCTCCAGAAGGCCCGGAAGGCTCCCTTTTCTGGGAGTAGGCAAACCGCTTTTAAAGCCTGAGCATCAGGAACAGGTTTTGGCTTACATTGCCGAAACAGCCTCCAGCTCTATCGCCTCCTCTTCTGAAGTTTCAAAAACTGCAAGCACTGAGTCGTCAGTGCAGGCTCCTGGTCAGGAACAATACCTTTCCTTGTGTCCTTCACCCCCACCAAAAGTGAAGGAAGCGGCAGGCAACACTTCAGATTACTCCATGGAGCTCTTTTAACATACCATTCCTGAGTTATCAAGTGAAATCCTGAATTCCCCAGTCCATGATGAATATGACATGGAGTGCACTGATGCACAGCCAGTGCTATATGATTCTGCTGGTACATTCACCCGGAGCACTGCATTGCCCTCGCAGTCTACTGAGCTAGATTATGACCCTGATGAAACTCAGGTGCCCCTTCCCGCATACTATACCACCTTGCACGGTGGCACAGAGGAAGGTGCACATAAAATTGAAGAGGAGGTGAAGGATGACCCAGTTGTTGACTTGGATTAGCAATCATTGGGGGAAGAGGGTGCCGCTGGCATCAACATCGCAGCTGCGGTTATCTGGCAGGCCCGTAGCAGTCCAAAATCGTGTTAAAAAAGCAACAAGAGTTGCAGGACAGCTTGGCCAGATGGTCAAATTAGCACAGTGTTCAAGGCCTGAAAATTTTTACCATAGTAGGAAGAGTGCAGTGTGGCACTTTTTAGACCAAAATCCTATTGATGAGGCAAAGGTTATCTGTAAGAAGTGCGGAAGGACCTTTAGCTGAGGGAAAAATCTCCAAAATTTGAATACCAGTTGCATGCTTAGACATGTAAACACCATGTACTTGCAAGTGTGGATGGACTACAAAACCTCAGGTAGCACACGTGCACGAGCTCCGACTGAAGGTAGCCAGCAACGCTACATCGCTTCCCCCACTGTAAGCCCACCGGTTAGCACACCACCAGCAAGAAATGTTGAGGTGTCGTCGCAAGGCCAAAGCATTAGGGAATCACATTGTTTTTCCAACAAAAGACTGCATCTAGGCCATCACCACCACCACCACCATCACCAACCACCACTCAGTCCGCCATGTCCACCGCTAGTTCCACCATATGCAGCTCTCAAGTCCAGCTCACCCTAGCAGAGACTCTGAGTAGGACAAGAAAGTAGTCATCCTCTCATTCGCGTACACTGGCTTTGAACGCCTACATTGCCAAACTGATCTCATTAGAGAAGATGCCCTTCTGTTTGGTTGAAAGCGCAGCATTCCAAGAGCTCATGGCCTATGCTGTCCCACACTATCCCACACTATGACATACCCAGTCGGCACTTCTTTTCTAGAAAAGCCATCCCTGCCCTCCACCTGCATGTGAAAGACCGCATTGTCCATGCACTCAAACAATCAGTGAGTGGAATGGTGCACCTCACAACAGATGCATGGGCCAGTAGGCATGGCCAGGGCCATTACGTGTCCATCACTGTGCACTGGGTGAATGTGGTGGATGCAGGGTCCACAGGGGACAGCGGCGGTAGGACAATGCTGCCTAGCCCATGGTATAGGCAACAGTTGGCTGTTGGCATTTGACCCTCCGCCTCCTCCTCCTCCAGAAGCGAAAGCTCATCGACAGCACAGTCACACGAGCACTCCATCCGCAGCTGCCAGTGTTGCACACGAGGTGTCCCCCTTTTGAACAGCTAGTGGAAAGCGTCAGCAGGCTGTTTTAAAGATGATGTCTTAGGGTGACAACAGACACACTGCAGAGGTCTGGCCAACTACTTGCAGCGAGAAACTGAGACATGGCTGGGCAGTCTACATCTTGAGCCAGGCAAGGTAGTCAGTGATAACGGACGTAATTTTGTGGTGGCCATAGCCCTGGCAAAACTCAAACACATACCTTACCTGGCTCACACCTTGAACCTGGTGGTGCAGTGCTTCATAAATAATTATCTGGACTTACCAGCCCTGTTCCATAAGGAGCGAAGACTCCAGTTGTATGCAGAGGCTGCAGCGATCGTGCCACCTCCCCAATCACCGCCTAATCATAGATGTTGCAACAAGGTGGAACTCCACCATGCACATGGTTGAGAGGCTGTGTGAACAGAGGCAGGCTGTAATGCATTTGTGGGAGGATACACGGGCAGGCAGTTTGAGGGCAGACATCGAGTTGTCAGGTGTGCAGTGGTCAAAGTTGAAAGACATCTGTTAAGTCCTTCGGTGTTTTGAGGAATGCACACGGCTGGTAAGCGCAGATGGCACCATCATAAGCATGAGCATCCCACTTATGCGTCTGCTCATGCAAACTTTGATGCACATTAAGGATCAGGCATCTGCAGCGGAGGAGGAAAGCCTTGATAACAGTCAGCCATTGTCTGCTCAGGGAACTGTCCTGAAAGAGGTGGAGGAAGTGGACGAGGAGGAGGATGAGGGGGATGATTATTTTGGGGAGGAGGATGCTTCTCAGGGGGCAAGAGAAAATGTTGGCTTGCCAAGGTCAGGTACAGGGTTTGTGTGTGATGGGAGAGATGTGGATTTGGCAGAAAGTGCTCCTCCACCCACCACTGGCAGTGCATCATTGACACCTGGAGCATTGGCCCACATGTGTGATTATCTCTTGCGGATCCTAAAAAGGGACTCCCGCATTGCCAAAATTATGAAGGATGATGACTACTGGTTGGCCAGCATCCTCGATCCACGCTATAAAGGCAAATTACAGAACATCATGCCACAGGAGAACCTAGAGCTAATAGTGGTGAACAAACAAGAAATTCTTGTAAACCGTTTGTTAGAGGCATTCCCAGCACACAGCAGCGGTGCAGGTTATACCACGAGCCGTACTGGGCAACAAGGAAGAAATGTTTGTGGTGCACACAGCCGAAGTGGTGTTGGAGATAGGGGTTTCATGACCATGTTGTGGACTGATTTCTCGAGTACCGCTCACACAGCTGGTAATACTGAATCGATTGCAACAGACAGGAGACAGCAGTTGTCAACTATGGTTCAAAATTACCTCTCCTCCCCTTTTGATGTTCTCCCTCACAGTTCATTCCCCTTTGACTACTGGGCCTGTCAACTGGACACCTGGCCTGAATTGGCACGATATGCCTTACAGAAGCTTGCTTGCCCTGCTGATAGTGTGCTATCAGAATGTTGGAGAAGTGTGTCTTTGAGCAGGAGTCCTTGCCTTTCCTGGGATATATCATCTCTGCCCAACGATTGGCCATGGATCCTGCCAAGCTACAGGCAGTGATGGATTGGCAGGAGCCCCATTCCCTCAAAGCTGTGCAGCGCTTTATGGGATTCATAAATTTTTATCGCCAATTCATTCCCCACTTCTCAACTTTGGTAGCTCCCTTGGTTGCCTTCACCAAGAAGGGAGCAAATCCAAAATTGTGGTCGGAGGAGGTCTCCAAGGCCTTCCTCTCTATCAAGTCACACTTCGCTAGCGCTCCCAGCCAATCAGACCCTGGTCACGTATCTGCAACATTTTGTTTCGGCCAGGCAGGATGACTGGGCATCCTTACTACCGTGGGCGGAGTTTGCGCTGAACAATGCTGTACCCGATTCCACTGGACACACCCCATTCCTCCTTAACTACGGACAGCATCTGTGGGTTCCTGTGCTGATGCTCGGGTCTTCCACTCTAGGGTGGCAGACTGGGCGGTGGAGGCAGATGACATTTGGGACCGCACACAGGATGCCATCCGGGCCTCCAAGGAGAGAATGAGTGTTTCCGCTGATGCGCACAGGTGCTCCACTACGACCTTTGCTCCTGGCGACAGTGTGGCTCTCCGTTCATAATATCAGGCTGCAAGTTGAGTCCACTAAGTTTGCGCCTCGCTATATAGGTCCCTTCAAGGTCCTGGAATAAGGTAATCCTGTGGTCTATTGTCTGGCCCTTCCTCCATGCCTAGGTAACTCCGACACCTTTCATGTGTCCCTCCTAAAACCTGTTCACATGTCCCGGTTTTCCTAGAAATCTGCCGGGACATTGGGCTCATCTACGGACGATTATGAGGTGAACAACATTGTTGGGTGCAAGGTGGTACGTGGCAAAAAGTGCTATCTGGAGGACTGGAAGGGTCATGCCCCAGAAGACAGGACCAGGGAAACTATTGGGCACATTCATGCTCCTCAGCTCATTGCAGCTTTTGAGCATAGCGAGGCCCAAGGAGGGGGGCTCTAGGAGGGAGGGTAATGTTAGACGTCAAGTTATCACCACTGCATAGGGGGAATCTCAAGCAATGTCCTCCCATTCTTCTGCAGCCGCAGAGGATCCTTCTCAGCAGAGACATCGGTCCCAGCGTCTTGTTCAGGCTAATGCTGTCCATCTGGTTGCTGCTGCCGTCCCAGGTTCAGTTATAGCATCCAGCATTAGTCAGCGGTGAGCAAACCCTCCTGGGACTAAGTTCTGCTTTTCCTCATCTGAGCATGCCTGGGAGATGACGGCTCATTGGTGGTCAGAGGTCACATACTCAGGTCCTCAAGCAGCTCAGATTGGGCCATCAGGAAGGTCTCGGAAGGCTGCAGTTATAAAAGGATCGCACGGCCGTGTGCTAGTATAGACAATGTGGAGTGAGTGTTGTAGGCACGTATTAATGTCTCTGGTGACTGATTCACTATGAAACCCCTACCCTTGGTACACATGTGTTGATCAGCCTTGCCAGGTAATGCCTTGGTAGGAGGCGGAGTCAGTGCCTAGCTTCAGCACGAAGTAGTGGCTTTGCTTGTACGCCACTGTGCACTCGGTCTGCACTCCACAGTAGCCAGCATCTATTAGTGGCGTTCGTCTAGAGAGGCTCTTACCTTGCGTCCTTGGGGCATAGTCTTGTGACCGTACACTAGCGCAGACTCAGCTGTGCCCTTTGACAGATAACAGGGTACGGCATTTGTGTTACGTGGTACCATAGCTCTGTGAGGCAACAGAACCTGTCGCTACTACATACGGGGTGGCGTTTAACCCACATGTGTTGAGTGCGATACTGCCATTTTGTGTCCACCATTACCGAGCAGCAGTTAACATTTCTTCACGGTGTACCCCGGGCTGCGAACGCACCTTATTACCATCTCTTTATTATTTGGTGTGTTCCTCCAGCCCTAACAGGGGCCATGCATGCTAGGATGATGGGGGCCCTGCATACTAGGATAGGGATGGGGGGCCATGAATACTAGGATAGCGATGAGTGCAAACATTCCTGCCAGGATAGGGATGAGGGTGCCATGCTCACCAGGAAAGGGATGAGGGGGCCATTCATACCAGATAGGGATGAGGGAGCCATGTGTATCAGGATGGGGATGAGGGGACCATATATAATAATAATAATCTTTATTTTTATATAGCGCTAACATTCCACAGCGCTTTACAGTTTTGCACACATTATCATCACTGTCCCTGATGGGGCTCACAATCTACATTCCCTATCAGTATGTCTTTGGAATGTGGGAGGAAACTGGAGTACCCGGAGGAAACCAACGCAAACATGGAGAGAACTTACAAACTACTTGCAGATGTTGTTCTTGGTGGGATTTGAACCCAGGATACCAGCGCTGCAAGGCTGCAGTGCTAACCACTGAGCCACCGTATATACCAGGATAGGGGATATTAAGTACAGAATTAATCACATTTTTTGCTTCAATTTTTTTTCCTAATTTCTTCCTCTAGAACCTAGGTGTGTATTATAGTCCGGTGCATCCTAAAAATAAGGTAGCTTAAGCACACAGCACAGGAAGACGAATCTTTCACTGGCACGGACAAGAAGGTCTGAAATGTTTTTATAGGAAAAGGTAATAACCAGATCAGAAGCAGCTGAAATGGAGCTGCATGTTTCTGACCAACATAGAAAGGGTCGTTAACCTCTTCAGCACCAGAGGAAACTAAATCCATTAAATATGGGACGCAAATCATACCATCTCTAAAGAAGACCTGCAATCTTTGCCTAACATGACTAACCAAATCTTCCAGTGGGGACGTGACACCCTCATGACAAAACACAAGAGCAGTCAGTTTACTGCTTTTTGTAGAAGGGAATTGCCCCAAAATGTACATATTTATATAGAGATATGTATAGTACATGTTTTGTGTATATAATCCCACCCACATGTATTCCACACAAATAATTCCTTCACTAGTGTCCCAAATATAGGTGTAGAGCCATGGATTTCATGTGTGTGTCTCAACTGCCTTAAGACAAAGAAAGGTCCTATGTGCTAGTAGAACAAGTTTAATCAGGATTGAGGAGATGTATCTTAGGGACAATATACTATTCACATCATCCCCCACACCTGGGGCTGTACATATAAATACAAGAGGTGTGCTTTTGTCTCTCATGCTTTCCTCCTGTACAACATGAAGATCACATGGTTGAGTATACTCTGCAACCTCTTACTTACTAGGCTTTAGAGATAGTGAGCCATGGGTGGGAAGGCAGATATTGCATGTGTGATTTGGATAAATTGGGCAGAAAATTGTGGGTTTTGAATGTGTGGTATTGTTTTGATATTACTGTATTAGAGTTGTAGTATCAGTATATGTAAATATATATTTAGAGCCGACAGCTTGGGTATAAATAAACATGATGTAATAGACTGTAGACTTGTGTGTGTAATAAATATCCTTTATCGATACTTTTTTGTCTCTTCTAGTACATAATATAAGGAAAAGATAATGTTAAGGCATTACTAAGTGGATGTTAATTATTAATAGTCAAGATTGGCTTTAATAGTTAATATCGGACCTCAATAGAAGTGCATGGAGAGTTCCCCTTTAATAAATATAATTTAGTATTTTTGGTGGGAAACTCGTCCTTTTTCACTTTCCAAGCAAAAAATAACTGTTATCCCCTTTACTCCCATGATGGTTAACGACCAGGCCAATTTTAACAATTCTAATCAGTGTCACTTTATGAGTAATAACTCTGGAACGCTTCAAAGGATCCCACTGATTCTGAGATTTCTTTTTCATGACATATTCTTCTTAATGATGGTGGTAACATTTATTCAATATGACTTGCTTAATTTGTGAAAAAAAATAAAAAATTTGGCAGAATTATGAAAAAAATTAACATTTAACTTTTTTCACAAAAATTTTACTTTAGACCCAAATTTTTTTTATTTTTGCTAGGGTAACAGGAAAAAATGGACCCAAAATTTGTTGTGTAATTTCTTTTCTACATGTCAATACCCCATATGTGAGGGAAAGCCACTGTTTGGCTGCAAACATGAGCTCTGAAGGGAAGTAACATCACTTGACTATTTGAATGCAAAGTTTACTGGAGCGATTAGTGAACACCATGTCATGCTTGGAGAGCCCACAATGTGCCTAAACAAAGGTTACAACACTTTGAAAACTATACCCGTAAGGGAACTTTCCTAGATGTATGGTGAGCACATTGAATCCCAATTGCTTCACAGAAGTTTAAAATTGTTGAGCCTTGAAAATAAAAAATATCACATTTTTCCCACAAAACTGTTTTTAAGTCCCAAATTTTTCATTTTCTTTAGGGGAACAGAAGAAACTGCACCATACAATTTGTTGTGCAATTTTTCCTGAGTACGTTGATACACCTTATGTGTGAAAAAACTATTGTTTGGGTGCACGGCAGGGCTCGGAAGGGAAGGAGCGTCATTTGACTTTTTGAACGCAATATTTGCTGGAATCATTAGCAGACGCCATGTCCTGTTTGGAGAGCCCCTGATGTGCCTAAGAAGTGGAATTCCCAACAAGCGACCCCAATTTGCAAAACAGACACCACAAGGAATATATTTAGATGTGTGGTGAACACCTTGAACCCCCAGGTGCTTCATAGAAGTTTATAAAGTTGAGTCGTGAGAATAAAAAAAATCACATTTTCCCCACAAAAATCTTTTTTCCCCAAATTTTGCATTTTCCAAAGGGTAACAGGAGAAATTGCACCATACATTTTGTTGTGCAATTTCTCCTGAGTACGCTGATATCTCATATGTGGGAAAAATCTACTGTTTTGGGTGCACGACAGTGCTCGAAAGATAAGAAGCGTCATTTGACTTTTTTAATGTAAGATTTGCTGGAATAAATAGCGGATACCGTGTCCTGTTTGGAGAGCCCCTAAAGCAGTGGAAACCCCCCACAAAAGACACCATGGAATCTACACCCTTCAAAGAATGTATTGAGCTGTGAAGAAATAATAAATTACATTTTTACCACTAAAATGATGTTTTAGCCCCAATTTTGTAATTTTTCTTAGTGCTAATAGGAGAAATTTTTACAACAAACTGAGGTCCATTTTTTTCCTGCGTGCGCTAATACCCTACATGTAGTCGGGAAATACTTTTCAGGCACAGTGCAAATCTCAGAAGGGAAGAAGCACCATAGTATAGCACAGATTTTACTGTTATGGTTTGCGAGTGCCATGATCCACTGGGAGAGCCCCTGAGGTGCCAGCACAGAAGAACCCCATTTAATTGACCCCATTTTCCAAAGTACACTTCTCCATGAATTCATCTAGGGGTGCAGTAATCATATTGACACCACGGTTGTGTGACAGAATTCTATACCATTGGGCAGTGAAGAAAAAATAATTCCATTTTTGCCACCAAAATTTTGTTTTAGCTCCAGATTTTACATTTTCACATAAGAAGTGGGTAAACATGGCACTAAAATTTATCCCACAGTTTCTACTGAATGTGGCAATACCACATACTGTATGTAGCTGTACTACTTAGTCACATGGTGAGACTTGGGAGGGAAAGAGCACTATTTGCCTCCTGGAGCACAGATTTTCATAGAATAGTTGGTGGACTGTATATAAAAAGTCCTTAAGTGCCAGAAGAGCAGAATACCCACTTCAGTGATCCCATTTTGGAAATTATACCTCTTTGAGAATTTATCTCCATATATCTCTGAAATAATCTCCCGATATATTCCCTCACGTAATCTATGGTCCTCCTAAGACCTCCTTCTCTCCTCCACACTTATTCGCTTCTCACCTAACTGCCTCCCAGACTTCTCCCGAATATCCCCCATCCTCTGGAATTCTGTGCCCCAACACGTCAGACTATCATCCACATTCGGATCCTTCAGATGGAACCTAAACGCCCACCTCTTCAAGAAAGCTTACAGCCTGCAATGACCCCACTGCCTCCTCATCACTACCGGAGCTAATGCCTCACCATCACTGGAGCTGCTTCAACCCCCACAACCTACTGTCTCCTTTCCCACCATCCTGTGAAATGCAAGCCCGCAAGGGCAGGGTTCTCTCCCCTGTGTATCAGTCTATCATTGTTAGTTTGTTTACTGTAAGTGATATCTATAATTTGTATGTAATCTGTTCTCATGTACAGCACTATGGAATCAATGGTGCTATATAAATAAATAATAATTAATCTACAGGAGTAGTGATAATTTTTACTCAATGGGTGTTTTTCAGAAATAAGCAGCAGGAGATTGCTGAGTGAAAATTGCAAACTGAAGTTGTAGTGACCAGTATGCTGTAGTTTCCAGTACCTTATAGTGACCAGTACGTTATGCCCAGCTCATGCTTCTTGAGACACCCACCTGTAAATTAGGCAGGCTCTCATCGCTACAGAAATGCAAATCATGTGGTTGTAATATGTGGTTCAGGCACATTGTGGGTCCCAGAAGGGAGGGGGCATTTGAATTTGGGAGCACAGAATTTACTGAATTCCTTTTGGCAGGTGAGAAGCCATTTAGCTTTTCCAGAGTCTTTCTACTACCAGTTACGTGGAAGTCCCCAATATTTCTGTTAACAGATGATGGACCTGAGTGGGAACTTGTTTTTTTGTGTGGATTGAGTTGAAGCTTTAATTGGGTGCATTTTACATAACATTTTGGATCACATTTATCCAGCGTTGTATGCTGAGCACTTACATTGGGGTTTCCATCTAAATCTTCAAGTGCTTCAGATATACTTCCCAAGGGATCCATTCACTATAATAAGGCAGCAGATTTACTCTGGATTCTGTCTGGCCTCTGTTCAGTGGTGTCCTTCTTTTCAGAAGTGCATAAAACTGTGGCTGACTGCACATTTATACACACATAAAAAGACGGGCCTTGCTGGATCATAGGCCTGATGGCATCCACAGTGCCTCCATCTGCCTCACTATAGGGAATCTTCCACAATGAGTTTCTTCTGAATCATATATTTCAGAGATTTAAGCGCAAATTGCCTCTTCAGAGAGAAAGAGGACTTTTACTCTACAGCGCCACCTATTGGAAGTAGCGATCCTGCAAGTCACAATCAACCCTTTAACGAGTCTTGTAATATGACTTAGGATAAAAGCCAAATCAGAATCTCAATTTGCAGACACAGTGTTTCGGGCTATTGGCCCTCGTCAGTGCAAAGTATGAGATCTGATTTGGCTAGGTAAGAGGCTCTGGACTGAGGTCTAAGGGGTAAGGTTTCTCCTTGTGGAGAGTGACATACCAGCTCTGGCTTGTCAAGGTAAGGAGGCTTATTCGTGATGCAATGCTCCTCTGGGAAATTTAATATGCAAATTGCCTCTTCAGAGAGAGAGAGGATTTTTACTCTACAGTGCCACCTATTGGTAGAGATTTAAGCGGAAACTCTTGTGTACGCCTCAGCATAAGGCACAGGATAAATGTGAGACAATCCTTACTGCGATCTATGGGAGGCAGAATGAACAAATCAAGCAGGTGAACAATTGGTTTTATTTCTTTTTTATGCCATTCCTCATGCAGTATAAGTGATTAGATTACTTTATTCTTTCGGTTGGTGCGATTACAGCGATACCAGATTTATATTGAGTTTTTATGTTTGGTTGCTGTCACACACATTTTGTGCGGGTTTGTTTTTTGTTGACATTTTTATCGGTACCATTTCGGGCTCATGACTTTTTTTATCACTTTCTATTCAGATTATTGGGACTAAGAATTAACAAAAATCAGCATTTCAGGAATTATTTTTTGGGGGTTTTCACTATGTCGTTCCACATGTGGTAAATATCATGGCTTGTTTCTAGCAGGACAAGGAGACGTTTAGAGTTGTACCATGTTTATTTATATTCATTTTTTGATTGCACTTTTTGTTTGGCAGTATGATGATAACGCATTGTTTTTTGTCTTGGATTTTTAATTTATTTATTTTTTACGCTGTTCACTAGAGGGGTTAACTAGTGGGACAGTTTCATAGGTTACAAAAAGAAAAATAGTCAGCTCACTCAGGGTGTGGTAGGTATGGAGTTCCTAACGGGGCAACGCACAGATTCAGTCAGAGCAATGGCAGAGGAAATTAAGCAAAGAATGAAGCTCCCAGTAAGGTAAGTAAATATATTAAACATAACGTTTATTCCATCAAAAGCAGAACTCTCACCAATATATGGCAGTAGATGAGAGGAAAGAACTAATAGCCAGATCAACACTAGTGATGGGCAAGCTCTACAATGCTTGGGTCGAGCAAATTGGTACTTGGACAGAACAACGAGCCCAATGTAAGTCTACGTGAGATCCGAGCATTTTTACCGCGATCAGCCCCGAGGGTCCTTTTAAGGTCTAATAACATCAGCTGTTATTTACCGCCCCCCAGGGCGGGTCACCACTTTCTTTGACCACTTCACCACCTAGCTACTTCATTTCTTTTCCACTGACATCCCCACTATCATCTTGGGGGACTTCAACATCTCCATTGACACTTCCCTCTCAGCTGCCACTGAACTTCTATCCCTCACTTCCTCCTTCGGTCTCACTCAGTGGTCTTCTGCAGCCACTCACAAAGATGGCCACACACTAGACCTCATCTTCACCCGCCTCTGCTCCTTATCTAGCCTCTCTAACTCACCTCACCTCTTCCTCTTTCTGACCACAACCTACTTACCTCTTCCCTCTCCTCTCCAAGTCAACATTCCCCACCCCACAAACTTGCACACCCTCGCAGAAATCTTAAACACCTCCATCTACACTCACTGTCTGAATCTCTTTTTCCTCTTAAAGACATAAGTTCCCTACACAATGCAGATGCTGCTGCTGCTCTACATAACACCACAATAGCTGTAGCTTTGGAATCCGTTGCCCCTCTCACACATACCAAAGCTCGCAAAATTAACAGACAGCCCTTGCACACCAGCCTGACCAAAGAACTAAGGTGAGCTTCCAGGGCTGCTAAGCAGAGATGGAAAAGATCCCACTCCAATGAGGACTTCATCGCATTCAAACAGTCCCTCACTACTTTCAAGGCCACACTCGCTGCAGCAAAGCAAAACTACTTCTTATCTGTCATATCCTCCCTGTCTCACAACCCTGAAAAGTTATTCAATACCTACAATTCTCTCATCCGCCCCCCAGCACCTCCTCCCTCCCCACTCATCTCAGCTGAAGACTTTGCCACATTTTTCAAGGGGAAGATTGATAACATCAGACACAGTTTTGGTCGACAACCCCCAGAACCTTTCCTCCTAACTGCCCTGCCCTCCTTCTCCAAAGCCAACATCTCCACCATTACAGAAGATTGACTCTCCACTCATCACATCTCACTACCTGTGCACTTGACCTGATCCCATCTCACTTCATCCCAAACCTCACCACAGTCTTCATCCCATCCCTAACCCATCTCTTCAACCTATCACTAACAACTAGTTTTCCCCTCAAGCTTTAAACATGCCTCAATCACACCTATCTTCAAAAAGCCCTCTCTTGACCCATCCTCTGTATCTATCGCCCTATATCACTTCTCCCCTATGCCTCAAAACTATAATAATAGTAACATAACATAGTAACATAGTTTAGAAGGCTGAAGGAAGACCTTATGTCCATCTAGTTCAGCCTATTTTTAGTGCAGCTGTTCTGCATTGTTGATCCAGGGGAAGGCAAAAAACCCACAGAGTAGAAGCCAATTTTCTCCATAGGGAAAAAAATTCCTTCCCCTAAGCTGGGTCAACCATTTACCTATAATATTATGTTATTCGTAACCTTCTATACTGTTACTCACAAGAAAAGCATCCATTCCTTTCTTAAATTCATTCAGTGAGTTGGCCATCACCACTTCCTCAGGAAAAGAGTTCCAGAGCCTCACTGCTCTTACTGTGAAGAACCCTCTTCTATGCTGGTGCAGAAATTCTTTCCTCCAAACGAAGAGAATTTATAATAAATTTTATTTCTCTAGCGCCAACATATCCTGCAGCACTTTACATTTCAGAGGGGACTTGTACAGACGATAGACATTACAGCATAACAATAATCACATAGATCATAACAGATACCAAGAGGAATGAGGGCCCTGCTCGCAAGCTTACAATCTATGAGGAAAAAGATAGACATGAAAGGTGGGTGGTAACAATTGCCCTGATTGAAGTGTGTAACAGTACAGACACAGAGGTGTGTTGAGGTGGTAGACCAGTCTGAATAAATGCATTTTCAGGGCATGCTTAAAATTGTAGGGATTGGGGACTAATCGTATTGACCTGAGAAGTGCATTCCAAAGAATTGGCGCAGCACGTGTATAGTCTTGGAGATGGGAGTGGGCAGTTCTGATTATTGAGGATGCTAACCTCAGGTCATCAGCAGAACGGAGGGCGCGGGTAGGGTGGTATACTGAAACAAGGGAGGAGATGTAGGGTGGTGCTGAGCCATGGAGAGCTTTGTGGGTGAGGGTAATAAGTTTGTACTGGATTCTGGAGTGGATGGGTAGCCAGTGTAATTACTGGCACAAGGTAGAGGCATCGATGTAACGATTGGCGAGGAATATGATCCTGGCTGCAGCATTCAAGACAGATTGGAGGGCTGAGAGTTTGGTAAGAGAGAGTTACAATAGTTGAGATGAGGATGAATAAGAGAAACAGTAAGAGACTTTGCAGAGTCAAAAGTAAGAAAAGGTCGAATTCTAGAAATGTTTTTGAGGTGCAGATAACAAGAGCGAGCCAGTGATCGGATGTGGGGGGCAAAGGAAAGCTCGGAGTCAAGTATGACCCCAAGACAGCGGGCATGTTGCTGGGGAGTAATAGCGAAACCACACACGGAAATGGCAATGTCGGTTATAGGTACATTAGTAGCGGGAGGAAACACAAGGTGTTCAGTCTTTGACAGGTTCAGTTTCAGATATAGTGAGGACATGATGTTAGACACAGCTTTTAGAAAATCGCTGGTGTTTTCTAGAAAGGCAGGCGTGATGTCAGGAGAAGAAGCGTATAATTAGGTGTCATAAGCATAGAGATGGTACTGGAAACCAAATCTACTGATTGTTTGACCAATAGGGGCAGTGAACAAAGAGAAGAGGAGGGGGCCTAGGACTGATCCTTGAGGAACCCCAACAGTAAGGGGAAGATGAGAGGAGGAGGAACCAGCAAAAGATACAGTAAAGGAGCGGTCAGAGAGATAGGAGGAGAACCAGGCGAGAACGGTGTCCTTGAGGCCAATGGAATGGAGCATAGTGAGGAGGAGCTGATGATCCACAGTGTTGAATGCTGCAGAGACATCCAAGAGAATTAGCATGGAGTAATGACCATTTGATTTAGCTGTTAATAGATCATTAGAGACTTTAGTGAGGGCAGTTTCAGTAGAGTGTAAAGAGCGGAAACCGGATTGGAGAGGGTCGAGAAGAGAGTTATCAAAGAGATAGCGGATATGACGGGAGTGGACCAGGTGTTCCAGGAGTTTAGAGATGAAGGGAAGATTAGAGACTGGTCTATAGTTAGTGGCACAGTTTTGGTCGAGGGATGGTTTTAAATGAGGAGGGAAAGATACCAGAAGAGAGAGAAGTTAAATATTTTAGTTAGGTGAGTGGTGACAGCAGGGGAAAGGGACTGGAGGAGATATGACGGAAATGGGTCACTGGTGCAAGTAGTTGGGCGAGAAGATGCAAGGAGCCTGATTACTTCTTCTGTGACTGGTTCAAAATCAGAGAGTGAGCTAGATGCAGTGGGGGAGGGAGGACAGTGCATGGTATGAGGTGATTGGAAGATAATTTCCTGTCGGATCTGGTCATTTTTTTCTCTGAAGTAATTGGCCAGATCGTCAGCTCGAAGCTCTGTGTTTGGGGCCTGTACTCTTGGGTTGAGTAGAGAATGCAAAGTTTCAAAGAGACGTTTAGGTTTATTGGACAGTGAGGTGAAAACTACTGGAACAACACGTCCATCTTGAACTGTTTTCCCACCTCTCTTCTTGCTCCCTCCTTGACCGCTTACAATCTGGCTTCCGGCCACCCCACTCCACTGAAACTGCCCTAACTAAGGTCACCAATGACCTATTAACAGCCAAGGCCAAGCGACACTACTCTGTCCTCCTCCTCCTGGACCTGTCCTCTGCCTTTGACACAGTGGACCATTCCTTATTATTACAGGCCCTCTCATCTCTTGGTATCACAGACTTGGCTCTATCTTGGATCGCATCATACCTAACAGACCGGACATTCAGCATCTCCCACTCGCACACCACCTCCTCACCGCGCCCCCTATCCGTCGGAGACCCGCAAGGTTCAGTCCTAGGGCCCCTGCTCTTCTCCATGTACACCTTCGGCCTCGGACAGCTCATTGAATTTCATGGCTTTCAGTATCACCTCTATGCTGATGACACACAGATCTACATCTCTGGACCAGATATCACCTCCCTACTAAACAGAATCCCTCAATGTCTGTCTGGTATTTCATCCTTCTTCTCCACTAGATTTCTAAAACTTAATATGGACAAAACAGAAATCATCATCTTTCCCCCATCTCACGCCACCTTTCAACTTTAACATTGCTTTCAACCAATACTAATGCATTCACTGGGAAATGTCATTGTAACATTTAACAACCCTAGCTGGCCACATGGTGTGTGACACATAAGCAGACGTATCGGCCCAACAGGAGAGATATGACAAATCCCTCCTTAGCCGATCCAAGGGGAATCCTGAAGCCAGCAGCTCTAGTTGTATAGTTCACTGGCTCACGAAACGCTTACAAGAGACACTATGGCCTGAGAACTTCTCGGGCAGCAGAGGCCAGGACAAAGTCGGGGCAGGGATGGTAGTGGACACAGGGAAGCAGTCTCCATGGCTGCCTGAACAGCGACCACGGCAAGATCCGCAGCTGAGGTTGGACCCTCGAGAGCCACCAACCTTCCTTCCAGCTGCTGGGTGATCCTGTGGAGCCGCTGCTCGTCCGCCATTACTAGCCAGACCCTGGCACTAATATAATGTTAGGGCTGGTGGAAAGCACCAAATAATAAAAGAGGTGGTACAAGGGTGCGTTCACAGCCCGGGGTCCACCGTGCAGAGATTGTTAACTGCTGATCGGTAATGGCGGATGCGATATGGCGGTATAAGAGAAGAACACACGCGGGTTAACGTTACCCGGTGTGTACAGAGGCGGACTCTATTCCTTCACAGAACCGCACTACCACGGAACATAAATGCCGAAGCCTGTTAAAGCTCACAGAGCTCGGCAAAGTGAGCGCTCAGTATATGGTCACAGAACTCTGCCCCAAGGACACGGGGTCAAGGTCCCTTCAGACCTACTAAGCGTGCAGTGTCACACCTGCAGATGCCACAAATTGAGGCTGGCTACCATGGAGTGCCGACCAAGTGCACCGTGGTGTACAGACAAAGCCACCACTTGGCATTTATGCCAGTCTCTGACTCTGCCTCCTACCTGCACCTCAGCCTGGGCGCAAACAGGTAAGGCTGCACAACACATGCGTACCAAGGGTAGGGGTTTCTTAATGAGTCATTCACCAGAGACATTCATACGTGCATACAACACTCACTCCACATGGTCTATAATTTTCTATATTACCGCATGGCTGCACAACACATGCATACCAAGGGTAGGGGTTTCTTAATGAGTCATTCACCAGAGACATTCATACGTGCATACAACACTCACTCCACATGGTGCGGCCATGCGAACCTTTTATAGTTGCAGCCTTCCAGGACCTTCCTAGTGGTCCAACCGGAGCAGCAACAGGACCTGAGCATGTGACCTCCGACCTCAAATGAGAGGTTGTCCCATGGGCATGCACAGTGGGCTGAAAGAAGGACTTAGTCCCAAGTGCTGCTAGCTGCTGGCTAGTGTTTGTTTTTATAGCTGAACCAGAGGTGGCAGCAGCAACCAACCTGACAGCACTAGCCTGAGTAAGACGCCCGGATCAACGTCTCTGCTGAGCAGCTTCCTCTGAGGTCGAGACTGGATGAGAGACCGCAGAAGGCAAGTCTCGGGATTCCTCCTGTGCAGAGTGAGAAACCCGATGCCTAACAACACCCTTTCCAAATATTGGACTGGCTGTAGCAGCACAGATTATGTTAACCCTGATGATCTGATGGCGGTGGATGATGAGATGTTCAGGAAGGCCTCATTAAAAACTAGGCCCAATTTAAAGGAGCAGGTCTCCTAGACTCGTAATGCCCATACACTAAGCGCATGGACAGACAAACATTTCCCCCCTGGGGGAGGAAAATTGTCAAAAAAATATTTTATGAGCATCATAGACACCCTTGCAAAAACTGGACTGACTGTAGTAGCATGGAACATGTTAACTCTGATGATCTAGTGGCGGTGGATGATGAGATGTTCAGGAAGGACTCATTAAAAACTAGGCACAATTTAACCCTCTGTCAGGAACAATATTCGCACTAACTCGTAATGGAACAATGTGCCTGTCAAGCGCAGGCTAGAAAAATGCCTAGAATATCTAATTTTCTCAATTTCAGTGATCTAAAAGTGATCAGAGACCTTCATAGGGATGTAATAAAAGAGACTACACATTATCAGGTGCAAAACAAACCCATTTACTCAACATAAAAGTAATAACTTTGATATACACAAATTTCAAAACTCCTGAGAAGTACACTTTCATTTGTAAGAAAATCTGCCTTATTTATATGAAATATCCACAAACCTTTCTCTATCCAATCATAAAACAAGCTAAATAAACAATAGCAATGACTAAAAACATTACATACCAACCTTATAAAGTGTGATGTGTTCGGGACCAATGAGCCTGAGAAGCCAGCACAGCTATATCTTCCTTCCTGAAGCTCTGCAGACCAACTGTGGTATCAGGTTTCACACAGCAGCTAGAGCCAGGAGACTATCTAGAGGGAGGGGGTTTCCTGAAAATCTGGTGAGAAGGGAGAAATGAAAGTAGAAGAGCTGCGCCTGTCAGATCCATTGTTCCTGACGGAGGGTTAAAGGATCGGGTCTCCTAGACTTTTAATGCCCATACACTAAGTGCATAGGCTAACAAACATTTCCCCATAATATTTTATGAGCATCATAGACACTCTTGCCAAAAATTGGACTGGCTGTAGCAGCACAGAACATGTTAACCCTGGTGATCTAGTGGTGGAGAATGAGGAGACAAAATGATATATGATACTGAAATGAAACAAAAAAATGTGAATCCACCTATGAAAGAAAATAACAAAAGAGAAGGGTGAACACAGGTTCATATATAAGAAACCAGAATGTGTCCGACGAGATATGTTTGTCCCTAGCAACAGCTCAGAGACAGGGATATAAATTAAAGTATAATATAATAGTATTTCAATATTTTTCTATTGTAGAGTTATACACTAGGTCCTAAGAGGATGGTCCAGAGATAGTAAAACTAGAAAATATAAGAATATATTGGGAGGGTCTGAGAAAACTGTTCCAGAACTTTGCCATTGTTCCCCTGCCTGAGCTGCATTGTACTTCTGTCTCTCTGGCTTGGATTCCTTGGTTGTACAGCAAACTCTGACGTCTACTGCCAGCGTTCTCACATGGGAATTTTTTCAGTAATTCTGCTACAAGGCCCCGCTGGTGCAGCAACATGTTTGTACACCTCTCTGCCTCTGGAAGAAGAGATTGAAAGTTCTCCTTGTAGCGTGGGTCTAGAAATGTCACCGAAAATTTTTATAATGTGAGGGTCACGGGAAACGCAGCACAACATAGTCAGCCATGTGTGCCAGACTGCTAACAGGCAAGACTTACATGTCCTCATCAACAGGATGACTGACCATGCTGTCCTCCTCCTCCTCATCCTCCTCCTCTCTGTCCTAAGGCCATCCCCGCTGAACAGACGGTATGACAGCTGTGCTTGTAGTACCGTCTATAGCGCATGAAAGTAGCTCATGTTCTTCCTCCTCCTCCTCATTGTCTACCAGTCCACATTGCGACGACATGAGGCTGGGCTGAGTGTAATCACCCTGTATGGTTCCTTGCTCCATGTCCTCGTGCTCTGCCTGCAATGCATCCTATTTAATTGTGAGCAGAGAGGTTTTCAGAATGCTGAGAAGCGGGATGGTGATGCTAATTATGGCGTCATCGCTGCTCACCATCTTGGTGCAGTCCTCAAAGTTCTGGAGGATGGTACATATGTCTGACATCCATGTCCACTTCTGAGGTCTTATGTGTGGAGTCTGAACTGAATATCGACAGCCTTGTTGATGCTGTTAGTCAACAACTGCCCTCTTCTGCTCACAAATCCTTTCCAACACATGCAGTGTAGAGTTCCAACGCGTGGGGACATTGCACACCAGTCGGTGAGCCAGAAGCTGCAAATGTTGCTGAAGCACGGCAAGGGCAGCTGAAGCTGTAGCTGACTTTCTAAAATGGGCACACAGACGGTGTACTTGCACTAGCAGATCCAGCAGCTCCGGGTAGCTTTTTAGAAAAAATTGAACCACGAGGTTAAGAACGTGGGCCAGGCAAGGTACGTGTGTGAGCTCACCTTGTCTCAGAGCCACCACCAGGTTCCAGCCATTGTCACACACAACTATGCCTGACTGTAGGTTCAGCGGTGTCATCCAAATATCTGACTGCTCGTTCAGTGCTGTCCACAACGCTTCTGCATTGTGTGGTTTGTTACCTATGCAGATTAGCTTCAGCACAGCCTATTGTCACTTCTGAAGAAGTGATGCAGTGCTTCCAGCTTCTGACTGACGTGTTCATTTCAGAGATGGAGGTTGAAGAGGAAGAGGAGGAGATGCAGGATCTGTAGACTGTGGGGGGGCAACCATGATTGACGTAGGGCCCGTAATCCTCAGCGTGGGGAGGATGTGTTCCATCCCAAGGTCTGACTGGGTCCCAGCTTCCACTATGTTAATGCAGTGTGCCATCAGTGAGATGTATCCTCCCAGCCCACAAGCACTTATCCATGTGTCCGTGGTTAGGTGAACTTTCCCAGTAACAGCATTGTTGAGGGCACGGGTAATGTTGTGGGACACATGCTGGTGTAATGCCGATACGGCACAATGAGAGAAATAGTGGCGATTGGGGACCGAGTACCTTGGGATGGCCGCCGCCATCAAGTTGTGGAAAGCTTCCATCTCAATGAGCCTAAAAGGCAACATTTCGAGCGCAAGCAGATGAGAAATGTTCGAATTAAGTACTGTGGCCTGTGGCGCATTGGCTGCATATTTACGCTCGCATTCCAATGACTCGGGTATAGACAACTGAAGGCTGGGCTGGGACAAGGACGTAGACGGGCTTGGTGATGGCGCTGGTTGATTGTGGGCAACAACAGGTGCAGGGCCTGAGGGATCTTCACAGGCACAATGAACTGGGGATTGGCTTGTACACAAATCAGTGGAAGAAGCAGTGTTGTCACCTGCAGACAGTGTTCCTGGAGCCTGGGGTTTGGCCCACAAAGTCGGGTGCTTTGCTGCCATATGCCTAATCATGCTGGTGGTTGTCAGGCTGGTAGTTTTGCTACCCTGCTGATGCGGGCATGGCAAGTGCTTCAAATGGCCTGTTTCGGGTTATCGGCAGAGTCTTTAAAAAATAACCAGACTCGGGAAGATCTAACAGTTGGAATGGCAACTTCCGTCCTGTTGGTGTCACGAGGAGCGGATTCACGCCTTCTGTCTGCGGCCACCACACTGCTTCTTCCTGCCTGTTGGGGTGATATGCCTCCTTCCCCATTTGTTTTGCTGTCCTCGCTCTACATGTCCTCCTGCCAGGTTGGGTCAGTCACTATGTCATTCACCACTTCGTCTTCCACATCCGCACTCTGCTCCTCATCCTGACTTTCCGCCAATTGTGTCTCATCATCGTCCACCTCTTGTGATCGTGGCTGCTCAAAGATGGAATATCATCTTGCCCCGCTTCAAGTGGACCTGGCGAGAGGCACGAATCTCCAAAGGGAAAACTGAACAGCTCTTCGGAGTGTCCGAGTGTGGGATAAGTAGTCTCAGGGCACTCGGCATGGTGGGAGGAAGGATAGTCAGTTTGAGTAATATCCGATCCACACTCATGGCTACTCAGACTTGACCATGTGGAAGACATGGTAGTGGTGGTGGTGGCTAAGTGACTGGATGCATTATCCGCTATCCAACCAACAACCGTTTCACACTGCTCTGGCTTCAATAGTAGTGTGCTGCGGTCCCCTAGAAACTGGGAAAGGAAGGTCGAGAGCGAAGATGTGCGTTTTTGCTGTGAACCACTTTCAACTTGGCCACGGCCTCGCCTCTGCATGCACCATCATCACATCCACTTCCACGTCCCTTGCCCCTTGCCTTGCCCATTTTAAATGTACTACTGATATATTTGAAAAGCTCAATATAAATGGATTTATTTGGAGAAAAATTATATGTGATCAGTATGCCTGCGAAGCAAAGATTTTTCCACCACATATACACCAGGCCTCAGCCTGAGATAACAGGCTGCATAATTTTTTTATTTTTTGGATAAAAAAGACTGCAGGATATAACGAGAGTGATAGACTGCCCAAAAAAGGGAAGTTAGGCCTAAAATGCCTCAATTTTTGGCACACGGATGTATTAGGCGTGCTACAGATAGACCCCACTGTAAAATGTGGCCTGTTTTTTTTTTTTAAATAATGCAACATATAAACAATTCAAACCATAAAATTTTCTGGAGCACTAAATTCCTCTACAGCTCTTTCAATAAGGATAGCGATTTCACAAAAACAAATATATGTTCAAGTGGGAGAAGGATCTCCAGTTCTGCGCAACAAAAGATCAATGGGAGAGGGCAATAAAAGATTCATATTCTTCAAATATATCAATACCGCTTCACGAATCATTTTATAAATTATTAACAAGATGGTACCTTACTCCCTCTAGGATAGCACATTTCAAACCAGATTCATCCCCATTATGTTGGAGAGGGTGTGGGTTCAAGGGAGATTTGAAACACATATTCTGGACATGCCCAGCTCTCACAGATCTATGGAATAAGATTTCCATATATATTGGTGGACTTCTTGATAAGAACTTTACTCTTTCCCCTCAAACAGCTCTCATTTTCTTAGACATGGAGGACGTACACCACTCAACTAAAAAAGTCATAATACATCTTTTACTGATAACTAAAAATATGATAGCCACCTTCTGGAGGAGAACTGACATACCAAGGTTCTCTGACATTGTGGATAGACTAAAGACGCATAATACCTTGGACTTAAAATTCTCAATAGCAAATGGATGCTTGCATAAATACGACAAAAAATGGAGCTTATGGAACACTAAATACCAAGTCTTAGATTAATTAAGGTTTCTTTGTTGATGACTTTTTTCTCTTTTTGTGTTAAAGGTAGCTTTCTTGCTATTTTCAATGTACATAGTTTGAACATAGAAATTCATGGAAGACCAAGACAGTTCAATATTGAAGTAGATATTCAAGTCTTTACAGATCTGTCTTTGTTACTATTAAAAATTCTTTCTCTCCCTTCCCTATCCCAAACCCTTTCCTTCCCCTACTTATCAATGCGAATTATTACACAAACAAAGAGCATGTTTTGTAAAATCTGTTAAAATGCCTAATAAAAATATTTTGAAAAAAAAAATAAATAAATAATGCAACATAGTGCTGTATATAACTTGAGTATCAGACAGAAAAACACTGGAGTACCGGCCTACAATCCACAAATTTTTATCACGCGGATGTATGAGGCGTGTCACAGATAGACCCCACTGTAAAATGTGGCTGTTTTTTAAAATAATGCAACATAGTGCTGTATATAAGTACTGTGACACCCAGGACAAAAAAAAAAACTGCCATAAACTGGCCAAACTTTAAGCACGCACAGATATGAGCTGGAACGGAGATACCACTATGACAAATGTGTTTTCTTTTTGGTTTTGGCTAATTAGTGCTGTATATAAGTACAGTTTCACCCTGGACAAAAAAAAAGAAAACCACCGTAAACTGGCAAAACTTTGAGCACACACAGATATGAGCACCCACGAATATACCACTACGACAAATGTGTGGCCTGTATTTTGATGGGCTAAATACTGCTGTATTTAACCCATTTCCTACATTAGACATACTGTTCCGTCCATGTGACCTTGGACCTAAGTCCCAAGGACAGAATAGTACGTCATAGCGATCAGCGGTGCCCCCCGTGGGGAGCGCCGCTGTTCACGGCCGGGTGTCAGCTGATTATCAAAGCTGACACCCGGCACTATATGTCAGGGTCTGTCACGGACCGCCCCCGGCACATTAACCCCTGGCACACTGTGATCAAACATGATCGCAGTCTACCGGAGGATCAGGGAAGCATCGGCAGGGAAGGGGCAGGGAAGGGGCTCCCTCTGTGCTTCCCTGAGACACCCGCAGCAGCGCGATGTGCAGCGCTGCTGCTGGTCCCCGGATCCAATATGGCCACAGGGATCTTCGGGGGCCTGCAGGGAGGCGTCTTTCTCAGTGCCTGCTGAGAGCAGGCTCTGAGAAAGCCTGCAGCAGTGCCTGTCACATCGCCGATCTGACAGAGTGCTGTGCAACCTGTCAGATCAGCAATCTGACATATTACAGTGATGTCCCCCCCCGGGACAATGTAATAAAGTAAAAAAGAAAACGAGTGTAAAAATAATTTATAAAAAAATCGCTAAATAAATTTAAAAAAAAAATTTTCCCTGATAAATTCATTTTTTGAAAATAAAAAAAAAACTATAAAAGTACACATATTTGGTATCGCCGCATCCGTAAAGACCCGCCCTATAACACTGTCCCACTAGTTAACCCCTTTATTGAACCTCTTAAAAAAGAAAAAAAAAGAAAAAAAATAATGCTTTATCATCGTACCGCCGAACAAAATGTGCAATAATGCGCAATCAAAAAGGCGGATATAAATAAGCATGGTACCACTGAAAACAAGCATCATCAGCAAAAAATAAAAAAGTTATAGCTTGCAGAATAAAGCGATGCCAAATAATTATTTTTTATATAAAATTGTTTCATTGCAAAAACATAAAAAAATGACAAATGAGGTATCGCTTTAACCGTACTGATCCAAAAAGTAAAACTGCCTCATCAATTTTACCACACGCGGAATGGTGTAAATGCACCCCCCAAAAGAAATTCATGAAATGCTGGTTTATGTTCATTCTGCGTCCCAAAAATCAGAATAAAAAGCGATCAAAAAATGTCACGTGACCAAAAATGGTACCAATAGAAACGTCAACTCGTCCCGCAAAAAATAAGACCTCACATGACTCAGTGGGTCAAAATATGGAAAAATTTTAGCTCTCAAAATGTGGTGATGCAAAAACTATTTTTACAATAAAAAGTGTCTTTTAGCGTGCGACAGCTGCCAAACATAAAAACCGCCATAAATAGTAAATCAAACCCCCCTTTATCACCCTCTTAGTTATGGAAAAATAATAAAATAAAAAAATGTATTTATTTCTATTTTCCCATTAGGGTTAGGGCTAGGGTTAGGGTTAGGGCTGGGGTTAGGGCTGAGATTAGGGTTAGGGGTGTGTTGGGGTTAGGGTTGGAGCTAGAATTGGGGGGTTTCCACTGTTTTGGCACATCGGGTACTTTCCAAACGCGACATGGTGTCCGATCTCAATTCCAGCCAAAAAAGTCAAATGACGCTGCTTCCCTTCCGAGCTCTGCCATGCGCCCAAATAGTGGTTTACCCCCACATGTGGGGTATCAGCGTACTCAGGACAAATTGCACAATAACTTTTGCGGTCCTGTTGCCCTTGGGAAAATAAAAATTAGGGGTGAAAAGATCATTTTTGTGGAACAAATATTTTTAATTGTATGGCTGTACGTTATAAACTTCTGTGAAGCCCTTGGGGGTTCAAAGTGCTCACCACATATCTAGATAAGTTCCTTGGGGGGTCTAGTTTCCAAAATGGGGTCACTTTTGGGGGTTTCCGCTGTTTAGGCACATCAGGAGCTCTCCAAACGTGACATGGCATCCGATCTGATTTCCAGCCAACTTTGCAGTGAAAAAGTCAAACGGCGCTCCTTTCATTCGAAGCTCTGCCATGCGCCGAAACAGTGGTTCCTCCCCACATATCAGGTAACTTTTGCAGTCTAATTTCTCCTGTTACCCTTCATAAAATAAAAAAATTGAACCTGAATAATTTTTCTGTGAAAAAAGTTAAATGTTCATTTTTTTTTAAACATTCAAAAAATTCCTGTGAAGCACCTGAAGGGTTAATAAACTTTTTGAATATGGTTTTGAGTACCTTGAGGGGTGCAGTTTTTAGAATGGTGTCACTTTTGGGTATTTTCTATCATATAGACCCCTCAAAGTGACTTCAAATGTGATGTGGTCCCTAAAAATAAAATGGTGTTGTAAAAATGAGAAATCACTGGTCAACTTTTAACCCTTATAACTTCCTAACAAAAAAAAAAATTTGGTTCCCAAATTGTGCTGATGTAAAGTACACATGTGGGAAATGTTACTTAGTAAGTTTTTTGAGTTCCATATCTCTGTGATTTAAGAGCATAAAAATTAAAAGTTGGAAAATTGCGAAATTTTCAAAATTTTCGCCAAATTTCTGTTTTTTTCACAAATAAACGCAAGTTATTTGAATGAAATTTTACTACTAACATGAAATGCAATTTGTCATGAGAAAGTAGTGTCAGAATCACCAGGATTGATGGAAGCGTTCCAGATTTATTAGCTCATAAAGGGACAGTGGTCAGAATTATAAAAATTGGCCCGGGCATTAACATGCAAACCACCCTTGGGAATAAAGAGGTTAACTACAGTGACAGCCAGGTCAAAGAAAAAAAACTGTCGTAAACTGGCCAACCTTTGAACACACAAATATGAGCTCAACGGAGATGCCACTACGACAAATGTGTGCCCTGATTTTTTTTATTTTTGGGCTAACTAGTGCTGTATACAAGTACAATTTCACCCAGGACAAAAAAAGAAAACCAACGTAAACTGGCCATACTTTGAGCACACACAGATATGAGCTGCCAAGAAGATACCACTACGACAAATGTGTGTCCTGTTTTTTTTTTTTGGGCTAACTAGTGCTGTATTTAAGTACAGTTTCAACCAGGACAAAAAAATAAAACTGGCATAAACTGGCAAAATTTGAGCACACACAGATATGATCTGCCACGGAGACACCACTACAACAAATGTGTGGCTTGTATTTTTTTGGGGGGCTAAATACTGCTGTATTTAACTACAGTGACAGCCAGGTCAAAAAAAGAAAAACGCCTTAAACTGGCCAAACTTTGAGCATGCACAGATATGAGCTGGCACGGAGATACCACACCAAAAAATGTGTGGCCTGTATTCCAATTACACCAGGGGCTAGCTATATATGTCTAATATATCCTACAGGTAGCAGCAGCAGCACCAGAACACAGGAAGGGAATGGACCCTCTTCATATATGCAATGCTCTATATACACACGTACAGTGCCTGCAGGCCTTGCACTAATGTGTATAGAGCGACATACACTACCCTGCCTACCTAACACTGGACTAACACTGGAACCTATAAACTCAGGAATTAATCCTTAGAAGGACGGTTGCTTTAGCTGGATGTGAGTAATTTAGAATGGTAGATTCCACAATTACTAATAAATCCCTAATTCTGAGCCTATATCGGCAGCAGCTCTCCCTACACTATCTCAATCCAGAGCTGAATGCGCCGAGCAGGGCGGAGTCCGTTCTCTTATACCCCTGATGATGCTGTGCAGCCAGCTAATCATTGCACAACCACAACAAAGATAGCTGCGGCGTTTCATTGTCTGGCAAACAATCCCTGCAGCATGATTGGGTCTCTAAAGTCTGCCGAAAATGCTGAATGGAAACCCGAGTTCCCACCGAATAATCCCAGAAATGCTTGATGCTTGCCAAGTACACCGAATACCGTGATACTCTGGCGAGTAACGAGTAGTGGTGAACACATTCGCTCATCAATATTTCACACAACAGTAATGTATTCACAATTTAGTGTTGATAATATAATACTGGAAGTGGACTCAAGCCCATGGCACGAAACATGCAGCTCTAATATATAGCTATCTTATGGCTATCTGCATGTATTTTATTGCATTACACTTTCTTGCTTTGTAACTTTATTTTCTGATGTATATAAACTCTTAAACCTTAATGTTCGAGCAGAAGAAAGTACTTTTAGCTGACACTAGAGAGACTAGTCAGCATTTGTTAGACTAGATTGTGTTTACCACACTAGAGAATTAAGTAAAAGATTAATTCAAAATACCGTACATACCGTAACTTCCAGTACTTTTTCATTCACATATATTTGTTAGGTTAGAAACTAATTGATCTAAAAATAAATGTGTAAATCACCAGATTGTATTATTTAATCCTGCGTAGAACAAAGTAAATTTCTAGAAATGTTGTTGTTCGGATCTGCCACCTCTTTTGCTTGGATAGTTAGGTCTAATATGATTACCTACACAGTTACAGTCTGCTCTGCCAAATGAAACCGATGTCAAGGTCAAACTGTAGACTCAAAGGACAAAGACTAAAATGAAAACCTCAGTTTAGGAGTAAAGATAAAAGAACGAACTCACATTCGTAAAAAATATATATTTCTGCTTGAATTTAGGTTGGAATTATCTTATTTGTATAGATAAGCTATAATTATTGAAAATATAGTGCCTGAGCTATTCAGTATGACATCTGTAAGGCTTTTTGTCTTCAATGCTTTTATTTTATGTGTTAATTTGCTACAAACCATGATCCGAAAATTTGGAGCTTTACAATGAAGCTAATCAGAGCAGTCAAAGCATACATTAGCAAATGTGTAATATTTTTCCTTCACCAAAGTATACAAATTTGTGTTTTTCCTTTGATTAATGCAATGCAAACTTGCTTGCCTCAGGTCTAACAAAGTGATGTCACTCCAGATTGCAGAAGAGCTCCTGTGTATCTGTCTCTGAAGCATTTCAGAATTTTCATCTTTGCTGAAAATGTGCAAAACAGACTACACAAAGTAAATCATGTCATGTTTGCAAAGACCATTCCACTGCCAATTTCTAATAGCTCCGTACAGGGATTTGTCTTCCACAAAGAAATCTCATTTGTACTTTCAAATATTATTTACAAAAAAAGAAGTTAAGGCACTTAACATTGTTGTAAAAAAATAAGCGCATTTGTAAGGAGCTGTATTCAGTTTGAGACAGGTAAACGTAGTGGTTGCAGTCTTTCGGTGAAATCACAGCTTAAGGCCAAGTACACACGATCAGTATTTTACATCAGTGTCTGTAAGCTAAAATCAGAAGAGGAACAGAGGAAAAGTCTAAGGGTATGTGCACACGTGGATTTGTTGCGGATCCCCAGCTGATTTTCTGCTGCGGATCCACTGCAGATCCACAAGTGATTTACAGTATAATGATAACCTATGTGAAAAAAAATTGGCTGTGGAAAATTCCGCACGGAATCCGCGGCGATTCAATTACAGCAGCATGTCAATTCTTTGTGCGGATTCCGCAGCGTTTTTACACCCATTCCATTATAGAAATCTGCAGGTGTAGAAACGCAGGCCAAAACCGCAATAAATCTGCAGGAAAAATCCGCATAAAAAACGCACGGATTTTGACCTGCGGATTCTGAAAAGAGATGCAGATTCCATGCGAAGGATCTGCACAGCAATCCGCAAAGTGCGCACATACCTTAATAGAAACACGTCACCACTTCTGTATTTATCACCCTCCTGGTTTTGGCTTACAGATACTGATGTAAAATACTGACCAAAGTGTGAACGTGGCCTAATGGTTACAGTGAAATAAGCAAAATAAGTCAAATTTGTTTTGGTTACACATAAATAGTGCGTTTGACAGTTATGGTACAACAGGAATTATCGAAAAGCTTGTTGATTACACTTTAATACTGATGCTAAGAGCTTGGCTGTTATACTTGTACGAGGCAGAGAGCTTGGCGATTGCAGTAAAATGGTAAAATTAATTTTAACAGTAACAGCAGGAAAGAGAGAGAAAGAGAGAACAAACAGATTAGGCCTTTTTCTACCCCTAGGTGAAATGAGCTGTACTCGCTGACATTTTTTTTTCTTGTTGGGTGGTCAAAGTGCAATCTCAAAAAAGCCGTCACCATTCCCTGTTTGGTTGGCTTAATTTGTAATAGTTGTCAAATATTAGTATAGAAACAATAAATGCTGCGGTTGATCTATTTATAGTTATATATTAATATTCTATATATTATATATTAATATTAAACAGAGACCAAAACGCAGGGCTTTAACTTTTTGTACAATTTACCAGCATTAGAATGTTATTGCATGCTAAAAAATACTAGAGATAAGCAACTTTCACAAAATTTGATTCAGATTGGAATAGCTCCATTCAAAACAAAAACTGGATTAGAACCTAATTGATAAGAAGTGAATCAATAGTAATCAGTTGTTTTCCATTGCCACAGAAAGATCAGTATAACACTCTTTAAGTTCTATAATCCCTTTTAAGTTCGCTGATGCAAATATAGACATTATTAATATGAAAATTCTCTCATCATATATGATGACCTTTTGTAAATGGATGACAAGTGGTGCTAACAAAAGTTTACTTAGCCTCTTACCGATTATGATGTATTTGCACCAGTTTGCTGAATTTGATGCAGACTCAGTTGCTGAGCCTGCATGTTTGCTGGCAGATGATGGCTATGTTATTCAGTCATCATCTGCTCCTAAAAAATGCAAGTTGAGATCCATCTGGAGCTCTCAACTTGTTAAAGGTTGTTGTCAATCTATGGCGAGGCATTTGCAGCTGGAGTCCTGGGGGGTGCACTCTTCTAATTGCCCATTAGCACATCTGAGATGCGATCATGGGTTGCTGATGGGTCTCTTGAAGACTCTCATGCTGGTTATGATGGTACATTTATGAAAGTGAGTCTGTTGCTGTTGTTCATAGAAGACTTAAATACTAAGGAAGAGAGACAGACTCAAAAGGGTCCGATTCGGTTAAAATGGATAAAACAAATAAAGGTTATGCTAATGTTATTATGTTGTGATCACACAACACTTGAATGATCATGTAGCCTCAGCTGCAGCAGGTCCACAGGTCCATGGACCAAGTAGAATTGTGTGGATGGTGATAAATACAGATACACACTAGGATAATGTGCGGTTTTGTATTTTGTCTACATATTTTGAAGCACCATACTTCTTCAGGATAAAAAATATAAAAAATAACAGGTTACAGCCATATATATATACTGAGATTGTTAACAAAATGTGGTTCAAAAAGAAAGTCACATGATGTGTCAAAGTTCATCTTAGGCATTTTGGTACTGCAAAAATTAGGAAAGAAGAAATAGAATTAAAGAATGTTAGAGTTGGAGGGGACCTCAAGGATCATCTTGTGCAACCCCATGCTTCCTGCAGCGCAGGATTCAATTAACCATCTCAGACAGCTGTCTGTCCATCCTCTGTTTGAGGAAATCCATTGAAGGAGAACTCACCACCTCTCGTGGCATCATGCTCCATTTATTAATCACCCTCACTGCCAAAAAGTTTTTTCTAATATCTAATCTATATCTTATCCCTTTCAGGTTCATTCCATAGCATCTTGTGTTTCCATGTGCAAATGAGAATAATGATGATCCCTCTACATTGTGACATCCCTTCAAGTGTTTGTAGACGGCTATTAAGTGTCCACTTAGCAGTCTTTTTTGCCAACTACATATGCCGTGATTCTTTAACCGTTCCTCATGGGAGATACTATGCAGTCCGCTCACCAACCTGGTAGCTCTTTTCTGAACTTGCTCCTGTTTTTCATTGTCTTTTTTTAAAAAGACCTGAACACAGTAGTCAAGATGTGACCTCACCAAGGAGGAGCAGAGGGGGATAATTACTTCACATGATCTAGACTCTATGTTTCTCTTAAAATACATTCTAGAATTCATTCTGCCTTTTTTGCTGCTGCATCACACAGTTGACTCCTGTCTTTGATCTATTAATGTGGCACCCATGAGGGTTCAGTCGCCACAGACGTACTGCACCTCATCCAGAGGTGTGGTATCCCACCCTCAGGTAAGAAGGGAGCACCACCCAGGACTCCAAAAACACACCAGGCTGGCTAGGAAAGGGTGTTGGAAGGCGAGTGGGAAAGGTAGGTAGAGGGGGAGGAGCTTAGGAGGTGGTGTGAGGTATGTGATCCAATCAGTGAGAGAGGTGACAGTTAGTGGGAGAAGCTGTTCCTGAGGAAATTAGTTTGTTCTAGAAAGAGTCAGTCAGTGGCAGGACAGTGGATGAGCTGGACGGATGTGGAGAGAGTAAGAGTCAGAGGGAGAATCATCTAGAAGAAAAGAAACTCTCAGGAGAATAGAAGGGGTCCTAGGGGCACGGGTAGTGCGATAACCACCCGTGGGGCCAGTCTCCAGAAAAGGAAGGACCAGGCCATAGTAAGGGAGCCAGCCCCTAAGCCTAGTGGAGAACAACGAACAAGGCTCAGCTAGTAAGCCGGAGGCTGAAGTAACTTTAAGTGCCTCAGTCGTAGCCACGTTCTTTCCTGGCAAAGGTAGCTATAAAGGATCCCGGGGCTTGACCCACGTCGCCCGGTGAGATTAATGGCTGCTGGCTTGGGGACACTGTTTGCGAAGGCGCAGGGCAGGAAAGAGGAGCAGAGATCAGCGCAGAGAGTCGACATGGCCTAGAAAGGTGAACACAAAGAGGAGTCCTGAAAAGGTGTTCCTGATCTACCTGGGAGGTGGCTGGACTCCTTACCCGGAGGACACAGTACCAAGTGGGCTCTACCGCATGCAGGAACTGTGAGTAAAGACCCTGAAACTGCACCCAACTGTGTCCTTTGTGTCATTTACATCTCGCCTGCCATACACCGCTTTCACCATCACTGTCACCGGCTCACTATTACCATCTTATCTGCCCTGGGACACAGCTCTGCCCGTGGAGAGCTACACAATCTCTGCTACTGCCGCACCACTGTTCCAAAGGATCTGTATAGCAGCGTCGGCTACCCCTAGCCAAATACTACGGGTGGCGTCACGATTAGTGTTGAGCGATACCATCCGATATTCAGAAATATTGGATCGGCCCAATACCCCAAAAAGTATTGGTATCGCCGATTCCGAAAGTCCCATTCAAGTCAATGGGACAGAAATATCGGAAATGAAAAAAACCCTTTCTTGCCTTGCACATCCTGTTCGGGAGGGGGGAAGAGTGTGGGCGGTGCGTGGGCAGACACTGTGCGTGTCTGTGTGTGCGGGCAGGGTCTGTGTGGGCCTCTCGGGGTCTGTGCTGACTGTCGGGGGCCTGTGCCGGCTGCCAGTGGTCTGTACAGGCCTCTCGGGGGTCTGTGCCGACTGTCGGGGACCTGTGCCGGCTGCCAGTGGTCTGTACAGGCCTCTCGGGGGTCTGTGCCGACTATCGGGGGCCTGTGCTGGCTGCCGGTGGTCTGTACGGGCCTCTCAGGGGCCTGTGCCGGCTGTCGGTGGTCTGTGCCGGGGGCCTGTGCCGGCTGCCGGTGGTCTGTGTGGGCATGCCAGGGGTCTTGTGTGTGTGCAGGCACCGTCCGATGGGACTAGAAGTCCCATCGGGCGATGCCTGCTACAATGACAGTGATTGACACATTAGCCAATGATGGGACAGTAGTAGTCCCATCATCCGGCTAATGTGTTGAATGTAAAAAAAAAACATACTACATACATACTACATACATTCTACATATAAACTACATTCATACAACATACATACTACATACATGCTACATATATACTACATTCATACAACATACATATATACTACATACATACTACATATATAATACATATGTGCTACATATATACTACATTCATACAACATACATACATACTACATACATGCTACATATATACTACATTCATGCAACATACATACATACTACATACATGCTACATATATACTACATTCATACAACATACATACATACTACATACTACATACATGCTACATATATACTAATTTCATGCAACATACAAATATACTACATACATGCTACATATATACTACATTCATACAACATACATACATAGTACATACTACATACATACTACATACAACATGCTACAGACATACAACATACATACATACATACTACATACTGCATACATGCTACATACATACTGCAAACAATACATTCATACATTCATACAATAGATACATAGACATACAGTACATATAACATAGAGTACATACTCACCATTACTTGTCACTTTGATCCCTGAAGCCAGTGTCATTTATAAAAAATTAGAAAATAACAAACAACCGCTATAGTTCCTGATCCGCAGAAATCCACGAGGGTCCCACGCCGATTTTCTGTGGAGAACAGCAGCATCAGCTGATGCGACCGCTCTCTAGGGGCTTCAATAATCCAATGATGGGAGGTAGGTATCCTTCCGCACTGTATTCCTCCGCCACTGTAAAAAAATAGTCCCTAGTCTCACTTTTGGCATTGCTGTGTGAGAAAGTTCCCACGCAGCTTTTGCCATAAAGTGAGACTAGGGACTATTTTTTTTACAATGGAGGAGGAATACAGTGCGGAAGGATCTCTACCTCCCGTCATTGGATTCCTGGAGCCCCCTAGAGAGCAGTCGCATCAGCTGATGCTGCTGTTCTCCACGGGAAATGGGCGTGGGACCAATGTGGATTTCTGCGGATCAGGAAGTATATCGCTTGTTTATTTTCTAATTTTTTATAGATGACACTGGCTTCGGGGATCAAAGTGACAAGTGATGGTGAGTATGTACTCTATGTTATATGTACTGTATGTCTATGTATGTATTGTATGAATGTATGAATGTATTGTATGCAGTATGTAGTATGTATGCAGTATGTAGTATGTATGTATGTTGTATGTCTGTAGCATGTTGTATGTGTGTAGTATGTATGTAGTATGTACTATGTATGTATGTTGTGTGAATGTAGTATCTATGAAGCATGTATGTAGTATGTATGTATGTTGCATGAATGTAGTATATATGTAGTATGTATGTAGTATATATGTTTGTTGTATGAATGTAGTATATATGTAGCATGTATGTAGTATGTATGTATGTTGCATGAATGTAGTTTATATGTAGCATGTGTGTAGTATGTAGTATGTATGTATGTTGTATGAATGTAGTATATATGAAGTATGTATGTAGTATATATGTATGTTGTATGAATGTAGTATATATGTAGCATGTATGTAGTATGTATGTTGTATGAATGTAGTATATATGTAGCATGTATGTAGTATGTATGCATGTTGTTTGAATGTAGTATATATGTAGCATGTATGTAGTATGTAGTATGTTGTATGAATGTAGTATATATGTAGTATGAATGTAGTATATATGTAGTATGTATGTAGTATATATGTATGTTGTATGAATGTAGTATATATGTAGCATGTATGTAGTATGTAGTATGTATGCATGTTGTATGAATGTAGTATATATGAAGTATGTATGTAGTATATATGTATGTAGTATATATGTAGCATGTATGTAGTATGTATGTATGTTGTATGAATGTAGTATATATGTAGTATGTATGCTGTATGAATGAAGTATATATGTAGCATGTATGTAGCATGTAGTATGTATGTTGTATGAATGTAGTATATATGAAGTATGTATGTAGTATATATGTATGTAGTATATATTGTGGCAGGGCTAAGGGTCGTGTAATTGATGGGAGATATGTGTCTCATAAATGGCTTATCTCTATAATGTAAGGCAGAAGTAAAGCATACCAGATATTGTTATTGTTTTTGTTTGAAGGACCTGTGGTGAGGTCACAGTCATGTGACCAGTCAGCTGCTGGGAACGTGGGTGTGGCTACAGCCTTATAATGTGACCTGCTCCTGAACCAGGGAGTTGTGTGTGGGGAGGACTAAACCTCCCATGTGTGCTGAGACTCCTGCTCTGAGTCTACAACTACGGACATTTTGTGTTATTTTGCCTGAGCTAAAAGGCTATTTGTTTGGTGTTATGTTGCCTTGTGCGTTTATGCCGTGAATAAACCGCAAGCACTGTGGAAGAACCTGTCTCACATTTGTCTCCCGCTGCACCTAAGCGAGCCACATCCCCACAATTGGTGGAGAATGCGGGCAGCGGTCCCAGCAGAGACTTGAGACAGTTGCTGCATGTCCTGGGTGAAGTTTGCAGCGGGGCAACAAGCATTGCCTGGAATCATGGAGGACCTCATGAAACACCTGGTCCAGTCCCAGGCACTGCAGCAGGAAACCAACAAGCTGTTGTTACAGCAGATCCAGCAAGGCCAGCAGGAGCAGCGGCAGCAGTTCCAGCAGAGCCAGCAGGAACAACGGCAGCAGATGCAGCTTCTGGCAACCGCCATCCAGGAGGGCAGGACGAGCGCCCCAACCCCAGGTCGGGCTGATGCCACCAACGTCGAGAAGGCGGTAAGATGTGCATTACAAAAAATGACCCCTGAGGATGATGTGGAGGCCTTCCTGACGGTGTTTGAGAGGGTGGCTGAGAGGGAAAAACTTCAGCCAGAGCGGTGGGCGGAGGTACTGGCCCCTTACCTAACGGGGGAGCCCCAGAAGGCGTACTTTGACCTGACGGTACAAGATGCCAGAGAGTATCCCAAATTAAAAGCGGAAATTCTCGCCCGCTTGGGGGTAACAATGACTACCAGGGCACAGAGAGTGCATCGTTGGGCCTATCACCGGGACAAACCCCCGCGCTCCCAAATGTTTGACCTGTTGCACCTGGTCCAGAAATGGCTGCAGCCAGAGTCGGCTTCCCCTGCACAGATGGTAGAGCGAGTTGTGATGGATCGGTTTGTGCATTCTCTGCCGAGACCTCTACAGACTTGGGTTGCCCAGGGTGATCCCCAAAATGCTGATGAACTGGTTGGGCTGGTCGAGAGATACCAGGGGATGGAAGGTTCCTTGGGGAAGCAGCCCATTCCATATTGGGGGTCCCAGCAGGGGGCGGAGTCACAAAAAGGGGTGGTGCGTCCAAGGTCAAAAGGGGCGGGGGAGGCGGTGCCCAAGGTCCCCTCGGGTGTTATTTTCTGGAAATGTCATGGGCCAGGACATATAGCGGCCCGTTGTCCCCAGACCACCGAGCAGATGGACTGCAGCATGGGACGCCGTAGTTCATACTACGCATATCCAGCTTGCAGTGTGAACTCGCTACCTAACAAGGGGCCACAAGCGTGTCCCGTGAAGGTGAACGGTCGAGCAGTAATGGCGCTTCTGGACTCCGGGAGCTTGGTGACTCTTGTGAGGGCCAGTTTTCCTCTAAACATACTCCCGGGTAAAAAGATTGGTGTTCGGTGCATAGATGGCGATGCAAAGGACTACCCTATGGCTAGGGTGAAGATTGAAACGGCGCATGGCACCGAGTCGCAGTTGGCGTTGTTCGAGACTTGTTGCATCCCATAATTATTGGCCGGGATTTCTGTCTGTTTTGGGATCTGTGGGGGATGGGTTCTGAGTGTGCTAGCAAGAGCAGGGAACCAATCCACCCCACTGAGGTATCGCCACCACCAGAGGCAGACGAGTTCCCTTTATGTGTCCTTGTTGGGGATGAAGAGGAAGGGTCCCCTGTACCTGACATCCCGGAGTTAGGGGTGGCCGGGGAGAATTTTGGGACTGCCCAACATAGGGACCCCACACTAAGGGAAGCCTTTAACAAAGTCACCGTCATTAATGGGGTTGCACAAGAGCCGGGAGCAGACACAAGGTTTCCCCATTTTATGTTGAGTGGGGAATTGTTGTACCGGGTCACGAAAATAAGGGAGGAGGTGGCAGAGCAGTTAATAGTACCAGGCCCCTATAGACGAAAAGTGTTGGACATGGCCCATTTACACATCTTGGGGGGACACCTGGGGGTGGAAAAAACCCAGGAACGGATTGTACAGAGGTTCTATTGGCCTGGGTGTAACCGGGAAATAGTAAACTATTGCAGGTCCTGCCCGACATGTCAGTTAACTGCCCCCACATCTCATTTTCGGAACCCTCTTGTGCCACTGCCCATTATTGAGGTGCCATTTGAGAGAATTGCCATGGACTTGGTCGGTCCCTTAGTTAAATCAGCTCGGGGCCATCAGTGACTGGGGCCTTTCTAGATCTTATCAGGTGGAAGGTGCTATAGCATTTTGCCACATCTTGGTCTAGTGCCTTTGATCATCTAACCATCCCCTGGTGTGCTGGCCCCAGCTGCCAAATTATACCCAACCATCTCCCACAATCCCTCTCTCCTGACCCTGTAGTGTGGCCTATATATGTAGTAGTTGCTAAGGGGAAGCACGCAGTGTGGGGTACAGCACGCAAGCATCCCATAAGCAAAGCATCACAGAAGATAAGCATCCAGCAAAACGGCAGTTATACATGGCAGTTAGTCAGGGCAGGAGTCAGGTAACCCACACCTTGCCTTCCCCTTTAACCATGTGCTTTATTTTTATCCTCCTGTGTTCCCTTGCCATCCACATTCATCACCCTATCCCCCCTCCATCACGACTCATACACATCAGCCCCTCTATACTTCCCTCTCCCATGTACAGCTCCCACACACTCCTCACCTTCCTGAGAAACCTCAGCCCATCTTGCCCAAACACATCGCAGAAAAAAACTACTTACAATTCCAACAACTATTGGCTCTTTATCTTCCTTCTCCTACTGATTTCAGGGGACATCTCCCCCAACCCTGGTCCACCATCCCCCAACCTCGACCCCTACCCTACCTCATATCGAAACCACAATAATCTGATTAACATTACTTGCACTCCCTCATCTCAATCTTTTAATTGTGCCCTCTGGAATCCACGGTCTGCTTGTAACAAGCTTCCTTTCCTACACAACTACTTTCTGAACAACTCTCTTAATCTGTTGGCCCTCACTGAAACCTGGATTCAGGATTCTGACACTGTCTCTCCTGCTGCCATTTCCTACGGTGGCTTACAATTCTCTCACTCCCCGAGACCCACAAACAGACCTGGTGGTGGAGTTGGTATACTCCTGTCCCCACAATGCACTTTCCAGGTCATCCCCCCAGTCCCATCACTCTTATTCCCTTCTTTTGAGGTCCACACCATCAGGCTCTTCCGTCCCCTCTCCCTCAGGGTAGCGGTCATATACCGGCCCCCAGGCTCACCCACCCTCTTCCTTGACCACTTTTCAGCCTGGCTGCCACACTTCATGTCCTCAGAACTACCAACCCTCATCCTGGGAGACTTCAACATCCCCATTAACAGCCCTAATTCCACATCTGCATCCCAGCTTCTATCACTAACCACCTCTCTAGGCCTCTCACAGCTTTCAACCTCTGAGACACATAAGGACGGTAACACCCTTGATCTGGTCTTCTGCCGGCTCTGTTCAATCTCCCACCTAAACAACTCACCGCTTCCACTCTCTGACCACAACATTCTCTCCTTCACGCTCACAAATCCTCGCCCACCCCAGCTCATTCCTACCTACCACACAGTCAGAAATCTACAAGCTATTAACCCTCAGACACTTTCAGATTCCCTACACTCATCTCTGTCCCCAATCTCCTCTCTTTCCTGTCCTAATCTGGCTGTTCATCACTACAATGACACCCTTAGAAGCACCCTTGACCAAGTAGCTCCCCTCACCCTCAGAACCTCCAAACACAGAGTAAAAGAGCCCTGGCTCACATCGCAAACTCAACTTCTCCAGCGATGCTCCAGGAGTGCTGAACGCCTATGGAGAAAAACCCGCACACCAGAAGACTTCATCCACTTCAAATTTATGTTAAGAACCTATAACGCTGCCCTTCACCTTGCCAAACAGACCTACTTCACCACCCTGATCTCCTCACTAGCCAACAACCCCAAGAAACTTTTTGACACTTTTCACTCCCTCCTCAGGCCAAAAGCACAAGACCCTATCACAGACATTTGTGCTGATGACCTGGCCTCCCACTTTACAGAAAAAATAGATAATATCCGTCAAGAAATCTGCTCCCAACCACCAAGTGCTGTGACTCCCATCCCTTCCTACATCTCCCCTGGCTCACTCTCCACATTTGATCCCATAACAGAAGAAGAAGTCTCCAGACTCCTCTCTTCTTCTCGTCCGACTACATGCACTACCGACCCCATTCCCTCACATCTCCTCCAGTCTCTCTCTCCAGTCGTCACAACCCACCTAACTACAATCTTTAATCTCTCCCTCTCCTCGGGCATTTTCCCATCCTCCTTCAAACACGCCATCGTTACTCCACTACTAAAGAAACCTGCTCTCGACCCATCCTGCACAAACAACTACAGACCAGTCTCCAATCTCCCCTTCATCTCTAAACTTTTGGAACGCCTAGTTTACTCCCGCCTTACCTGTTACCTCTCCATTCACTCCCTTCTAGACCCTTCACAGTCCGGCTTCCGCCCCCTACATTCGACTGAAACTGCACTCATCAAAGTGACCAATGACCTTCTGACAGCAAAACATAACGGTGACCACTCTCTGCTCATTCTTCTTGACTAGAGTTGAGCGATACCGTCCGATACTTCAAAGTATCGGATCGGAATGGATCGGCCGATCTTAAAAAAAAGTATCGGTATCGCCGATTCCGATACCGGAAGTCCCATTCAAGTCTATGGGACTTCCGGTATCGGAATAAGAAAAACCCTGTTTTTCCCTTGTACAGCCTCTCTGGGGTCTGTACGGGCCTTTCGGGGGGCTGTGCCGGCCTGCCAGGGGGTCTGTGCAGGCTCCGGTGGTCTGTGCCGGCCTGCCGGGGGGCTGTGCCGGCCTGCCGGGGGGGCTGTGCAGGCTCCGGTGGGCTTCTTTGACCTCTGTCAAAGAAGCAAGTTAAAGCCTTCCTGGGGATTGTGGGATATTACAGGAGGTTTATCCCAAACTTCGCCACAATGGCTGCACCTCTAACTGATCTGCTTAAAGGGACAAAGTCAGTGATGGTCAGCTGGTCCGAAGAAGCAGAGTCAGCCTTCCAAGAAATGAAGGGAGCTCTTTGTAAGCAGCCCGTTTTGGTGGCCCCAGACTTTAAACGTGAATTTGTCCTCCAGACAGATGCCTCAGATGTCGGGGTAGGAGCTGTCCTTTCCCAAGAGATACGTGGGGAGGAGCATCCTGTTCTCTACTTGAGTAGGAAGTTGACTTCTTGTGAGAGAAATTACTCAGTTGTAGAGAAGGAGTGTTTGGCCATAAAATGGGCAGTGGACACATTACGGTACTACCTGGTGGGACGGAAGTTTAGGTTAATATCCGACCATGCCCCACTCAGGTGGATGAGGGAAACCAAGGGCAAGAATGCTAGGGTCACCCGCTGGTTCTTAGCCCTACAAGACTTCAGCTTCCATGTAGAGCATAGGGCCGGGAAGCTACATGGGAATGCCGATGCCCTCTCAAGAATCCCTTGCCTGGTAGGTGAAAGTGCCAAGCCCCACGGCTTTAGGCAGAGGGGGGAGGTATGTGGCAGGACTAAGGGTCGTGTAATTGATGGGAGATATGTGTCTCATAAATGGCTTATCTCCATAATGTAAGGCAGAAGTAAAGCATACCAGATATTGTTATTGTTTTTGTTTGAAGGACCTGTGGTGAGGTCACAGTCATGTGACCAGTCAGCTGCTGGGAACGTGGGTGTGGCTACAGCCTTATAATGTGTCCTGCTCCTGAACCAGGGAGTTGTGTGTGGGGAGGACTAAACCTCCCATGTGTGCTGAGACTCCTGCTCTGAGTCTACAACTACGGACATTTTGTGTTATTTTGCCTGAGCTAAAAGGCTATTTGTTTGGTGTTACGTTGCCTTGTGCGTTTATGCCGTGAATAAACCGCAAGCACTGTGGAAGAACCTGTCTCACATTTGTCTCCCGCTGCACCTAAGCGAGCCACATCCCCACAATATGTAGCATGCATGTAGTATGTATGTATGCTGTATGAATGTAGTATATATGAAGTATGTATGTAGTATATATGTATGTTGTAGGAATGTAGTATATATGTAGCATGTATGTAGTATGTATGTATTTTGTATGAATGTAGTATATATGTAGCATGTATGTAGTATGTATTTTGTATGAATGTAGTATATATGTAGCATGTATGTAGTATGTATGATGTTGTATGAATGTAGTATATATGTAGCATGTATGTAGTTTGTAGTATGTATGTATGTTGTATGTATGCAGCATATATGTAGCATGTATGTAGTATGTATGTTGTATGAATGTAGTATATATGTAGCATGCATGTAGTATGTATGTATGTTGTATGAATGTAGCATATATGTAGTATGTATGTATTATGTAGTATGTATGTATGTTGTATGAATGTAGTATATATATATATATATAGCATTTATGTAGTATATATGTATGTTATATGAATGTAGTATATATGTAGCATGTATGTAGTATGTATGTTGTATGAATGTAGTATATATGTAGTATGTATGTATGTTGTATGAATGTAGTATATATGTGGTATGTATGTAGTATGTAGTATGTATGTTGTATGAATGTAGTATATATGTAGCATGTATGTAGTATGTATGTATGTTGCATGAATGTAGTATATATGTAGCATGTATGTAGTATGTAGTATATATGTATGTTGTATGAATGTAGTATATATTGTAGGGATTCGACTCGCTTAGGTGCAGCGGGAGACAAACATGAGGCACGTTCCTTTAAAATTTCACAGGGTTTATTACTCCATAAACCATAGACAGCGCATAAACAGTCCTTAGCTGGGCTGTGTTCCCTCCGGTCCTGTGCACACAGGCCAGGGCAATGTCCAGAGCAGCGCTCCATCTGCAGCCGCAGACACAGGAAGGCTTCTCCTTCCTTAGCACACAGGCCACTCTCTGTAGTGTCCCACCTGGATGCATGGAAGTCTGTCCACACTTTGACAGACTCCCTCACAGTCTTCCTCACATGTGCTAAACACCTTAATTACATAGCCCTGTAACCACACCCATAGGTGAGGCATGAATCACATGAGCTGGTCACATGGTCAGGACTTAACCACAGGTTCTGAACATACACATATCTTCAGGCAAAACGGAGTACAGTCCGCACCCAGTGCACTAAATGACATCTTTAGTGCTCATGTACACTATAGGCAAAATACTCCGGGTTGCATCGCAGGGAGCATCCCTCCATGTGACATATCTCCCATTAACCACGCGATCACCTGTCACACCACAATATGTAGTATGTATGTAGTATATATGTATGTTGTATGAATGTAGTATATATGTAGCATGTATGTAGTATGTAGTATGAATGTAGTATATATGTAGCATGTATGTAGTATGTATGTTGTATGAATGTAGTATATATGTATGTTGTATGAATGTAGCATATATGTAGCATGTATGTAGTATGTATGTAGTATGTTTTTTTTTTACATTCAACACATTAGCCGGATGATGGGACTACTACTGTCCCATCATTGGCTAATGTGTCAATCACTGTCATTGTAGCAGACATCGCCCGATGGGACTTGTAGTCCCATCGGACGATGCCTGCACACACACAAGACCTCCGGCAGGTCCGCACAGACCACCGGCAGCCGGCACAGATCCATGGCAGCCAGCACAGGCCACCGACAGCCGGCACAGGCCCCCGAGAGGCCTGTACAGACCACGGGCAGCCGGCACAGGCCCCCGGCAGCTGGCACAGACCACCGACAGCCGGCACAGGCCCCCGAGAGGTACCTACAGACCACCGGCAGCCGGCACAGGCCCCCCGACAGGCCTGTACAGATCCCCTAGAGGCCCGTACAGACCACCGGCAGCCAGCACAGACCAACAGCAGCCGGCACAGACCCCGACAGTCGGCACAGACCCCCCTGCAGTCGGCACAGACCCCCCCGCAGTCGGCACAGACCCCCCGCAGTCGGTACAGACCGCGCATCATGATGACATCATTTCAGCAGCCAATCACAGCCACAACAGTGGCTCATTGCATTATGGGGACTTCCGATACCGGTATCCGATATTGAAAAAATATCGGTACTCGGTATCGGAATTCCGATACAGCGAATATCAGCCGATACCCGATATTTGCAGTATCGGAATGCTCAACACTAGTCACGATTCCCCTTTCCCTATAATTTTTTTTCCTGCCATCTTCCCCCTCGTTGAACTTCCATCTCCACTGGACACCCAGGGCCATATACCGGGTCACTATCACCACCATGACACACTTCCCCTTTAAAAGAGACATACCGGCCCATTACCAAGTAACCCCCAGCCCTGCGGGGCGCTCCAACAGTCCTTTTCACATGTGCTGTTGCTTAGTTTTTTTCCACCCATTCTGCAGATGTAATTTTAGTTTATCTTGTCCAGATGTAGAATTGTGAATTTCTCCCTGTTAAATACCATTCTATTAGTCGCTGCACATTATTCAAGCTTATCTAGATCCTTCTGAATTCTTTCTCTGTCTTCTCTAGTGTTAGCTCTCTCCTAGCTTTGCATCATCTGCAAATTTGATCAGTTTACCGTCAGTTCCCTTATCTAGATCATTTGCAAAAATGTTGACCAACACTGGGGCCAGGACAGAGCCTTGTGGTACCACACTTGAAACACTCTTCCAATTGGATATGCAACCATTTATTACCACTGAGTGTGATCATTGAGCCAGTTATGAATCTACCTAACCATAGCCTTCTTGATCCCATACTTGGTAATTTCCTTAATAATGATATTATGAGATACTTTATGAAATAATGGTAATAAAATGTTAAAAAGGTATCATTGTATATTAATCATAAAATAAAATGCATTAAAATTGGAAGAACAAAAATATATATGTGTGTTTGTGAATTGTGGTGGTTTATTTCATTTAAAATAATTATAATGTGGTGTAAAATATCAGTGTGTACAAGAAACATGAACAGAGTCCTGTTTAATGAGGATTAGTGTGAGTGATATGATGTTGAAGTGCCACAATGATTGAGTGAACCCAAGCAAATAGTGATAGAGGAAGAGCCCGATGGAGCGAGATTCATTCAAATTAAATTGTAGTGATTACAATTATTTGAATGTATTTATTCTCACATTAAAATATTAAACTTTTAAGGTTTATGAAGATATAAAGGATAGAGACATACTAGAAATTAATCCATAGAAATTGCTGCAGACAGCATGAGAAAAAAACTTGGGCTTCTATAAAAGTACCTCCACTGAACTCAAATGAACTCAGCATTCAGGGAATACCCCACTGCTATAGACAGCGGCTGAGTAAATCTGTGATGTAACGTGGGAAAAAAGTTAAACTGGTCTCCAGTGAAGCTGTACTGGGGAAATAAGGAAGAAAGATCAGAGCAAGGTGAAAAAAGAAGTGCAAAGGAGGAGACTGAATGAGTTCAAATATCATTCAAGGTGACAAGTTGAGGAAAGTTGGTAATGTGCAATATTTAAAAGAAATTTTCCTATACATGAAATTGGATTATTAAAAGTATATAAATGGTAAGTAATGTATTAAAAACATTACATATTCACCGGGAAAGGTTAAGCAAATAGATGTGAGAATTTATTAATATCTTGGGAACCTTTTGGGATATTGTACCTTTCCTCAGAATATTAACATCAGCCCCCAGCTGTGGGCTTTCCCTCTGCTGGTTATGAAAATTACGGTGGAGCCCACGCCATTTTTTTAATTTAATTCTTTATTTTACACTGAATGAAGACAGCTGCTGCTTAATACAACACCCATCTTTGCCGCTTGGTCATGCTGATCTCAGGGAGACCAAGCGACAATGATGAAAGATGCCTTTTTCAGCCGGCACCTGGGATCAGCATGAACTGCGCTACGCTGAACTGTACATGTCACATGTACAGACGGAATGCAAACAGATGTCAAACATGGACACATGGACAGTAAACGGACAGACAGATGTCACATACCTACACATGGATGTACTCTAATATCCCACACCAAGATGGATTAAATGCCTGCAAATTCTTCGTGGAAAACACAGGGACTGATGCTGATGCTGTGGTGAAACTTATAAAATTCATCCTCACCCACAATTACTTTGAATTTGACACAAAATCTATCTACAGGAGACTGGCACAGCTATGGGAAGTAAAATGGCTCCACAGTATGCAAATCTTTTAATGGCCAAGCTTGAAAGCGACTTTTTGTCCTCATGCCCCGTCAGGCCCCTGGCCTACTACCGCTTCATTGATGATATTTTAATCATCTGGACGGAGTCTGAGCAACAGCTAAAGATGTTCCACTAACAGTTTAATCAATTTCCTCCCACCATCAATTTAACACTCAACTACTCCAGCACTGAGATTAACTTTTTGGACACCATCATTAAGCTAAAAAACAATGAAATAGAGACATCCCTGTATCAGAAGCCAATCGACCGTCCAACATACCTTAAATGGGACAGTTTCCATCCAAAACACATAAAGAACTCTATTATCTATAGCCAAGCCATCAGATACAATCGTATATGTTCCAACCCCATAGATAGAGACAAACACCTTGGTCGCCTCAAAAATACCTTTTTAAATCAGGGCTACCATCCAAGAACAATTGAAAACCAAATTACAAGAGCCACCAGAATGTCAATGAATCACCTGCTACATTACAAAGCTAAAGAAGAAAATAACCAGGTGCCTCTAGTAGTCACCTACAACCCAAATCTGGAAGTGCTAAGGGGAGCTGCATGGAAATTACAACCTTTACTACAAAAAGATGCCCGATTACAATCCATTTTTCCAGACCCCCCACCAGCCACTACTGTGCTTTAGGCAGCCCCCAAATCTATGAAACATCATTGTCAGAAGCTCCCTGTCCTCTCCAACAGCTGGAGGAACCTTTCCTTGCAACCAGAAAAAATGTAAAACCTGTCCATAATGACCACGGACAACATAAAGATCCCCAATTCACATCAGGACTACAAGATCCCAGGTACTTTCAGCTGCATTACATCTAATGTGGTGTACTTAATTATTTGTACTAAATGTCCAACAGGGGGTCTGTATGTGGGAGAGACAGGGCAAAAGCTTAGAACAAGGATGAATGCTCATCATCACACAATAAGAGAAAAAAGAATGGATCTACCTGTGGCAAAGCTTTTTTGTACGCCTGATCACAGCAACATGGATATGAAATTACTGCTATTGAAAGGTAACTTCACATCTCAGAGAGAGAGAAGAGTCTGTGAGTATAAATTTATGACGACCTTTGACACTTTCAATGCTAGAATGAATGTGTCGCATGGATTTATGTCTTTTTACATCAATTAAGGAATTTGCTCCTAACACCATGTGGGGGCATCACAACACATTAGGAGACCCCAATCAGAGGACAATAAAACATCCGGACTCCTTATCTATGAACTGGAGCAATATTTCTGTTTCTCCCTTTCCCATAATCATAATTCTGCTTCACCTCACTTGTCTCATCTATTGCATTTTTTCTGTGCTGTATTGTGCATAAATATGTGACTCTTCAGATTTTGTATTAGTCTCTGCCTGATGAAGAGACCTGAGAAGTCTCGAAAGCTTGCAATGTGTTACTATCTTTTCAGTTAGCCATTAAAAGGTATCAACCACTGAGGACAATCAATTCTGAATATTTTTCTACACACGGATGGCACACATACATGGACCACAGATTTCACCAGTACTAGTTTTTCCTGTACAGGAGTCACCAGGATGTGTGAAGGAGGCCTAAGATAGCTAGTGAAACTGCATAATCCTAGCTATAAATTATGAAAGATTATATGTGTGGGCTCCTATGCCTGAAATTTTAGGTCTCCTGAGTGGATGGTACAGTATCAGACTTTTCTGTATTTTAGCTAGATGGTAAACATGGGGTGTTAGGATATTTTACTGATAGAAAGTTTTTTGTGGAAATTCAATATACTAGCTTGGCCAGGGCGAAATTTTCGCACATTGGTCGTGGGGGGCGCAGGCAATTTCAGAAAAAGCAAGCTGGTCAAACGTAAATGTATTTTATGAGCTGATGAACAGAGACAGGTATTTATATACTGTATGTTGATTCGTAATACAATAAATTGGTTTGATAAGTAGAGGCCAAAAAATGTTTTCCGGTTGAGGTGCCACCTGCAGGTCATTGTGTCTTTCTGCAGGTTTATGAAAATGAATGTTTAAACTATATTGTGATAAAATCGTGAATGTATGTTTTGTTTGGCTCTTTAGTTTTTTGTGGAAATTCAATATATTATCTGCAGCAGCTTTATTAATCAATGTGTTATAAATAGAGATCACATTCTGAAAGGTGTATGAGATGTGCATTTAAAGCAATTCATATCTGACAGGATTTGTTGTGCTTCTTCGATGTTCCCATCAATCTTGTATGACTACTCCTCCTACTTTATCGGCTGACCTGATTACAATATCCAGGTTTGTACTGAACGATTGGATCACTTTCCTTTCTGCCTTTATTTACTGTAGTTATGGAGAAATTTTCCTTATAATGCATGCTTTTCAGTTGTGGATTTAAATTCGTGTTGCACTAGATCACTAAAAGTGTTTAAGTGATGGCCTTTATTTTTGGTAGGATAAAAATTGGATTTTGATTTAACATCTACATTCATGTCACTTGGAGAATTATAGGTGGTGGAAGTAACGTTATCTCTGTTAATTGTGCAAATCCGTTTCAGGGTAATTTCCCTTATGAATACTTTGAAATCATAAAATACGTATTTTTCGGATATAATACATATTTTTTTACTGCCAAAATGTGGAGGAAAATGAGTGGTGCATCTTATAGTCTGGATGTACCAGCCTTGGCTGTGGTGGGGAGGTGGGGGAGCGGTTTTTAGCGGAGCAGCGGGTCACAGATGCAGTAGCCGGCGGCTTTGGCTAACTCCTGTGCCCCCTGCTAAAGAGGAATGAATATTCACTGCATTCCACACCCATGGGCGTGGAGGGCAGTTAATATTCATTTCTTTTTGGGATCCTGGTATGACTGGCCCCATCCTGGTCCTGATATGATTGGTCCCATCCTTATTCTGGTATGATTGGCGTCATCCTGGTCTTGGTATGAAAGGCCCCATCAGAAAAGATAAAAAAAGCAATTCATTACCACTAACCAACCTAAGCTAGAGCTGGAAAGCACACTATCTGTGCATGGCGCCGCACTGACAGATGCTGCTGTATAAGCGGTACAGTGGTGCGTTATTCAGATTGACACTCACTGCCGCTAACATGTGAGAGGAGCTGGGAGCACTGTGGCGATAGGCAGTGCCACTACTTGGCGCTGACTTTACACCCTAACCCTATAAACAAGCACAACCAGAGGGAGGGAGTCTTAATGAGTCAGTCAGCGGTTCACAAACATCCTTCATCACACAGACAACTAGCCATCTGAGTCTGTATTAGCGCATGGCCTAGAGGCCATGCAAGTCTTTTATAGTGGCGACCTTCCGGGACCTTCCCGGTGGTCCAATCAGAATAGGCATGGGACCTGAGCATGTGACCCCTGAACTCCAATGGGAGGTTGAGCCACGGGCATGCTTAGTGGAGCAAAAAAGGGACTTAGTCCCAGGAGCTGCTCGCCGCTGGCTAGTGCAGGCTGCTATAGCTGAACCAGGGATGGCAACAGCAACCAACCCGACTTAACTAACGAGCAAGGCTCCGGGAATGACATCTTTGCTGAGCAGGCTCCTTTGCAGCCGGGACTGAATGGGAGACCACAGAAGGCAAGGCTCGGGATTCCTCCTGTGCAGAGGGAGAAATCTGATGCCTAACAGAGACATTGTTATCTCTTCCGCAACCTCCTCTGATTCCAATTCTTCCTCTGGGACCATCACCTCCTTAACTAAGTAATGTGCTACTCTGACAATTGGGGGCATCACAATCATGGACCACACCTCAATCACTGGATAATTTAACTTTCACACTCCTTATCTCTGAACTGTTCCAACTACTTTTCCCTCTTCCATAATGATAGTTCTGCTTCTCATCACTTCTCTTATCTATTGCATTATTTCTGTGTCCTGTTTTGCATTAATTTGTGACATCAGATTTTGTATTAGTCAATGCCTGATGAAGAGACCTGAGTAGTCTCGTAAGCTTGCAATTTGCTGCCACTTTTCAGTTATCTGTTAAAAGGTATCAACCACTGAGTACTCTCAAATCTTAATATTTTCCTATCTACTGGCTAACATGGTGCAAAAATATATATTTTTCCTGTATCATTGTTATGACAATCAAGTGTAAAATTAGCTATACTAGTTTTGGATGCCCAACCGTCTGGACTAGTGACATTTCTCCAGCAATGATGGCTATGACAAGCTGCATGTGTTCAAAGTGTCATGATCCAGGACGGGGTTTCGCTTTGGCCCGTCCTGGTCAAGACTGGGGGTTAATTGTTCCGCCCTCTCTGGCAGAGGGCGGCTATTTAATGCTCACTGGACCTAGGTCCGGTTTCAGTTATACTCCTGCCCTCGGCTGAGTTAGTTGACCTTGTGCGTATGTGTGCCTTGTGTCTGATATCTTGCTTGCTTGTTTGGTTTTGATCCGGTTCTGTCCCTGTTACGAGTTCTGCCTGTCCCTCTTGTACTGCGCTATCTCTCGTGTATGACTCTCTGCTTGTGTCCCGACTTCTCTCTGCTCGTCCCCTTGGTACCGCGTCACCTTCTTGTGTATGACCTTTGGCTTTGTCTGACCACCCGTCTGTTTGTCCTTCCTGTGCCTCGTTTGCCCGTACTTGTGTGACCTCCGTTTTGCCTGACTCTGAGCTGTTGTATTGTGTCCTGTCATCTCTGAAAGCAGGACGCTAAGCCCTGCCCCCTTGCAGTCACATGACCATAGGTCCTGTGCCAGCTTGCTGACTTCAGCGTCCCCAGGTCCTGTGCATCTTTACTTTCTGGCGCTGACAGGATCCTGACACTGATAGTTTGAAGCACGCATTGTCACCTCTGCTGCCCTGCTCCACAGGTATCTTTTAGCACTGTTTCTGTACTCAGGACACGCGCAATGGCTAAGTGAGCGAGTGTAGTGCGGTGTTCCTGACACAAAGACCTCTGAAATGCTTTGTAAGACATACATTTTTGGAGACATGAATTTATGTGCCACATTATTAGGGACACGTTTAATTTCTAAGCAGTCTGCATGGCCTTGTTCATTTTAGATTCTGAAGCTAAGCTAACAGAAAATTCAGGTGAGAAAAGACACAGAACATTCTTAGTGATTAATGGAGGAATGGACAAGCTTTATCATGCTGAACTAACGCAACAGGAGCAGCAGGAAGAAATTCACACTAACAGATGGACACCAATACCAAAGTAGTGTGAGAATGGTCATCTTCACAGAACACTCAGAGATTATTGATTTCGTAGACGGTGGCTAAAGACAAGCGGTGTTCTAATAATCAATTCCTCAAGTGTGCTCCAATGTTAATGCCACTCCTTTGCCTCATGATAAATCTGCATGCACATTCCCATGACATGTCACTGTTAAATGTAATGAGACATTTGTGAATGCAAAATATTTTCTCCTAATTTCATCACAAGCTTTTCAGTCAGTGCACAGTCTTCCCTGTGAGATAGGATGACCTTGAGCACTATATGCAATGTCAGATCAGGTTTATTCAGCATAGAGTAACAATAAGGAAAGCCCAGCTATATATTCATTGTGCACTAAACATCAGACAGGAGTATAAGAATTATGAAGCAGGCCAGATGCATACAGATTTAGAAATGTAGTATTACTGCAAATAAAGGTGAAATATATATTTAGCGAGTGTGATATATAAAAGGGTTAATTTTTTTCCACCTATATTTTATTTATAGGTAATTCTATAAAACATTTTGTTGTAACTCCACAGGCAGTGTAATATATACAAGAATTAATGATTTTATAACTAACTATAATATATAGATTTTACTGTCAATCAATATGTTTGAATAAACTTACTCATCTATAACCACAAGCATGTTTCACTGAAAATATTTTTGTAGGCACCCCATGAATTATCACAAATATAGCCGCCTTATTACTTATATGTAGACATTTAGATTGTAGCAATTCTGTCATATTATTATAATTACAGAATTTTAATAAAGGTGTATCTCTAAAGAAAAAAAAATTAATTTGGATCTTCTTCAAATAATACATAATTTAGACCATATTCATATATGTATCAGATTCGGGGTCACTATTCCAGACTCCATAATAATTGTCATGAAATTATACAAATGCATTCAGCTTTATTTTTCCTCTTTCTAAATGCATGTTGCCTACAGTAAAACATGGTGGTGACAGTGTCCTTATGTGGGACTGCATGAGTGCTGCTGGTGTCATGGAGCTACATTTCATTGAAAATATCATGAATTCATAGATTTGCTTCTCTATATTGAAAGAGAAGATGATACCATCTTGCATTAAAGAAAAAATTGAGTCCAATGTGCAAAATGAATGCTGTGTCCTTTGGCTGTTAGAGATGAGGTCATAATAGTAATAATAGTGACAATTTCTTTGTGTCAGTGACACACCTCCCAGGGCCGGGGGGTACTCAAAATCGGGCAGGACAGTTCTTTGGTGGAGGTCACAGGGCCGTGATCCATTTCCGTGGCCCTTGTCGTGTCATAAAATGGGGGATAGTTATATGGTATTGAGTCGTGACGTCACCCATGGTGATCAGGTCCACTGGGGCCAATGCTACAGCTCCCCACAGGTAGAGCAGGGCCCCAGGGCAAATATTTTTGACTGTTCAGGTGGTGGTGAATGTTGGGGTGCAGAGAATAAGTAATGGACAAAGAGAAGTGCAGTTTTGTTTACCTTTTACTTCTTGGTAGATGAAAATGAAATCCGGGGTACCAGTTACAGATGAGAGAAGGAGTCTGGCTAGCCTGGAGGCATTCAGGGGGTCCACCCTGCCAGGTGGGGTTGGAGATCATCCTGCTGTGCTCTCTTTTCGGGTCCCTGCTGCCTGTTGCTAAGCTGCGGCCCTCTCCTGCGTGATGGTTTTAACCTGTATGACAGACAACGTGAGCTTCCCTCCAGATTTGGCTGTCGGGGCATACAGTCAAGGTCTCTGGTCCTTTTTGTCAGCGCTCTGCTCCGGGGTCAGCGCACGCAGCTTTAATTTCCCAGAGCCCTTAGCTCTGCTCCTGTCCCTTTCCTCTCCACCGACCAACTGCCAAACAGACTTAACTGACTCCTCATCCCAACCAGAGAGAACAGCTCCCCTGAAGTCAGGTCTAGAATGTTAGGCGTCGGATTCCTGCAGCTACACAACAGGAATCCAGAGCCTCACATGCTGCTCTGCAGCAATCATTCCTGAGACTAAGTTCCTCTGCCACTCCACTGAGCATGCTCACGAGGGCTGCCACTAGGAATTTTGGGGCCCCATACTGGCAACATTTACGCCCCCCCTTGAGACTCTACCCAGGCTCCACCCCCAGTTCCGCCTTCACCCTAGCTCCTTCTTCACCACTGGAACCTTTTAATGTCCCTCTGCCCTTTCTTGGAAAAACTCCACTTCTGCACCACGCCTTCAGCAATCACACATTAAAGGGAATCTGTCACCTCATTTTTGTCCTATGATATGCTGTTTCCGCCATCAGGGGCTTATGTACAGCAGCCCCCGGGGTGAGTATAATCCAACTCGTTTTTCTTATCTTTCAGGTTACATCGGGGGCTTATCTACAGCATTATAGAATGCTGTAGATAAGCCCCTGATGGTGGTGGCTGCATCTCATATCGGAAAAATGATGTGACAGATTCCCTTTAACACCATATCACAAACATTGCCATCAGCTTTTGTTTTGACCAAAAGATTTTTTAAGCCTGCCGCCATGACAAGGTAGACTCGATTGGCAGGGCCCTACTCTACTCTAACCTATTGAACATTTGATAACTTTTTTTTTTTTGCATATTTTAATTATCATTCTTCAAGGGAATGTGTCACATACATTTTTTATCTGTATTTCTGATTGCAGATTATTGTATTCTGTTTTCTATTGGGGACCAGGGCCCAGGGGGAGGCTAGTGGGGACTGAGGGCCAGTGTCCAACAGGGTCCAGGGGGAGGTTAGTGGGAGCTGGGTACCCTCATCCAACAGGGTCCAGGGGGAGGCTAGTGGGGAGTGGGGCCTGGCGGCCCTCGTTTAACAGTCAGGGCCCAGGGGGAGGCTAGTGGGGACTGGGGGCCCTCATCCAACAGGGCCCAGGGGGAGGCTAGTGGGGACTGGGGGCCCTCATCTAACAGGGCCCAGGGGAAGGCTAGTGGGGTCCCAGACTGGGCCGGGGGGCCCTGTTGAATGCGCCTGCACACTGTCATGATCATGTGTGTCGGGACACAGATGTTTCCGCAAGGTGAACCCATGTGACACACGTGACCCTGGATACACCGCCTCCAGTGGGGCGCATTTAAATAATAAAACGTGCAGGTGGATACGCCGCCTCCACCTGGCGAATTTGGGTATTACACGTTATACATAAAATCTGGAAACCCCGCCTCCAGTAAGGCGAATTTAAATAATAAAGGGGGAACCTGGGAAACTTTAACAATGGTGGGCCCTGCGATAGGGAATGGGGAAATGGAGACCTCCTGCACTCCCCTGAGCCAGTGTCCCTACACTCCTCACATTCCCTAAACAAGCTCCGCACCTGTCGCCGCACACGTACCTTAACGCCCTTGCTCGCCCTGAGCCTAAACCCTCACTAGGGAATAGGTCGGTGCGGAGACTAATCCCACCACTGCACTAATAACACACATGAGGAAAGAGGCAATACAGGGGAAACACCACTTAGCTTTGCTCTGTTGTGTGCGCTCCTAGCAACAGAGCCCTCCACCTGAGTGCGTCTTCTCCTCCACCCGGATCCATCACCATAACAGGATCCTGCACCATAGTGCTGCCTAGGAGCAGAGTCCACCACCAGTAGCTGCAGCTTAATAACAGAGTCCCAAGGATGAGTTCAGCTTCTGCCACGAAGTCAAGCATGCTTGAGCCCAGCTCAGCAGCCAAGTCCCACATGGTGAGTGCCACTCTCCATAGTAGCCACTCCACCAGACCATGCAGACACTTCCCGCTGACACCATCACTGCGACTCCACCACGCCATGCCAGCCCTTCGTCCAGACACCATAGCTGCAACACGTCCCCCCTGGCTAAGCTGCGCAGGACTCCTCACCAGCTCCATCCTTCCTCCAGGCTCTCCAACTCAGAGTGAAACACAAACTCACAATATCACAGGCAGTGATTGCACACCCCTAGCACACCTTTATAGGGTGTCACACCTGATCCCTAATTAAGTGCACAAAAACCTAAAGTGCAATACACCTACCCACCACCGGGGACAGTCAAGACACCTTGGAACTTTCCAAAGTAAAAAAAGTTCACCCAGTGCAATTTAAAACTGTCAGATCATGACAGTACCCCCTCCTTAATGAGGGGCCTCTGGACCCTCAAGACCACCCCTCATTAGGGAAACACCTACAGCGGGGACGCCCAGACCCTGAGTTCACCCCACCATTACCTGACACTTCAGGTTTATGACAAACGCACCGCTGGTATTGGCAATAAAGTTCATTTTGGAGGCACCACTCATCTCCACAACGCTGACCTGGGGAACGAGTTTATGTATGTGTATGTTTGTTTGTGATGAGCTGATCAGGCTCCACAACACACTTCCACAAGATGTTTTTTGGTGGCACACATACACGCTCGTTCACACACAGGTCCGGACCTGAACGTTTATTACACACATTCGTTTGTCAAAAAATTGGTGAACTCATTCAGGACCTGATAACAGAGGCATCCCCCTGAGTCACCACACTCACACCCCCGCTATTCACCAAGGGTCACCACCCTCCAACCCTCTACCATGAGGTCTGCGCCTCCCAGGGTTGGTTTAATGGCGAAGGTTGAGATTTGTCCCTACTCCCCCGCAGCACACCTGCTGCTCACACCAGGAGGAGAGGGAACGCATATGGAGGAAATATACACTCACTGGCCGCCTCCACACGGCCAGGAGGGGCGGCTTCTACGGTGGTATTTAAGATTTGGCGTAAACCCCGCGGACTCTACATCAGTCTGCTCATCACTGGAACGCACCCCTTCACCTCGGGGAACACCAAGCAGCTCCGTGGGGCACCATTCCTCCCACCTGCCTGGGTACGCCCACGTGCATGAGCAAGTCCCGCTCCCCAGCAGCGACTCCAGGGGCTTTTGCCAGACCCGCAATTTGCCAAAGCCGCCATTTTAATTTCCTGGTTACCTGAGCAGAGGCCCCAGACCGTGATAACTGCTGCAGCGGCTCTAAACACCTTGCCGCTCCCCACTCACTTCAGTGAGGCCCGGCAGCAATTACTCAGCGGTCTCCACATGGCCAAAGCTCACCAGAAAAAAAAACTGTAGGGCCTGTGATAATGTCATGGTCACGTGTGTCAGGACGCAGATGTTTCCGCAAGGCGAACCCATATGACACACGTGACCCTGGATACACCGCCTCCAGTGGGGCGCATTTAAATAATAAAACGTGCAGGTGGATACGCCGCCTCCACCTGGCGAATTTGGGTATTACACGTTATATACATAAAATCTGGAAACCCCGCCTCCAGTACTGCGAATTTAAATAATAAAGGGGGAACCTGGGAAACTTTAACAATAGTGGGCCCTGCGATAGGGAATGGGGGACGTGGAGACCTCCTAAGCTCCCCTGAGCCAGTGTCCCTGCACTCCTGACATTCCCTAAACAGGCTCCGCACCTGTCGCCGCACGCGTACCTTAACGCCCTTGCTCGCCCTGAGCCTAAACCCTCACTAGGGAATAGGTCGGTGCGGAGACTAATCCCACCACTGCACTAATAACACACATGAGGAAAGAGGCAATACAGGTGAAACACCACTTAGCTTTGCTCTGTTGCGTGCGCTCCTAGCAACAGAGCCCTCCACCTGAGTGCGTCTTCTCCTCCACCCGGATCCATCACCATAACAGGATCCTGCACCATAGTGCTGCCTAGGAGCAGAGTCCACCACCAGTAGCTGCAGCTTAATAACAGAGTCCCAAGGATGAGTTCAGCTTCTGCCACGAAGTCAAGCATGCTTGAGCCCAGCTCAGCAGCCAAGTCCCACATGGTGAGTGCCACTCTCCATAGTGGCCACTCCACCAGACCATGCAGACACTTCCCGCTGACACCATCACTGCGACTCCACCACGCCATGCCAGCCCTTCGTCCAGACACCATAGCTGCAACACGTCCCCCTGGCTACTGCAACACGTCCCCCTGGCTAAGCTGCGCAGGACTCCTCACCAGCTCCATCCTTCCTCCAGGCTCTCCAACTCAGAGTGAAACACAAACTCACAATATCACAGGCAGTGATTGCACACCCCTAGCACACCTTTATAGGGTGTCACACCTGATCCCTAATTAAGTGCACAAAAACCTAAAGTGTAATACACCTACCCACCACCGGGGACAGTCAAGACACCTTGGAACTTTCCAAAGTAAAAAAAAGTTCATCCAGTGCAATTTAAAACTGTCAGATCATGACACACACATCACCCTCCGCAGACTAACTAACTGTCACGGCACCACCAGACTCAGGGCCTGCTGTCCCGGCCTCGGCCAGTAGGAGGCGCCGGACTATCACATCACCATCAGACTCAGGGCCTGCTGTCCCGGCCTCGACCACTAGGAGGCGCCGGACTGTCCTATCACCGTCTGACCCGTGGCCTGCAGTCCCGGCCTTGGTCTCTGGGAGGCGTTGTGCTTCAACCCCGAGTGATGGCGGCAATAGTCATGAGGCTCCTGCGCAGGCGTCCGCTGGACGCAGGCTTCGCTCCTCGGTCAGTCATGAAGGGGCTGGTGCATTACCATCCAGCCTGGTCCTGGGGGCGGTCCGGATGACATCATCAGCCCACGGGCCTGTGAGGGATGACCTGATCCCTCAAATACCTTGGGACTGCTCTTGCAGGCCGCCGGATATATTCTTGGTTCCCCTGCGTGTTACTGTGTGAATTACTGTTGACTGACTCTGACTTTTGCCTGGACTTCTGACCCTTCCTCTGCCTAACGATTCGGTACCTCTGCGTCTCTCCTGGTTTATGACACTGACTTCGGCCTGGATTCTGACTCTGCTTCTGTCTAACGATTCGGTACCTCTGCGACTCTCCTGGTTTATGACTCTGGCTTCGACCTGGTATCTGTCTTTGCTGCTGTCTACTGTTGTTAGACCATCTCTGCCTGACTGGTTTAGTCTCGGATATCATTACCTTTGTGACCTGTGTTGGAATACCTTTCTGGCGACCGTCCTGCTCTGGTCATTGCTCCTATTCAGACAGCACCTCCTGGACTCTGCTATAAATCCAGATACCTGTATAGGGGTAAAGGGTATCAGTGTTTCTCGGGGTGTTGTCTGGCTGTAGCCCAGACCGCAGGCAGACGTCACATTATATCCGGCCCAAAAAATAAAACGGCTTTTTGTGTCTATACTTAACACATATAAAAGCAGTTTTCCTCACCTTTTTTTTTCCTTCCTCCTGACTGAGCTGATTCTGGGCCCAAACACCTGTTACATTGCACAGCCTGGAAGGTCACTCTCAGGCTCAAGCATGCTGCAGCCTGGAAGCTTCAAGGAAAATGCTGGCTGTTGGAAATCCACATTCCTGGATCATCACCCCCTGGACAGCTCTGGGGGTCAGGTATTGCCCGCAAATGCGGCCAAACTATTGTTACCAGTTTCCCTTTCTTTTGCTAAGAAACGTCTGTGTGTGAAGGCTTTTGTGGATTGTGGTGCTGCCGGCAACTTTATGGATTTTTTATTTGCTAAGAGCCTTGGTGTACCTCTGTCAAGGCTTAAAGCGCCTATTCAGACTACTACGATTAATGGTACATTTATACTCCAAGGAGGCGTGGAATTCGTTACTGCCGAAATTTCTATGTCAGTGGGGACATTACATAACGAACAAATGTCATTTTTTGTAATATACAATTTATCAGATCCAGTTGTGTTAGGCATGCCATGGTTGCACCAGCATAATCCGGTTATTGACTGGCGCATAGGTGACGTTGTGCGCTGGAGTCCACGGTGTCAGAGTAACTGTATGTCTTTTTCAGTAAACCAGATTAAAATTAAAACACCTTCTATTCCCTATGCGTTTAGGGATTATGAAGATGTTTTCTCTATAGTGGAGTCGGAGAAACTACCTCCTCACAGAGAATACGATTGTCCTATTGAATTGGTCCCTGGTGCCCGTCTCCCTAAGGGGAGAATATTCAACCTCTCTGGTCCTGAGCGTGTAGCCATGAAGGAATACATAGCAGACAGCCTTCGAAAAGGCTTCATTAGACCTTCCACCTCACCTGTAGGAGCTGGGTTTTTCTTTGTAGAGAAAAAAGATGGTGGACTCAGACCATGCATTGACTACCGTGAGCTGAACGCCATAACCGTAAAAAATCAATACCCGCTGCCACTCATTCCTGATCTGTTTAATCAGTTATTGGGAGCTCGCTGGTTTACTAAGCTTGACCTCCGGGGGGGGCATATAACCTGGTCCGCATAAGAGATGGGGACGAATGGAAAACGGCCTTTAATACACCCCTTGGCCATTTTGAGTACCTGGTAATGCCCTTCGGACTCAGTAACACTCCTGCAGTATTTCAGCACTTCGTCAATGATATTTTCAGAGATATTTGTGGGGTGTATGTCGTCGTATATCTGGACGATATTTTGATTTATTCTGCTGACCCTGTGACACATGCTGAACACGTCCATTCAGTACTGCAAAGACTGCGCGAAAACTCTTTGTTCGCGAAATTTGAAAAATGTGTTTTTTTTGCCGAAGAGGTGCAGTTCTTAGGATACATGGTCTCAGGCAAGAGGTTCCGCATGGATCCCGCCAAGATTCAGCCCATTAAGGATTGGGTACAACCCAAATCGCTGACAGCACTACAGCGATTTTTGGGATTTGCGAATTATTATCGCAAATTCATTAGGGGATTCTCAGAGATTGCCAAGCCACTCACGGACCTTACCCGGAAAGGGGCGGACGTGACTAATTGGAATCCTGAGGCAACCCGGGCTTTTTCTACACTAAAAGAGTGCTTCGTGGCCAACCCGGTGTTGATTCAACCAAACTTGGACCACGCGTTTATTGTGGAAGTAGATGCCTCCGAAGTCGGAGTGGGAGAAGTGCTCTCACAAGGCACTGCATCCCTCACTCAGCTTCGTCCATGTGCCTTTTTCTCCCGCAAATTCTCTGCCACGGAGAGAAACTATGACATCGGCAACCGAGAATTATTGGCAATCAAGTGGGCCTTCGAGGAATGGCGTCACTTCCTCGAAGGCGCCAAACACAAAGTTACTGTTATTACCGATCACAAAAACCTAACCTACCTAGAGTCGGCTAAAAGACTAAACCCTAGGCAGGCCAGGTGGGCCTTGTTTTTCTCCAGGTTCGATTTTTTTTAATCACCTTTCGCCCCGGAACCAAAAATGTGAGGGCAGATGCCCTCTCCCGCAGCTTTTGTCACACACACACCGAGGACTATGAACCAGCTCCCATACTGGCTAATGGCATTGTCGTGTCGGCAGTATCTCTGGACCTTCTGAGGAGATCTGTAGGTCATCAGAACAAGCTCCTGACACTACGCCCCCCAAAAAATTATTCGTTCCAGCTACCTTTCGCTTACGAGTGTTAAAAGAATCTCACGACTCCGTCCTGGCAGGCCACCCTGGTGTCAATAATACCACTAGGCTGGTAACCAGGAACTTTTGGTGGCCAACGGTGGCCAAGGACTGTAAGGAGTACGTCTCAGCGTGTGAAGTCTGTGCCCGCGCCAAGTCCCCCCATAACCGTCCTGCCGGCTGGCTTCAGTCTTTGCCCACAACTGAAAGTCCATGGACCCACATCTCCATGGACTTCATTACAGACCTGCCACCCTCCGAGGGGAAAACTTGTATTTGGGTGGTGGTGGACAGGTTCAGTAAACAGTCTCACTTTGTTCCCCTGTCCGGCTTACCCAACTCTGAAACCTTAAGTAAGTTGTTTGTTCTTCACGTTGTACGTTTGCACGGCGTTCCGGCAAATATCGTATCCGACAGGGGTACCCAGTTTGTCTCGAAGTTCTGGAGGGCGTTCTGTAGACGTATTGGTGTTGAGTTGTCCTTTTCCTCGGCATACCATCCCGAGACGAATGGTCAAACTGAGCGTGCCAACCAAACGCTGGAGCAATACCTCCACTGCTATGTCTCAGCACATCAGTCAGATTGGGTGGAACATTTGCCATTGGCAGAGTTCGCTCTCAATAATAGATACCAAGACTCCATCAAGACCACCCCCTTCTTCTGTAACCTTGGACTACATCCGCGTTTTGGATCATTTTCGGCCAAGATGTCGGAAATCCCAGGGGTCGAGCAAAATATACATCGTCTGAAGACTATTTGTTCCAAGTAAACTCTAATTTAAAAGGGGCTCAAATTAGACAGACTTCGGCGGCTAATAGACGACGATCCCAGGGGCCGCACCTGGGAGTTGGTGACAAGGTTTGGCTCTCTACAAGAAACATCAAACTTAAGGTACCGTCGGCCAAACTGGGTCCCAGGTTCATCGGCCCATATGAAATATTAGAGGTAATTAACCCGGTAGCGTTTCGGTTAAAGCTCCCGCAGTCTTTTAAAATTCCTAACGTTTTTCATAAGTCCCTCCTCAAGGTATACCGCTCCCCAATTCGTCCCGTCGAGTCCCCTCCTCCTCCAGTTTTGGTCAAGGGCGCCTTGGAGTACGAGGTCCAGGGCATATTTGATTCCCGTCTAGTGAGAAACTCGGTCCAATATTTGGTGCATTGGAAGGGCTACGGCCCAGAGGAGAGGTCCCCGCTAGTGACATTCGTGCAAAGCGGTTGATTAGGAGGTTTCACCTCCTCCACCCTGACAAACCGGGTTTTGAGGGTCCGGAGGCCCCTCTTAGAAGGGGGGGTACTGTCACGGCACCGCCAGACTCAGGGCCTGCTGTCCCGGCCCCGGCCAGTAGGAGGCGCCGGACTATCACATCACCGTCAGACTCAGGGCCTGCTGTCCCGGCTTCGACCACTAGGAGGCGCCGGACTGTCCTATCACCGTCTGACCCGTGGCCTGCAGTCCCGGCCTTGGTCTCTGGGAGGCGTTGTGATTCAACCCCGAGTGACGGCGGCAATAGTCATGAGGCTCCTGCGCAGGCGTCCGCTGGACGCAGGCTTCGCTCCTCGGTCAGTCATGAAGGGGCTGGTGCATTACCATCCAGCCTGGTCCTGGGGGCGGTCCGGATGACATCATCAGCCCACGGGCCTGTGAGGGATGACCTGATCCCTCAAATACCTTGGGACTGCTCTTGCAGGCCGCCAGATATATTCTTGGTTCCCCTGCGTGTTACTGTGTGAATTACTGTTGACTGACTCTGACTTTTGCCTGGACTTCTGACCCTTCCTCTGCCTAACGATTCGGTACCTCTGCGTCTCTCCTGGTTTATGACACTGACTTCGGCCTGGATTCTGACTCTGCTTCTGTCTAACGATTCGGTACCTCTGCGACTCTCCTGGTTTATGACTCTGGCTTCGACCTGGTATCTGTCTTTGCTGCTGTCTACTGTTGTTAGACCATCTCTGCCTGACTGGTTTAGTCTCGGATATCATTACCTTTGTGACCTGTGTTGGAATACCTTTCTGGCGACCGTCCTGCTCTGGTCATTGCTCCTATTCAGACAGCACCTCCTGGACTCTGCTATAAATCCAGATCCCTGTATAGGGGTAAAGGGTATCAGTGTTTCTCGGGGTGTTGTCTGGCTGCAGCCCAGACCACAGGCAGATGTCACACTAACTGCCCTTCCTCCTGGCCCTCAGAGGGCACTCCTCCCCTTAATCCTGACTCAGAGTTCCCCCTGCTGGCCTGGATTGGAACTGTGTTGCATGTATGGATTGACTGCGAGAGAGACCCATCATTGCCTCCAAGCCTGGCATTACCCTTCCCTGGAGGAAGGCAAAGCCACTGTGGCGACCATACTCCGGGGGGTGCCACACATGTGGATAGGGAACTATAGAAAGAGTTAGCGCCAGTCAGTGGCAAGCCATAGGCCACTGTGCACACCGCACCTCTACACTAGCGTCTGGTGGTGTCACGTCTCTCACGGCACTATCGCATAGCGGCTGTCTGCCACCACGCTGCATTCAGCAGCACTTACCGGCATCCGCAATTGCGACGCCGCATGCACAGTAGGTCAAGACGGACACCGTCCCCTGTCTTGGACCCTGTCCTGTGACCTGATACCATGCGTGCAATTTCACTGAGACCTGTGAGTCTAACAGGCTCGGTGCTTATGTTTATGTTACAGCACCTCTGTGAGTTAACAGAGTCCGCTCTGCGCACATCGGGTGACATTGAACCCGTGCGCATTATACCGCCATATAGCATGTCTGCCATTGTCTAGCAGCGGTTTTAACACCTACTGCACAGTGGACCCCGAGCGACGAACGCACTTTATAATTTATTTATTTAGTGTGTTCCGCCGTTCCTAACATAGAGCTCCCCCCTCTGGCCCGGAGCTGGAATTGCGATACATGCTGTGTATTACCTGGCATGGAGACCTCCCCCTGCCTCCAGGCATGACATCACCCCTAAGAGGGAGGCAATGTCACTGTGGCAACCGTACTCTGGGGTGCCACATTCCCCCCTAGTTAACTTCAGTACCTCCCGGACTGAGAAAACATAACAAGAACAGTTAATAATAACAATAAATAAAAATCTACAAAGTCTTAAAAATGTAAAAATTATCAAAATCCAGAAAGAAAAACAATAACATAGCTACTGCAGTGCCTAGTCCTTACGCTGCCATCCAGGAATTGCCTTTGTCCACGTACCTGGGGTTTGGTTGGTGAGAACTACCTTAGCCCACTTTGTGTGTCGACAATGGGTGTGGCTACAGGGCACTCAGTAGGTGGGCCTGGTTTTTGGCCACATCGGCGGCTTATTTTCAAGGCCAAGTCAGGGTAAATATTTACAAGTAAGGTCCTGGCCACACATAGTCCTGTGGCCCAATTGTCCTTCAACAGGTTATTACTAATATTTAAAAGTTCATACAGTAAGTCTCTGTAGGCTCTCATGCTTAACGGTTGCAATTATACACATTATTATCTTATTTACATTTTAGTTCCTATACCCGGCTGGGATTTGACCTCTTGTACTACGGGTGGCTCTGCGCAGTATTGGTATCTCTATGACCTAGTCTGGCCTAGTGTGTTTGTTGTTGATGTTGTGGACCTACTAATATCTGTGCTACTGGTAGGCCTGCCTCTTACTAGTAAACTGGGCGGCTGTCTGTGACTTCTTAGACTCACCATGGGTCCAACAGATTCACTGCTAGCAGGGGGTAGATTTTCACGTTCCACTGCAGATGTGTCATCTGTTACTGGAGCAGGCAGGTCTAGAGTCTCTGCTGCTTCAGGTGAAGTAGGCTGGGGAAAGATCAGGACAGGTACTGCGATGGCTTGATTCACCTGCATCAAAGACCGGGGAAAGTCTCCAAGAATTGTATGGATCTTCTCTTCCACCTCTTCTATGGGTTGAGGGACATCTTGATCTTCCTCTTTGCTTCTCATTTGGTCAGGGCATACTTTCAGATGATTCCTGAACACTGCTGCTGAGGTTTCTCCTCCATCCTTACTGACGAGGCATACCTTGGTATTATCAAAGTTTGAAGGCATAACAGTGTATGGTTCAACTTCCCACTGATCGTCCAGTTTATGCATCCTCCTCTTTCTTTTGAGGACCTGTTCTCCCGGTACTAACGGAGTAGCCGGAACTTGTTGGTTATAGCTCTTTTCCTGTCTCTGCCTGGATTGGGATAAATTTCATTCCACGCACTCTTGCACTTTGCGGTATTGATCATATGGTGTCATCTCAGGTGATACGACTCCCATGTCCAAGTCAATGGGTAACTTGCCAGGTCTCGCCCTCATCAGGTAGGCTGGGGTGCAGTTGATGGAGTTTACCAGAATATGGTTGTATAGATCTACCAGATCCAGCAACTTCTCTGGCCACAGGTTTCGCTCTTCCAGAGGCAAGGTCTTCAACAGGTCAATTACCACCTTGCTCATTTTGTCACACATGCCATTTGTCTGCGGATGGTACAGCGTCATCCTGATTTTCTTGTAGCCGTACAGGTTACAGAACTCCTGCAACACTTCTGCCTCAAAGGCTGGGCCTTGGTCGATGAGCACTTGTTCAGGGTAACTGTGCGGTCAACAAAAGTGTTCTTGAAACACTTTGGCTGCTGTCTTCGCAGTTTGGTCTTTGACAGGCACAACTACCAGGAACCTTGAATAATGGTCAACGATGGTCAGAGCATAGGTGTAGCCAGTCCTACTCGGAGTCAACTTCACATGATCCAAAGCTACCAGTTCAAGCAGCTGCTTTGTGATGATCAGCTGTAATGGGGCTCCCTGGCTATTACGGTCTTTCCTGTGCAGGTTGCATAGGCAACATTCTCGGCAAAACTTCTCAATGGCTTTCCTGATGCCACCCCAGTAAAATCTCTCACCTCTAAGACCATTGATGCATCCCGCTTCGGAACTATCTCCTGTCAGACCAGTTCTTGTGTTCGCGAGTTGATGTTCCTCTGACACAACTTACCCTCATAGATGAACAGCCTGCCCTTCTCTTTCCACAACTGCTGTGTTTCCTGTGAAGCATCTGGACCAGGGTGTGAGTCAGCTTGTCAGCAACTCCTTTACTAGGCGGACTGCCAAGTCACTATCCTGCATCTCTGCCCATTCATGGTGGGGTAATGGGTTAAACATGGCCTCTTGCACGACATAGCGCTTATTCCTCACGCAATAGGAGCGCTGGGCCGTCTTGTGGCAGTGGAAGGCTGGTAACTTGATTTCTTCTAGCTTTTCTGGGTCTTCTCCCCGTCTGGTAAATTGGGAATCCTGGACAGCGCATCAGGATTAGCGTTCTTATGCACCGCTGAGTACTTGATGGTAAATTCATACTTCATGAATGGTGTTGGGTCTTTGCCAGTCCCTGATAACGGTGACTTTGTCAGGGTCTGGTGCCACGCCTTTGTGCTTACTACATGGCCTAGGTACTGCACGTTGTGCTTCTAAAGGTGACATTTGTACGGCTTCACTTTCAGTTGGACAGGGCTTAGAACACCTCGGCCAGGTGCTTCAAGTGGGCTTTATAGATTTTGAAGAAAACTATGCTGTCATTCAGGTACAACAGAATCGTCTCGAAGTTATTGTGCCCGAGGCAACACTCAATCAACCTCTGGAACGTCCCCGGTGCATTGCAAAGCCCGAAAGACATGCAGTTGAACTCACATAAGCTCATGGGTGTCGTGAAGGTGGTCTTCTCTCTATCTGACTCTTCCATGGGAACCTGCCAGTACACACTGGTGAGATCCAAGGTGGAGAAATAGTTAGCAGATTTCAGGGCAGCTAATTCGTGGCAACGGGTAAGCATCTTTATGTGTAATGTGGTTCATCTGCCTGTAATCAACACACTTCCTCATGGTGCCTTCTTTTTTCTTAACGAGAACTAATGGAGCTGCCCAGGGGCTACAACTGTCTCTGATCACCCCAGCCTCCTTCATTTCCCGTAACATACCCTTGGGACATTGATAGTGTATCGGGAGTACAGGCCGGTACCTCTCTTTAATGGGTGGATGATCTCCAGTGGGGATATGGTTTTGGACTCTTTTACCTGCCCAAAGTCTAGAGGGTGTTTGCTGAATACCCGTTCATACTCTTGAACCACCTGGTAAACCCCATTCTTTTGGTGTGAAGTGGTGGAGTCAATGCCTATGTGCAGCTTCTGACACCAATGCTCTAGCTGTTCTGCAGAGCCATTGTCCTCCGCCTGGTCAGACGGAACCAAGGGTTCTACTGCCCCTATTGCGTTGTTGTTGACAGTGAACAGCTTAGCAATGGTGGCATACCGGGGAAGTTTGATCTCTTTATCCCCACAATTTAATATGTGTACAGGTACCCTTCCCTTGCAGACATCTACTACCCCTCTCGCTGTCAGGATAGTAGGCCTGCTGTCTGAGTACACGGGTTCTACCAGTGCCTGGTAATCTTGACGCCTGATGCCTATAGCAGCGCTACACTAAATAAACATTTCAGTTTTGGGAGATATTACAATGGGGACTGGGTCACTCGCCCTCACACTGCCGATTTCTCCACCAGACAGCTCTATTTTTTGCCTCGGCATCAGGGCATTGATCTCCTTCTGTAGGACTCGCTGCTCACTGGAACTGACAGTTTTGGCTAACTGATGCAATAGAACAATAATCTCGCCAAGACAATTTTCTATCACATTGGTACCTAGGGTCATCATTGGGTTACATTCTCACTGATCAATATCTACAATTATCAGACCTTGGGCTTTCAACTCTACTTGCCCCACCTTAATGGTCACCTCTTTATTCCCCACTTGTGGCAAAGGGTGACCATTACTGGCGACTATTGTCAGATCATTATCTGGGCTGCGGATAATATCAGAGTCCGCCCAGTACCGTTTGTAAAGGATATATGGCATCATTGTCTCCTGGGAGACAGTGTCCAGTAAAGCGTTCATCAGGATGCCATCAATCACAACTGGGAGGACCGGTCATCCTCCGACGTAATTGTCTCGCCAACTCTGTGGGCCTGGTCACCTTATTCCTGGGGATTGGACCTCTGCCCCAGGGGTTGCCCATTTAAAGGACATCCTCTTGCGAAGTTCCCTGCCTTCCTGCAGCGGCAGCAAATGGGCTGTCCAGTCGAATTGTAGCGATCGCTGTCTCTTCCTCTGATCGGTGGGATTCTCTTCTGCCGTCACTGCGGGACGTCATCTGGACTGGAGGCCAGCTGGAAATTTTCCTTTGGGGATGATACTTGCATGGACTGCACGGTTTGGGTCAGCGCAGCCAGACTTTCGGTTAACTCCTGGACCTGGAGACGCAGCTCTGCAGAAGGGTCATTATCTAGGGTTTGCACGTCGGCCTTAATGGGGGTCTGGGGAAAAGACGCTGCCTCCTGTTGGTATTTAATTGCTGGGCCCCTAGGGGGTGCTGTGCTGCTGAAATTTGGTTCATGCAGCACCCGGATGGCCCTGTCTTTAAAGTGCGCAAAGTACAGGTCAGGGTTTTGTAGGGCGATGATGCGCAGCGGTGTCCTTTGGGTGTTGGACAGGAGCCCCTCAATAAACTGCTCGGTTAGCAATCTATCCTCGTCTTGCACGCTGTTGGGGTCAACCTGCTTTTAGGTCCACTGGGGCTGATGGTAATGCAGCAAAGATGGTACAGCTCCCCACGGGTGGAGCGGGGCACCAGGGCAAATAGTTTTGGCTGTTCAGGTGGTTGGTGAACGTTGAGGTGCAGAGAATAAGTAAGGGACACAGATAGGTGTTGTTTTCTTTACTTTTTACTTCTTGGTAGATGAAAATGCAATCCGAGGTACCAGTTACGGATGGCAGAAGGAGTTCAGAGACACTGGAGGCATTCAGGGGGTCTACCCTGCCAGGTGGGGTTGGGGACCTTCCTGCTACGCTCTCTTTTTGGTCCCTGCTGTCTGTAGCTAAGCTGCGGCCCTCTCCTGCATGTTGGTCTTAACCTGTATGGATAACAGTGTGAGGCTGTTATGGGCACTGCCTTTTCACTGTCAGCCCCGGGCTCTTGGTCTGCTGCAGTGACTTCAGGTGTTCGGTGTGGCCAGGGAGCTTGCAGTCCCCTGCCCTCCAGATTCGGCTGTTGGGGCATACAGCACCCTCCCAGCCAAGGACTCTGGTATTCTTTTTGTCGGCGCTCTGCTCCGGGGTCAGCTACACACATATTTAATTCCCCAGAGCCATTGACTCCGCTCCTGTCCCTTTCCCTCTCCATTGACCAACTGCTAAACAGACTTAACTGACTCCTCCTCCCAACCAGAGAGAACAGCCCCCCTGAAGTCAGGTCTAGAGCTCCCCCCTCTGGCCTGGAGTAGGAATAGCAATGCATGCTGAGTATTACCTGGCGTGGAGACCCCCCTGCCTCCAGGCATGACATCATCCCTAAGAGGGATGCAATATCACCGTGGCAACCGGACTCTGGGGTGCCACACCAGGAAATAAGACATGAACGTTTGTGTAGAAGTAAGGCTCTTGGACAATTACCACCTGCTTAACAATAGTGGATTATATGTATTAATAAGGTTTTATCACCTAATTTTCCATCCCATCCCCTCAGCTGTGAATTTTCAGCTGGCTGTCAAAAATACAGGGGAACCCATGCCGGTTTTTAAAATTATTTATTTACAGCGCAGGAGCCAGATGATGAATACTCCCATCATCAGCTTCTGCTCTCTCTGTAATTAATGGCAGCAGGCATCGGATGATGGGAGCAGTTGCTTTATCAGCTGACACCAGTGACCGGAGGTAAACTTTATACCTTCTATCACAGCTGAGCGCTCATGCTGTCATTTGACAGCGTGGGAACCACGGCTCTCTGACCGGAAGGGAAGATTTCACCACCGATCAGATCTGATGTTTGCCGTGCTGTCATGCGCATGATAGCGTGACAAGCGCCCGGTGTTCGGGCAGCTGATTCCGAAGAGTAACATAGGACTTCCTGATGAAGTACGTGTTCGGTGTCCATGTCCGGACAGTAGATGTTCATTGCAAATGCCAAATTTTATTGATCGGGTTCGCCCATCTCTAATTCTAATAAGTCTCATGTGCTCTAGGCAAAGTTTAATTGTGTCTCACTTGCACAAGCCTGGATATGTATTTCTCCACCTAACCACATAGTCACAGCAAATCAATCTACCCTATGCACTACTAATATATCTCTGGCTGTGCAATTAACTTCACTTTCACAATTTCACTCGCTGTCATTTAATTATACATGCTTCAACTATATGTGCCTCTATACATTTTCCCTGTAAATTAGTTAGCTAAATGAATAATAATAATAATAATAATCTTTATTTATATAGCGCCAACATATTTCACAGCGCTTTACAGTTTAACAGTTTCAAAACACAAGTCATAAGTAACAACGTTAACAATACAATAATTGAAGCAAAATAAGACGAAATGAGACGACCCTGCTCGTGAGAGCTTACAATCTACAATGAGGTGGGGGAGATACAAAGTACAGGTGTGTATTTACAATTGTGTATTTACAATGAAGGTCCAGCCATCTTGAGGGAGTGAAGGATGGATGGAGATAGTGAATGGGCTACACAAGCACACTTACACAGAGAATTATTTTGATCAGTGAACGTGATAGGCCGCTCTGAACAAGTGTGTTTTGAGGGAACGCCTAAAACTGTGCAAATTGTGGATAGTCCTGATTTCTTGGGATAGAGCATTCCTGAGGATAGGAGCAGCATGGGAGAAGTCTTGGAGTCGGGAGTGGGAGGTACGGATTAGTGCAGAGGTTAGTCGAAAGTCGTTTGCAGAGCGCAGCGATCGGCTAGGCCGATAGACAGAAATGAGGGAAGAAATGTAAGGGGGTGCCGCACTGTGGAGAGCTTTGTGGGTGAGAACAAGTACTTTGAATTGGATCCTATAATGAATGGGCAGCCAATGTAAGGACTGGCGAAGAGCGGATGTGTCCGAGTACCGATTAGCCAGATGGACGATCCTGGCCGCTGCATTAAGTATGGACTGGAGGGGGGATAGTCGAGTGACGGGGAGGCCAATTAATAGAGCATTGCAGTAATCCAGGCGGGAGTGGATCAATGCAACAGTGAGGGTTTTTGTTGTTTCCATAGTGAGAAAAGGGTGGATTCTAGAGATGTTCTTTAGGTGTAAGCGGCAAGAGCGGGCAAGAGATTGTATATGGGATGTGAAGGAGAGATTGGTGTCAAACAAAACACCCAGACAGCGTGCCTGCTGCCGGGGTGTTATTGTGGTACCATCCACGGAGAGGGAAATGTCAGATTTAGGGAGGTTAGTTGACGGCAGGAGCAGAAGAAGTTCAATTTTAGAGAGGTTGAGTTTCAGATAGAAAGTGGACATGATATTGGAGACTGCGGACAGACAGTCACTGGCGTTCTGTAGTACAGCGGGGGTGAGGTCGGGGGAAGATGTGTATAGTTGTGTGTCATCAGCATAAAGATGGTACTGAAAGCCAAATCTGCTGATGGTCTGTCCAATTGGGGCCGTGTAGAGAGAGAAAAGAAGAGGACCAAGGACTGAGCCCTGAGGTACCCCAACAGCAAGAGGAAGAGCAGATGACGTGGAGCCTGAGAACAAAACACTGAAGAAGCGGTCAGAGAGATAGGAAGAGAACCAGGAGAGAGCAGTGTCCTCAATGCCTAGTGACTGGAGCCTAGAGAGTAGGAGATGGTAGTCAACAGTATCGAAAGCTGCAGATAGGTCAAGAAGAATGAGCAGAGAGTGGTCACCGTTAGGTTTTGCTGTCAGAAGGTCATTGGTCACTTTGAGTGCAGTTTCAGTCGAATGTAAGGGGCGGAAGCCAGACTGTGAAGGGTCTAGAAGGGAGTGAGTGGAGAGGTAACGGGTAAGGCGGGAGTAAACAAGGCGTTCCAAAAGTTTAGAGATGAAGGGGAGATTGGAGACTGGTCTGTAGTTGTTTGTGCAGGATCGGTCGAGAGCAGGTTTCTTTAGTAATGGAGTAACAATGGCATGTTTGAAGGAGGATGGGAAAATGCCCGAGGAGAGGGAGAGATTAAAGATTGTAGTTAGGTGGGTTGTGACGACTGGAGAGAGAGACTGGAGGAGATGTGAGGGCATGGGGTCGGTAGTGCATGTAGTCGGACGAGAAGAAGAGAGGAGTCTGGAGACATCTTCTTCTGTGATGGGATCAAATGTGGAAAGTGAGCCAGGGGAGATGCAGGAAGGGATGGGAGTCACAGCACTTGGTGGTTGGGAGCAGATTTCTTGACGGATATTATCTATTTTTTCTGTAAAGTGGGAGGGCAGGTCATCAGCACAAATGTCTGTGATAGGGGCTTGTGCTTTTGGCCTGAGGAGGGACTGAAAAGTGTCAAAAAGTTTCTTGGGGTTGTTGGCTAGTGAGGAGATCAGGGTGGTGAAGTAGGTCTGTTTGGCGAGGTGAAGGGCAGCGTTATAGGTTCTTAACATAAATTTGAAGTGGATGAAGTCTTCTGGTGTGCGGGTTTTTCTCCATAGGCGTTCAGCACTCCTGGAGCATCGCTGGAGAAGTTGAGTTTGCGATGTGAGCCAGGGCTGTTTTACTCTGTGTTTGGAGATTCTGAGGGTGAGGGGAGCTACTTGGTCAAGGGTGCTTCTAAGAGTGTCATTGTAGTGATGAATAGCCAGATTAGGACAGGAAAGAGAGGAGATAAATGAATTCTGTTGTCTGCTTACAGTGCTGAACCTACCTAAGTTTACACTTATTTAGCAATATATTTATATATGCTTTTTGTTACTCCTTTTCATCTGCACTTGGGACTTTAATATTTATGTAGTGACATTTTATACTTATTTGTACTCTGTTCACATAGCGAGTATTATAATTCATTAGCCTGTCTTTAGAACACCATCCGTTCGTTTCGTGAAAGTTTTATCTTGTTAAGCAATTAACACTATTTGAGTCCTATGTCGCTCTATCTTTTCTCCTGTACCTTTCTTAATTTTAATTTTATTATTATTATTTATTTATATAGCGCCATTAATTCCATGGTGCTGTACATGAGAAGGGGGTTACATACAAAGTTATAGATATCGTTAACAGTAAACAAGTTTCCACAACAAATTTACAATGACAGACTGGTACAGAGGGGAGAGGACCCTGTCCTTGCAGACTTACATTCTACGGGATAGCGGGGAAAAGACAGAAGGTCTGGGGTGCAGCAGCTCTGGTGGTGATGAGACGGCAGCTGAGGCGGTGGTGAGGCGGCAGAATGGTTATTGCAGTCTGTAAGCTTTCCTGAAAAGATGGGTTTTCAGGTTCCGTTTGAAGGATCCGAGGGTGGTGGATAATCGGACGTGTTGAGGCATGGCATTCCAGAGGATAGAGGATATTCGGGAGAAATCTTGGAGGCGGTTGTGTGAGGAACGAATAAGTCTGGAGGAGAGTAGGAGGCCTTGGGAAGATCGAAGAGTACGGGGAGGGAAGATATTGGGAGATTAGTTCAGAGATATAGGGAGGGGAAAGGTTGTGGATGGCTTTGTAGGTCAGTGTTAGCAGTTTGAACTGGATTCGTTGGGGAACTGGGAGCCAATGGAGGGATTTGCAGAGGGGAGAGACAGGGGAGTAGCGAGGAGAGAGGTGGATTAGTCGGGCAGCAGAATTGAGGACAGACTGGAGTGGTGCAAGAGAGTCAGCAGGGAGGCCACAGAGGAGGGTGTTGCAGTAGTCAAGGCGGGAGATGATGAGGGCATGTACAAGAGTTTTAGTAGATTGTGGACTGAGGAAGGGACGGATCATGTCATTAATAAAATAATCTTTCAAATCTAAATCGAACTCTAATTTAACACTTGAAAGGTTAAACTTGCACCTAGGTTAATATAAGTTGTTTCTAATATCTCTGAAGCAGAGAAGCGGAATAAAAAACACTTATATTCCGCTTTGCAGCCACTATCACATTGTGCGTCTAGCGCAACATGAAAAAAATGGAGATAGATTCCCTTTGATGTCTTGATCGTATATGAAGCATTTTTCACTCTGTATCACTTAAGGTACTGTCACACTTAGCGTTGTACCAGCGATCCCAACCAGCGATATGACGCGGTCTGGATCGCTGGTGCATCGCTAAGTGGTCGTTAGTGAGCTGCCATACAGGCAGATCTCACTAGCAACATCGCTGGGGTCGGGGGTCACTACTTACCTGTCACACCAGGCGATCCTGCGTCCTCCCGCCTGGCTCCACGCGTCGCTCGTCGTCACAGCAGGAAGCGCCGCAGGAAGCTAACAACGAGAAACAGTCCAGCCTGTTCTCGCGCGATCAGCGATAACCAGCGGGGGAGCGGGTTGTAGGTAAGTATCACACATAGCGATATCGCTAGCAATATCGCTATAACTTGTCACAAGTTATAGCGATATTGCTAGCGATATCTCTTAGTGTGACAGGCCCTTTAGACATATATGGTGATATATTTTATTTATCCCTATTCTGAGAACAGAATATTGCAACCAGAAAACTTTATTTGATGTGTTAAATCACCATGACCTTTTAAATTAGACTCTATTCTATCATAGCTAAGTGCATTAATTAATTATGCCACATGCAGTCTAGAAATGTCCTGACACATTATCTGTTACTACAGGTAATTGGATTGCAATCTCACACAATATATCTGTCTAATTATCCATCTATCTAAAAAGAAAATTCCTTGACATTTTTTTTTATTATAAAAACTTAACTGAGTTTCTTGCATAACTGGTGTAAACATGTATCATGTATATTTTCAATAATAAAATGAACTTGGTGACTGATGGATCAAAATTTATCATTACAGATGATTGAAGTGATCTGCTGCAAATTCAGGGACTGTGCGTGTGTGATTGCTGCCTCCATAACTTAAGACCCCTAAATGCCGCGACAGATATCAATCGCAGCATCTCGAAGGCAAGCAGAGGGAGGGCCCTCCGATCGACGCCCTCGCAAAATTATCACGGCGGCCCGGTTGTTGCCATGGTGCATGATCTATCTAGCTTGTATCTGCAGGACTGACAGGTTATAAAGCATATCAATGCTTGTGCATCGCAATACTTTAGAAGAAGAATCAGACTGAAAGAAGTGAGAGTCCCATAGTAGGGCTAAGTAAAAAAGTTGTAAAACTATTTTTTACAAAATAATAAAAAAAATAAAAATATGTGTACCTACAAATAATTATTTTTATGAAAAAATTAAAAACTAAACAAAAAAGTATACATTTGATATTGTCCAGGACACCCCAATGTCTAAAACTATCCTACTAATCAACCCCTTCAGTGAACAATGTAAAAAAAAGGCAAAAGGCAAAACATGATCATTTGTGCTATAAACAGTAATACCACAGTGTTGTTGCATAAAAATAAATAGTAAAAATAGCCTTGTTTTTTTAAGCCCAGCTATAGGCGAAGGCGTAGAAGACAATACATCAAACACAGCAGAAAAACAATAGAAAAGGCACCAAATAAATACAGACACACAAATGTCTTATTATGTGATCATATGTTGATTATAGTTGTGCTAAACCTTCTGACAAAGTAAAAAAAATTGAAATCTGCAAGTATTATTTTAATATTTTAATACGATAACATTTTGCAAATAGTCTGTTAGGTGCTGTCGGAACGCACCAAATAATAAAAGATGGTACTATGGTGCGTTCGCAGCCTGGGGTCCACCGTGCAGAGATGTTAACTGCTACTCGGTAATGGCGGACACTAAACGGCGGTATAACAAGTACACGCGGGTTAACTTCACCCGGTAAATGTGAGGCGGACCCTGTTGCTTCACAGGGCCGCGATGACGCAGAATGAACGCTAGTGTTTTGGTCACAGTACCCTGCCCTAATGACAAGAGGTTAGGGTCCCTCTAGACCCACTAGTATTTGGCGCCACAACTGCGGAGGCAGAATACAGTAAGCTAAAGATAAGGCAGAAAACGTGCTTACAGCACCGCACTGGCGGACTCCACTAAGCAATCTAAGCTTAGAACTGGAAAGCGCTGTATTTGCGCATGGCGCCACTCTGACGGTCGCTGCAGTAGACGCAGTGCAGTAGTGCCTTGTGCTAGATCGCAAAAACAGGCACTAAGTGTGGTGCTGAGGATTGGGTGCATGTGGCACATAAGCAAAGACTCTAGTAGGCGCTGACTTTAACTCCAATACCCTATACACATACACAACCAGAGGGAGGGAGTATTAATAAGTCAGTCACCAGAACGCACGCATCCATCTTCACACACACAACTACAAATTCTGTCTATACTAGCGCATAGCCGAGCGGCCATGCGAGCCTTTTATAGCAGTGTCCTTCCGGGACCTTCCTGATGGTCCAATCCGAGCTACTTGAGGACCTGAGCATGTGACCTCCGACCTCCAATGAGAGGTCGTCCCACAGGCATGCCCAGTAGGCTGCAAAAAGGACTTAGTCTCTGGAGCTGCTTGCTGCTGGCTAATGCAGATTGCTAAAGCTGACCCAGAGGTGGCAGCAGCAACCAACCTGACAGCACTAGCTGGAGCAAGGCGCCAGGATCGATGTCTTTGCTGAGCAGCCTCCTCTGAGTTCGGGACTGAATGGGAGACCTCAGAAGGTAAGGCTCGGGATTCCTCCTGTGCAGAGGCAGGAACCCGATGCCTAACATAGTCTTAAAAGAAAAATAACACAGTGTCTGTTCAGGAATTAAGGGTGTTAGGTGTCAGAATCCTTCTTCTGCACAAGATGGATCCCAAGCCTTGTCTTCTCCTGCGGTCACCCATTCTTAGTGTTGAGCATTCCGATACCGCAAATATCGGGTATCGGCCGTTATTCGCGGTATCGGAATTCCGATACTGAGTTCCGATACTTTTAGCATATCTAATACCAGAATCGGAAGTTCCCATAATGCTATGAGCCAGTTTGATTTGATTCAGCCAATGAGGAATCCTAAGAAGTGTGGGCACATCCTGTTAGGCATGTAGGCATGTTAACTAATGGCATGGCTGCATTGGCTGCTGAAATGATGTCATGATGCACTATAAAAGCCGCCGCCATTTTGGGTTCACTCTGCTGTGAATTCAGTTAGGGATAGGACGCTGCTCTTGTGACTCTGAGGGACCGTTAGAAATATCGATTTGCTAGATTGTGCTTTACCCAGGCTAGTTTAGCAACCCCTGTGAGAAGCTTTCTTTTGCCTTGCAGCGCTGTTCACAGCTGTCTGAAAGGTCTGTGTGTGTGCAGCTCATGCTGTAGTGTGTCCTGCAGCCACCTCTGGTTGTAGGCCGCTCAGTGTGCGTCACTGCCTCATACATATTTATTTTTGCTTTATTGCTGCTCATTTTTCATTAATTCTCCTATTAGTGTGCATCCATCCGTATCCCTCTACATTGGTTGCAAACACTATATAGGAGTAGACAGCGGAGCTTTTCTGCAGCCTTTCAGTGCTAGTGCACAGTTCTCTGCACTGTTCACGGCTGTCTGTGAGGTCTCTATGTGGGAGTGCAGCTCACGCTGTAGTGTGTTCTGCAGCCACCTCTGGTTGTAGTCCCCTCAGCGTGCGTCACTACCTCATACATTGTTGTTTTTCGCTGTAGTGAACCTTATTTTTCGATTAATTTCTCCTATTAGTGTGCTTCCATCTGTATCCAGCTAGATTGGTTGCAAACACTATATAGGAGTAGATAGAGGAGCCTTTTTTCTGGCTTGTGCCCTGCAGCCCCAGCCAGATTAGTATTAGCCTATTTTTTGGAGCCTCATCTATTGCATTGTAGGTTACCTTCCTGCATTGTAATAGCTCCAAACAGTTTGTTATACTATCACTTTCACATCTTTGTTCATATCCTTTTTTTTTTTTTTTTTTTTTTTTAAAACACGTAAATAAAGTTCACCAAACACTCCACTTGACAGTTGTGTAGGCCACATTAGCTCATATTAAAGTGTAGTCCACACACTTTATAAAATTAGTGTTTCTTATACCTGTTAGCAGCTGTTCAGGAATAAGCACACTAAGCCCCCCCTTTGTACTTTTCTGCCTATCTTTATCAGTCTACCATGATGAAGAAGGCAGGGAGTAAGGCTCGTGGTCGTGGGCATGGAGTTTCAGCAGGGAGAGGACGTGGGGATTCTGTGCCTGCTGCCGGCACCAGTGACTCAGCATCCCCCAGTTTTACCTGGCAACAGTCCTTTATGCACAGCTTTGTAGGAGCTCGCCGTTCCCCACTGCTGCGGGACGAACAAATTGAAGCAGTTGTCGGATGGATGGCAGCTAACGCATCGACTTCAATGACTTCCACATCCTCTCAGGGCCAGAGCACTGAAGAGCAACCATCTGTCTCTTCACCACCTGCCAAATTGCCCAGGCAGTCAGAGAGCCCTGGACAGGAGCCATCTCTACTTCTGTTCTCTGAATCTCTTGGCTTGGAAACAGGGGGCCAGCCAAGCAGCATTCTAGAATGTGAAGAAGAGGGAGTATGCAGTGATGTGCAACTGCTTGGTCCCTCTGAATCTGAAGAGGCGGGTGGGCCAGTGCCTATGGTCAGCACACCTCAGTACGCATCAGATGATGAGACTCAGGTGCCACTTTCTGGTGCATACTGTGCTGGCAAGACTACCCAGGAGAAGCAGGTGTTTGAAGAGGGGAGTGTAGATGATGAGGTCCTTGACCCATCATGGCGTGAGGAACAGGAAGGTGGTGGGAGCAGCTCTGAGGAAGAGATTCCTCGAACGGCCAAAACAGTAGGGAGAGGGAGGGGGCAGACTTGTTTGCCTGTAGCCTCCACTTCGGCACCCATTGGGAGCATTCCTCTTCCAAAACGCAAAACGGGCACTCCCAGGACTTGCAGTGCGTGGTCCTTTTTTGACACAGTTGCAGATGACATTTGCTTTGTCAAATGCAAGCTGTGTAATCAGAAAGTCAAAAGAGGGAAAAGTGTCAGCAACCTCAATACCACAAATATGTGGAAACATGTGCGGACCAAGCACGTGGTGGAGTTACAAAGACACACTGAAGATATAGGCCAACCTACAGCACCACCTACCACCTCTTGAGCTCGTGTTGTAGCCTCTTCCTCCAGCTCACACACAGCTGGTTCGGCTTCCTCACAGGATCGCCATGGAGGAATCTCTGGCACTGTTGTCTAGAGACCCAGTGACATTCCACCCACAGCACCACGTTCCCTGTCATCCTCACACTCCCAGGCCACTCTACAGCCATCGGTAGCAAAGGCATGGGAGAAAAGGTGGCCATATTCTGCAAACCATCCCCGAGCTCAGGCTCTGAATGCTGGCATTGCAAAACTACTGACCCATGAAATGCTCTCATTCAGGCTGGTGAAGACTGACACCTTCCGTTACTTCATGGCATTGGCAGTCCCACAATACACCGTGCCCAGCCGCTTTTATTTCAGCAGGCAAGCCGTCCCTGCCCTGCAAAAGCTTGTGGAGGGAAAAAATAAACATGCGCTACTAAACGCCATCAGTAGCAAGGTCCACCTGGCCACCGATGCGTGGACCAGTAACCATGGACAGGGACGATACCTTCCCTCACTGCCCATTGGGTCAATGTTGTAGAGCCGGGTACAGATCTTGTTCTGCCAACTCCAAGGATTGCAGGAATCCAGTCTGTACACATTAACTCCTCCTCATACTCCAGTTCCTCAGAATCAGCGCTGCAGGAGCCGTCACGGTCTACCTCCACATGGACCCGTGAACGCTTACCTGTTACGACCGATATGAGCACAGCCGTGGCCAAACGTCAACAGGCCGTACTGAAATTAATTTCTTTGGGGAATCGAAGCCACACAGCACAGGAGCTCTGGAATGCCATCAAGCTGGAGAGCGACTTGTGGTTTGTGCCAGCCAATCTCCTGCCAGGCTTGGTTGTGTGTGACATTGGCTGAAATCGGGTGGCAGCTCTGGGCCTAGGCAACCTCTCTCACATCCCATGTCTGGCACATGTGCTCAACTTGGTCGTGCAGTGCTTTCTGAGGGACTATCCGGATCTTGATGCTCTGCTGCACAAGGTCCGCATAGAGTGCGCTCACTTGCAGCATTCCAGCATGGCAAGATCGCGCATTGCAGCTCTGCAGCGCCGATTACGCCTTCCAGAACATCGAATCATATGTGACTTACCCACCAGGTGGAATTGAACATTACATATGTTGGAGCGGTTGTGTGAGCAGCAGGCAGCAGTAATGGAGTACCAGCTGCATCAGGCGCAAACAAGTCGCACTGCGTGCCGGTCACACTTCACCACCACTGAGTGGGCCTCTATGAAGGACATCTGCCACGTTTTGTGTGCCTTCAATGATTCCACGCGGATGGCGAGTGCAGATGATGCAACGTCTGCTGGTCCTTGGTAGTGCTTTCTAGCACAGGTACCTCCTGCTTAGTAACCAGGTTGCAGCACCGTCAGCTGGTCCTCGGTAGTGCCATTGGCTCTTGTTCCTTCTGCTGCCCCTCTGGGTTCCAGCACCGTCAGCTGATCCTCGCTAGTTCCATTGGTTCTTGCAGCTTCTGCTACCCATCCGGGTTCCAGCACCATCAGCTGGTTCTCGGCAGTGCCTTTGGCTTAGGTGCCTCCTTCTCAGTATCTGAGTTCCAGCAACGTCTGCTGGTCCTTGGTAGTGCTTTCTAGCACAGGTACCTCCTGCTTAGTAACTGGGTTCCAGTACCATCATCTGGTCCTCGGTCGTTCCATTGGCTCTTGTTCCTTCTGCTACCCTTCCGGGTTCCGGTACCGTCAGCTGGTTCTCGGCAGTTCCTCAGCCTTCTTGTACCTTCTGCTACATTTCCAAGTTCAAACTTTTTGAAATGATTTTTGGTAATCACTCTGGATCTCCCTGACGATGACCCTGAAGACAATCCCAAAGAAGACCAAAAAGATGACCCTGAAGATGATGACCAAGAGGACAAAGAACATGAAGACATACACCAAGATACAGAACAACAAGAGACAGAAGACCAAGAAGCAGAAGAACAAAAAGCAGAAGAACATTAAGCATAAGACTAAAAATCAGAGCAAAAGATATTATCTAAATTATAAGCAGAAGAAGACTAAGCAGTGTATGGGGGTGAGTCCGTTCCTCCTCGTGGTGCCCCTGGAAAATGCCCTCGTGGTGCCCCTGGAAAATGCCTGCTGCTGCAGGCCAAACTGAACGCGGACAAATCCTGTTGTAAATCTTTTGTGACAGGCAGAACGGCTGGTGTAGTCTTCAAACTTTTATAGATAACAACTACAGGAATGCCTGTCTCAAATAAGAATATGATGAAGAAGAAGAATAGGAAGAAGATGAAGTAGAATATGAAGAAGAATAATAGTTGAATAAGAAGAATATGAAGAATGTAAAAAAAAGAATAATAGGAAGAAGGTTAAGAAGAAGAAGATGAATAAGGTGAAGAAGAAGTTGATGAAAAAGATGCTGCTCCTGCTGAGGATCATGAAGGAGAAAGTGTGGGAGAAGTAAAAAAGAAGGTGAAGAGCATGGAAGTAGTGAAACATACATATCTGACAAAATGTAAAAAAGGTTAACATAGTCAATATCTTTGTACCTCCGAGCGTCTTAAAAAAAAAAAATTACTCCTGCTATTCCATTTGGTTGCGCTAAACCTCTATGCTTTTAATGTCTCCTCCACCTCCCCCAATACATTCTACATTATTATTAGTTGTTTTTCCTCATGTAGATTTAACCTACAAGGAAAGAAAGGGTTTATTTTAATTCCGATATTTCTGTCCCATTGACTTGCATTGGTTTCCAGTATCGGAATCAGCGATATCCGTTACTTTTTGGGTATTGATCCGATCCGATCCGATCTGATATTTCACGATATCGGAAAGGTATCGCTCAACACTACCCATTCTGTTTCGACTGCAGTAGATGCTGCTCAGCAAAGACGTTGGTCTCAGCGTCTTACTCAGGCTTTGTATGTTGTTACCACTGCCTCTCCAGGTTCAGCTATGGTAACTCACATTAAAGAGCAGCGAGCAGTCATTCCTGAGGCTAAGTTGAGGATTTGCTCTACTGAGCATGCTTGTGAGGTGGCGACCTCTCATTAGTGGTCGGCTGACAGCTGCTCAGGTCCTGCGCTGGCTTCGGATTGGCCCACGAGCAAGGTCCTAACTGACTGGAACGTATAAAAGGTTCTCTGGACGGTCCGGCGGCGTGCGAAGATCATATGTGTTTGGTGTGTTGGTGGATACGTTACCACCCTGTGTGCATGTGTGTCTAGACAGGCAGTGTAGGGTGGGATCCCTGCTTGATTTATCATCTGCACCCAGCGTCCTAATTCGCATGTGCCTTCAGTACAAACCATGTAGCAGAGCAAGTTCTACCACCAGTTAAGACTCCCTGCGGGGATAGCCATAGGGACCTCATCTAGCGGCAATACCTCTATGCTCCTGTTACGTCTAACAGGGCATAGCTTTGAGTGCACTCAGTTGTACTGCTCTGTGAAGCAACAGAGTCAGGTTCTTTGCACTCAGTTCACACCGGTGTGTTTACGGTACTTGCCTGCAGCTCCGCTCCACCATTGTTCACATTAGCTGCAGTTTTACATCTCTGTATGGTAGATCTTGGGTGGCGAACGCACTTTATTATCATATTTTATTTGGTGCGTTCTGCCAATCCTAACAAAGGGTTTATAAATATCATAAAAAATCCTAAATAGTTCATATCAGCAAGCACTAAATTAATTAGTGGTTAGTTCTATTAATGAGATGTATATAATGATCCCAAGGTTCATGCAAGGTAGTCACAAGACGCATACCTTTCTGCAAATTTCTAAACAGAGACTGTAGTACCCTAAGCCAGTGCCCACAGTAATAGTCGGATATCATCTCTGAAACTTCCTTAACCTATAAAGCCAGATAAAGTACTATTCACCAGTTCCAATTACTAGCAGTAATGACAGCAAGAGTGCCAGGGTTTCACAGATTATGCAAAAGCTGCTAAAAACATCACAATCACTTAATAATAGCACATCTGAATATAGTGAAGCTCAGCAAGGCTTCACACCAGCCAAGAGAGGGAGAGGAGAAACATCAATAAAAACATGATCGTTACGTGCACTACCACATTATGTGTGTCATCAAGAGTCTCGTTAAGCTCAAGGAAGCTTGGGAGCTCAATTACACGGCACCAGCCACGAACCCATAATAAGTATCCAAAAGGCAAGTAAATTATAGCCAGTAAGGCAAGAAAGATCACAGGTGATCCAAAAGTGGAAAAGTTTACACCTCTTAGTCAGCATTCCACACCACTTCTATGTCAGAGTCACTACACACACTGAGGTAGGAGGAGAAGCTGTGGATAGTTTCCTACTCAAATGGTCCAACCACTACAAATCTTGTGTGTTGTGGTTTTTAAAATGTTCTAGTTTTATCAGTTTTTTAAAAACAGAGGACATTTGGTAAAATTTGCTAATAAACCTAACATTATTGGTGGACTTTCAAGTCCTCTTTTTGTGCTGTATTAGTCTTAGGATTAGTGTTAGGTACCCGTAAGCGTGGAGATCTTTGACGTAGGTTACGGGCTCACGTATTTTGGCCAAAATATCAGCTAATACTCCACATTATTAATGTATTTTTTAATGTGTTTTTTGCACTTATTATTCAGGGTGCAGTTGGGCCCATCTGGTCTTGTAAACTGCGGCGTCTGTTCACATGGCATGCATTTTGATAGCGCTGGGCCAGCCCGCCTGAGCTAATAGAAGGGTGTCACTACTAGGCTGGCCTGGATGCTGTGCATGGCCTTAGTGTGAACAGCGCCGCATACAAGTGTTTTGCTGTGCATTAACATACCAGGCAACCGCCCCCTCCATACATTGGTAGGCTGTGAGCGGTTGTTTTATATCGGTATTCATGCACCTGTGTTGCCATCTTAACTATATGGGTCCACTGCACCCTGATAGTGCATTTGTCTGGAGGCCTATACGGGTAAACCTCTTTGCTCTTTTTGCTGTTTCACATTATTGGTGGACTTTCAAGTCCTCTTTTTGTGCTGTATTAGTTAATCTCACTGCATATAAGGATTTGTGTGGTCTATCGTACTACATACTTGGACTGTGGAGGTCATCATACTGCATTTAAGAGCCATCACATTATATTGAGGAAGCTGTGACTGTCATCATATTATGTATATATATATATATATATATATATATATATATATAGGCTATGGGGGCCATCAAAGTAAATAGAATGGGGCTGTGTGGACAATAAAACTCTACATAGGGTGCTATACTATTTATAGAGACCTGTGGAAGCTATCTTACTTTATATAGAGAGCTGTGGGGGCCCCATACTGTATATAGAGGAGCAGGGCAGGTCATAATATCGTATATAAGGACCTTTGGGGGCATCATACTGTATACAGGGAAACTGATGGACTCATCATATTATATATGGGAGGCTATTTGGGCCATCATACGGTGTATGGGTGATGTGGGGGCCATCATACTGTGTATGTGGTGCTGATGGTGACATCACAAGATGTATAGGGAGCTAAGAGGGATACCATACTGTGCATGGGTGGCTGTGGAAGCCATCATACTGTTTTTGGTGTGCTATGTTGACTATCATTCTGCACATAGGGGGCAGTGGGGCATGAAGATAAGGGGCACAATGGGGGATCATTGTCATTATAGGTAAACAGAGGTATCTTATTGAAAGAAAGCATGGAAGTTATGGTTCATAAAGGGGGTGATGTGGAGGTTATAGATAAAAAAATGGTTGGTATGGAGGCAACATAGGAGATAGGAGATGATAATAAAGAGGTTATGACCCATAAGAATAACGGTGTGATCACACTGAGGGGTAACTATTTTCATGGCCACAGCCTAGGACAGACATTTTTTTTTCAGATTGTTGGGTGAGGCAGGGGAAAACCCAGTGGTCTTGGTACATATCAGTACTAATGACAAAGTTAGAGGGAGTTGGAAGGTCCTTAAAATGATTACAGGGAGCTAGGAGAGTGTTGGTTTTGGTGCTGTGTTCATGAAATGATGGTGGTCCTGTTGCTACACTCATGTACTAATAGTTATTCTGGTGCTGTATTGATGTACTGATGGTGTTTCTGCTGCTGTATTCTTGTAATGATTGTGTTTCTTGTGCTGTATTCCTGTACTCATTAAGCAGATGAATTCACTCTTAATGGTTTTGATGCTGTATTCATGTACGAATGGTGGTTCTGGTGATTCGTTTTTGTACGGATGGTGTTTGTAGTGCTATATTCCTGTAGCAATGGTGTTTCCTGTTGCTGTATTCCTTCATAGGAGATAGTAGTTTCCTTAATATACTGCATAACTGTGGTATTGCAGTGTTTATCATACAGTAAATTATCAATTGATCGCAGGTTCAAATCCCAAAAAGGGGCTAAATAATTATCAATGACTACGGAAAAAGCAAAATCAAAAAGATAATGTTAGAAGTGCATTTGTTTACTGCAAGATTAAATTGCACTGTTTGCAGGGGCGCCATTTCAATTTTTGGCTCAAGCAGCAGAAAGCGTAGAATTGTCCCTGCCTTCTCTTGTATCCTTAAAAGTTTTAATTCATCCCTCAAACATTACCCACTGTATTTTGTCATGTGCTAATGGAAAAATAGAGGGTTTCCACTTTGTGGTAGCACAGTGTCTTTAAAAAAGACATGACTACCCACTTCCCTCCTGACCTAACGCTTTGTGACTTCTTATTTCCATGAATGAAGAAAAGCCTAAAGGGAAAGCATTTTCAAGGTGTAGGAGAGGTTAAGAAAAAATGTCTGGAGGCACTTAATAACATATGTTCAGAAAAATATAAAAAATGTTTTGAACAGTAGAAAAACCATTGGGACAAGTGCATATCATTTAATGGACAGTATTTTGAAATGGATTAATATTTTCGAGATGTTATCTTGAATAAAAAAAAAAAAAAGTAATTCTGTTCTTTTTTATGTGCATGCTTGTATATACATATATTATACATGTATATTTTTTATACATGTATATACGATGGGGTAGCCAAAAAGAAAAAAAAATACTTATTTAAAAAGATATATATATATATATATATATACTAGCTGAAGAGCCCGGCGCTGCCCGGGCATAGTAACTAACTGTGGTTAGTTATAACAAATTTTAATGATTATATATATATATATATATATATATATATATATATATATATATATATATACACTCACTGGCCACTTTATTAGGTACACCATGCTAGTAACGGGTTGGACCCCCTTTTGCCTTCAGAACTGCCTCAATTCTTCGTGGCAGAGATTCAACAAGGTGCTGGAAGCATTCCTCAGAGATTTTGGACCATATTGACATGATGGCATCACACAGTTGGCGCAGATTTGTCGGCTGCACATCCCTGATGCGAATCTCCCGTTCCACCACATCCCAAAGATGCTCTATTGGATTGAGATCTGGTGACTGAGGAGGCCATTTGAGTACAGTGAACTCATTGTCATGTTCAAGAAACCAATCTGAGATGATTCGAGCTTTATGACATGGCGCATTATCCTGCTGAAAGTAGCCATCAGATGCCTGTTCTTAGCTGAGAGGAGTGGTACCCAGTGTGGTCTTCTGCTGCTGTAGCCCATCTGCCTCAAAGTTCGACGCACTGTGCGTTCAGAGATGCTCTTCTGCCTACCTTGGTTGTAACGGGTGGCAATTTGAGTCACTGTTGCCTTTCTATCAGCTCGAACCAGTATGCCCATTCTCCTCTGACCTCTGGCATCAACAAGGCATTTCCGGCCACAGAACTGCCGCTCACTGGATTTTTTTTCTTTTTCGGACCATTCTCTGTAAACCCTAGAGATGGTTGTGCGTGAAAATGCCAGTAGATCAGCAGTTTCTGAAATACTCAGACCAGCCCTTCTGGCACCAACAATCTTGCCACGTTCAAAGGCACTCAAATCACCTTTCTTCCCCATACTGATGCTCGGTTTGAACTGCAGGAGATTATCTTGACCATGTCTACATGCCTAAATGCACTGAGTTGCCGCCATGTGATTGGCTGATTAGAAATTAAGTCTTAACACACAGTTGGACAGGTGTACCTAATAAAGTGGCCAGTGAGTGTATATATATATATATATATATATATAAAGCTGAGTGTACAGCCCCGCCCACTCCGTATAGCCACATTCACTATAATATCCCACATCATCCCGTCAGCCAGAGCCACTGGACTACTACCCCTAATATCCCACATCGTTCCGTCAGCCAGAGCCACCGGACTACTACCCTTAATATTCCACATCATCCCGTCAGAACCACAGGACTACTACCCCTAATATCCCACATCATCCCGTCAGCCAGGGCCATCAGACATCTACCACTAATATCCCACATCATCCCGTCACAGATGACGGACTACTCCCCCCTAATATCCCACATTATCCCATCAGCCAGAGCCAACGGACTACTACCACTAATATCCCACATCATCCTGTCAGCCAAAGCTACCGGACTACTACCACTAATATCCCACATCATTCCATCAGCCAGAGCCATTGGACTACTACCCCTAATATCCCACATCATCCCATCAGCCTGGGGTCAGAACCAGAGCACTGAGTGGAATGGTCCTAACTTCCATACCGGAGATCCCTTTAAGAAAGGCCTGGGGTCAGTACCAAAGCGCAGAGTGGATTTGCCATAACTTCCAAACCAATGATCCCTTGAAGAGACCCTGGGGTCAGAACCACAGAGCTGAGTGGAACGGTCCTAACTTCCATACCAGGGATCCCTTTAAGAGAGGCCTGGGGTCAAAACCAAAGCCCTGGATGTATTTGCTCTGACTTCCATACCAATGATCCCTTTAAGAGGGAAAATGTGCCTATGGGATGGAGGATGTGTGATGGGGATATGGGCAGGGAGGGGGGATTCATTTCTATCATGTGCTCTCTGCTCCTTTCAGGGGGGCAGACAATGGCTGGGAGCTTATGTTCCCGAAGATGCTAGATTTCTCCCACCATGTCAGTGTCTGCTGAGGTGTTGTCAGGTGGGAAAACTTGCTCATAGCAACCAATCACAGCTCAGCTAATTTTAACCAGCTCTGGTGAAAGGAGAGATGCTTAGTGATTGGTTGCAAGGAAAACTGTTGCTCATAGCAACCAATCACAGCTCAGCTTCTTTTGAACAGCTCTGGTAAAAAGAAAGATGCTTCGTGATTGGTGATACACACACACAAACATACATACATTCACTTTTATATATAGAGATATCTCATACTACCCCTTGTGAAATCAATATAATATTTTAGAAGAATCATTTTTTTTATTTTTAAAGTACAAAGAGGGTCACTTATGGGATGCTGCCTGTTGTTCTAACATGGGACATGGTGTTTGTAATCTATTCTGAGCACATTTAAGGTCCAACAATGAAATATCGCTGCTTCCCTATTGAATCCAACTTTCAGCAAAAACTCACAGTTTTCAATTACATTTGGGAAAAATTGGGTAAAAACCTATGAAGTTCATTTTCTCTTTTCTGTGATTAAAAGACAACTTAAGTTTACAGCTACATTTAACCTCTTCACGACCGCCCACAGTAGATAAACGTTGGCGCTTGCTGGGCTTTGTGCAGCGCCGACGTTTATCTACTGTCGGCGGTTTTGTGCCCCCCGGGACCCCCTCATACCTTACGATGCGGGGATCCCGGTGCGCAATGCATGCTGGGACCCCCGACGTCATCGAGACCTGATTGGTTCAGGTCCCGATGACGTCAGCGTCACAGCAGCCAATGGGAGCGATCGCTGGGAAAGCTGCTTGTTTCCCGGTGATCTCCCTCATTGTAACGCGGCTTCTCCCTCTGATCTAACACTGACAGCTGATCAGAGGTGAAGCAGCGTTATTGTGTGACTAGATCGCTGCCTGGCACAGCTGATCGCTGCCTGGCACAGCTGTGCCAGGCAGCGATCTTGTCACACAGTAACACTGCTTCACCTCTGATCATCTGTCATTGTGAGATCAGAGGAGAAGTCGCGTTATTATGTGCCAGGCAGCGATCTTGTAACATAGTAACGCTGCTTCTCCTCTGATCTCACACTGACAGATGATCAGAGGTGAAGTGGCGTTACTATGAGTCAGATCGCAGGGCAGCGATCTTGTGACAAAAATAAAAAAAAAAGTAAAAAAAAAAAAAAATGCAGGGGCTAGGGTTAGGGTTAGGGCTAGGGTTAGGGTTAAGGTTAGGGCTAGGGCTAGGGCTAGGGTTAGGGTTAGGGTTAGGGCTAGGGCTAGGGCTAGGGTTAGGGCTAGGGCTGGGATTAAGGTTATGGGTGTGTTGGTGTTAGGTTTGTGGTTAGGGTTATGGTTAGGGCTGAGATTAGGGTTAGGGGTGTGTTGGGGTTAGGGTTGGAATTAGAATTGGGGGTTTCCACTGTTTAGGTACATCAGGGGCTCTGTAAATGCAATATGACGCCCGCAGGCCATTCCATCAAAGTCTGCATTTCAGAACGTCACTACTTCCCTTCCGAGCCCCACCGTGTGCCCAAACAGTAGTTTTCTCCCACATATGGGGTACCAGCGTACTCAGGACTCAGGACAAATTGGACAACAACTCTTAGGGTCCAATTTCTCCTGTTACCCTTGTGAAAATAAAAATTGGGGGCTAAAAGATCATTTTTGTGGAAAAATAATGATTTTTTTATTTTCGCGCCTCTACATTATAAACTTTACTGAAACACTTGGGGGTTCAAAGTGCTCACCACACATCTATATAAGTTCCTTGTGGGGGTCTAGTTTCCAAAATGGGGTCACTTGTGGGGGGTTTCCACTGTTTAGGTACATCAGGGGCTCTGCAAACGCGACATGACACCCACAGACCATTCCATCAAAGTCTGCATTTCAGAACGTCACTACTTCCCTTTCGAGCCCCACCGTGTGCCCAAACAGTAGTTTTCTCCAACATATGGCATACCAGCGTACTCAGGACAAATTGGACAACAACTCTTAGGGTCCAATTTCTCCTGTTACCCTTGTGAAAATAAAAATTGGGGGCTAAAAGATCATTTTTGTGGAAAAAAAATGATTTTTTTTTATTTTCACAGCTCTACATTATAAACTTTAGTGAAACACTTGGGGGTTCAAAGTGCTCACCACACATCTAGATAAGTCCCTTGGGGGGTCTAATTTCCAAAATGGGGTCACTTGTGGGGGGTTTCCACTGTTTAGGTACATCAGGGGCTCTCCAAATGCGACATGGCATCCGATCTCAATTCCAGCCAATTCTGCATTGAAAAAGTCAAACGGCACTCCTCCCGTTCTGAGCTCTGCCGTGTGCTCAAACAGTGGTTTAGCCCCACATACGGGGTATTGGCGTATTCGAGAGAAATTGCACAAAAAATTTAGTGGTTCATTTTCTCTTTTTACACTTGTGAAAATAAAAAAAAATGGTTTTGAAGTAAAATGTTTGTGAAAAAAAGTTAAATGTTTATTTTTTCCTTCCATATTCCATTCATTCATGTGAAGCACCTGAAGGGTTAATAAACTTCTTGAATGTGGTTTTGAGTACATTGAGAGGTGCAGTTTTTAGAATGGTGTCAATTTTGGGTATTTTCTGTCATATTGACCCCCCAAACTCACTTCAAATGTGAGGTGGTCCCTAAAAAAAATGGTGTTGCAAATTTTGTTGTAAAAATGAGAAATCGCTGGTCAACTTTTAACCCTTATAACTTCCTAAAAAAAAAAAATTTTGTTTCCAAAATTGTGCAGATGTAAAGTAGACATATGGGAAATGTTATTTATTAACTATTTTGTGCGATATCACTCTCTGATTTAAGGGCATAAAAATTAAAAGTTTGAAAATTGCAACATTTTCTAAATTTTTGCCAAATTTTGATTTTTTTAACAAATAAGTGCAGATCATATCTAAAAATTTTTACCACCATCATGAAGTACAATATGTCATGAGAAAACAATGTCAGAATCAGTAGGATCCGTTGAAGCGTTCTAGAGTTATGACCTCATAAAGTGACACTGGTCAGAATTGAAAAAATTGGCCCGGTCACGAAGGCAAAAACAGGCTCGGGTGAGAAGGGGTTAAGAAAAAAAAATCTTTCTTTTTCACTGCCCAATGTTATAAAATTACCTGAACCACCTGTGGGTTCAAAATACTCACAACATCTCCAAATTAATTACTTTAATAATATACTTAGTTTGAAAAACACTATCACTTGTGGGGGTTTTCTGCTATTTTGATCCTCAAGGACTTTGTATATACAATATTGCATCCAAAGTCTATTCAAGCCAAATCTATTCTGCGCCAAAAATCAAATAGCGCTCCTTCCTTTACAAACCCGGCCATGTGCTGAAACAGCGGTTTTTGACCACATTTGGTAGCAACACATTTGGAAAAAATATAGTAACACATTATGGTTTAATTTTAAACTATTAACCCTTAAGAAAATGAAACATTTTAGACTAATGCAATATATTAGTGAAAAAACCTGTAATTTTTACTCTATTTATTCCAGTTTGATAGAAGTTTTGAATACATTCAGTTGCTCAATTTTTAAAATCACTCCTGTGGGTTTCCAAATATATAGACCCCCTTAAAATCACTGAATTAATGTAAAACATTTTAGCCTTCTAACATTATAAAATATCAAAGGACGTTTGAAAAATAATGCTGATATAAGTTTTGATATAAGCTAAAGGCTGTTTATCAACTTTTTTGTGTGGTGTGGATATCTTGTTTAAGAGTATAAACGTTCATAGTTTAAAAGCAGCTCATTTTAAAAAAAAAAAAAAAATTCTGATAAATGCAATAGTTTCAGAATAACAGATAGTTGAAAGTAGAGTTGAGCGAAACGGGTGGAAAAAATTCAAAAGTCCCCGACTTTCACCAAAGTCGGGTTTCATGAAACGAAACCCGACCTTAGCGTGAGGTCGGCTACGAGGTCGGCAACTTTAGCGCCAAAGTCGCATTTGAAAAGATGCTTTAGCACCCTTTTTCAGCCAATCAAGAAGAACGGACACTGAGGGCAACGTGATGACATAGGCAGTGGTCACCACCATCTTGGAGAAGGGCATGCAAGTGATTGGCTTGCTTTGTGTGGCCTCACAGGGGGTATAAAAGGGCGGGGACGCCGACCGCCATGTTACTCATGCTGATCTCAGAATAGGGAGAGCTGCTGCAGCTGCTGATTCTGTAGGGAGAGCGTTAGGAAGGCAAAAAGAAAGAAAAAACTGCTTCTGCTGCTAGCGCTTTTCACTGTAGTTACTGTGCAGTGAAAGGTGAAGATTTTTGCTTTTGTGCAGCAGCGCTGGTGGTGATTAGCCTGCCTTTTAAGGCTAGCTGCATTGCTGTGTGCACACTGGTGTTCAAACTGCTTTTTTAAATGCAATCCAAATTGTATTGTTTTGTCCTGGTGAGGTAGTGAGTGTTCATTTTTTCACACACCGTACAGCGGTGTACGCTCCTCACACAGTACCGTGTAACAGCTGTTATCACGGCCAAATTGAAGCTATCTACGTGTGTGACTCTGTAAGGAAAAGTCGAGAAGTTTGTCCATTCTTACAGACCTACACCTTATAGTTTTGTCCATTTTTCAAACAGTTTAGTATATTTGCTGTTTGATTATATTCAAAACTAGAGAGAGACAGCGTGTGTCAGTCCATATACAAAAACACGGAGCTTGACAATTTTACATACACCGTACAGTGGTGTACATGCACGCTCCTCTCTCAGTACCATGTAACGGCTGTTATGATGGCCAAATGTGAAGCTATCTACGTGTGTGACTCGAAGGAAAAGTCGAGGAGTTTGTCCATTCTTACAGACCTACACCTATAGTTTTGTCCGTTTTTCAAACAGTTTAGTATATTTGCTGTTTGATTACATTCAAAACTAGAGAGAGACAGCATGTGTCAGTCCATATACAAAAACACGGAGCTTGACAATTTTACATACACTGTACAGCGGTGTATGTGCCCGCTCCTCTCTCAATACCGTGTAACGGCTGTTATCACGGCCAAATTGAAGATATCTAAGTGTGTGACTCTGTAAGGAAAAGCCGAGGAGTTTGTCCGTTCTTACAGACCTACACTCTAGGGAGATTCCAATTCTGCCCAATTCTATATACACCTTGTAGTTTGTCATACACTAGGCAATTTCTGCCTGTCACATTGTGGTGTAATATAAACAGGGCCTGACAGAATCCAACTGTGTCCTGAAGTCTAAAGAGATTCCAATTCTCCCCAGTCCTCTATACACCTTTCTTACACCATCCAGAATCTGCCTGTCACATTGCGGTGTAATATAAACAGGGTCTGACAGAATCCAACTGTGTCCTGATGTCTAGAGAGATTGCAATTCTCCCCAGTCCTCTATACACCTTTCTTACACCATCCAGAATCTGCCTGTCACATTGCCGTGTAATATAAACAGGGCCTGACAGAATCCAACTGTGTCCTGTGGTCTGGAGAGATTCCAATTCTTCCCATTCCTCTATACATCTTTCTTACACCATCCAGAATCTGCCTGTCACATTGCGGTGTAATATAAACAGGGCCTGACAAAATCCAACTGTGTCCTGAAGTCTAGAGAGATTCAAATTCTACCCATTCCTACATACACCTTGTACCTTGTTTTACAGTACCATATATTTGGTGGTTTTTTTGGGTACATTTTCCCCAAAAATGAGGAAGTGTGGTGGAAGAGTCCGTGGAAGTGGGCGGGGGTTGGCAACTGGTAATGATGGTGTTGGTGGTGGATCTGCTGGTAGTGGCAAAATCAAAATAGCACCTAATGCAGGAGGTGTTGAGCCTGCGTCATCGTCTGGCTCCACAAGGCCTCGAAGGCTCCCTTTCCTGGGAGTAGGGAAACTGCTTTTAAAGCCGGAGCTTCAAGAACAAGTTTTGGCTTACATTGCTGACTCAGCCTCCAGCTCTATCGCCTCCTCTTCTGAAGTTTTAAAAAATAAAAGCACTGAGTCGTCATTGGAGGCTCATGGTCAAGAACCACACCTTTTTTTGTGTCCTTCACCCCAACCAAAATTGAAGGATGCGGCAGGCCACACTACAGATTACTCCATGGAGCTGTTTTCACATACCATGCCTGGGTTATCAAGTCAAATTGTGAATTACCCAGGCCAAGATGAATCTGACATGGAGTGCACTGATGCACAGCCACTGATAGATGATTCTGCTGTTACATTCACTCAGAGCACTACATTGTCCTCGCAGTGTACTGAGGCAGAATCTGACCCCGATGAAACTCAGGTGCCCCTTCCCGCATACTATACCACCATACACGGTGACACAGAGGAAGGTGCACATGACATTGAAGAGGAGGTGATGGATGACCCAGTTGTTGACCCAGATTGGCATCCATTGGGGGAAGAGGGTGCCACTGCCAATAGCTCAGAAGAGGATGAGGAGCAACCGCAGCGGGCATCGACATCACAACAGCTGTTATCTGGCAGGCCCGGAGCAGTAGAAAAACAGGTTACAAAAACCAAAAGAGTTGCAGGACAGCTTGGCCAGACAGTTAAAATAGCACAGCGTGCAAGGCCTCAAAATATCTTCCATAATAGGAAGAGTGCAGTGTGGCACTTTTTTGAACAAAATCCTAATGATCAGGCAAAGGTTGTATGTAAGAAGTGCGCAAAAACCTTTAGCCGAGGGAAAAATCTGAGAAATTTGAATACCAGTTGCATGCTAAGACATTTAACCACCATGCACTTGCAAGAGTGGATGGACTATCAAAACTCACGTACCACATGTGCAACTGCTCCCGAAGAAGGTATTCAGCAACACTACATTGTTTCCCCCACTGTAAGCACACCGGTTAGCACACCACCAGCAGCAAATGTTGAGTTGTCGTCGCAAGGGCATATCAGTCAGGGAATCACACTGTTATTGCAAAGAAAGACTGAATCTAGGCCATCAGAAAGAACATCAACTCCATCACCATCATCAACCCTCTCTCAGTCCGCCATGTCCACCGCTAGTTCGACCATATGCAGCTCTCAAGTCCAGCTCACCCTACCAGAGACTATGAGTAGGACAAGAAAGTACTCATCCTCTCATCTGCGTACACTGGGTTTGAACGCCCACATTGCCAAACTAATCTCGTTAGAGATGTTGCCCTATCGGTTGGTTGAAAGCACAGCTTTCCGCGAGCTCATGGCCTATGCAGTACCACGCTCTGACCTACCCAGTCGCCACTTCTTTTCTCGCAAAGCCATCCCAGCCCTCCACCTTCATGTGAAAGACCGCATTGTCCATGCACTCAAGCAATCAGTGAGTGGAAAGGTGCACCTCACAACTGATGCATGGTCCAGTAGGCATGGCCAGGGTCGTTACGTGTCCATCACTGCGCACTGGGTTAATGTGGTGGATGCAGGGTCCACAGGGGACAGCGGTGGTGGGACAGTGCTGCCTAGCCCAAGGTATAGGAAACAGTTGGCTGTAGGCGTTCGACCCTCCTCCTCCTCCTCCAGAAGCGAAAGCTCGTCCACAGAACGCAGTCGCACGAGCACTCCATCCGCAGCTGCCAGTGTTGCACACAAGGTGTCCCCCTATCAATCAGCTAGTGGAAAGCATCAGCAGGCTGTGTTGAAGATGATGTGTTTGGGCGAAATACACACCGCGGAGGTACTGGCCGACTACTTTCAGCGACAAACTGAGTCATGGCTGGGCAGTCTACATCTTGAGGCAGGCAAGGTAGTTAGTGATAATGGCCGGAATTTTGTGGCAGCCATAGCCCTTTCAAAACTCAGACACATACCTTGCTTGGCTCACACTTTGAACCTGGTGGTGCAGTACTTCCTCAATTATCCGGAGTTAACAGGCCTGCTCCAAAAGGTCCGAAGACTGTGCTCGCACATCCGCCAGTCACCGGTACACTCCAGTCGTATGCAGAAGCTGCAGCGATTGCTCCACCTTCCAAAGCACCGCCTAATTATCGATGTTGCAACAAGGTGGAACTCCACCCTGCACATGGTTGAGTGGCTGTGCGAACAGAGGCAGGCCGTAATGCATTTGTGGGAGAATACACGGGCAGGCACTTTGAGGGCAGACATGGAGTTGACAGATGTGCAGTGGTCGAAGCTGAAAGACCTCTGTAAAGTCCTTCAATGTTTTGAGGAATGCACACGGCTGGTAAGCGCAGACGACGCCATCATAAGGATGAGCATCCCACTTATGCGTCTGCTCATGCAAACGTTGACGCACATTAAGGAGCAGGCGTCTGCAGCCGAGGATGATGAGGAAGAGGAGGAGGGAAGCCTTGTTGAAAGTAAGCCATTGTCTTCTCCGGGAACTCTCCTGGACGAGGTGGAGGAAGAAGAGGAAAAGGAGGAGGAGGATGATGTTGGGGATGAATATTTAGGGGAGGAGGATGCTTCTCGTGGGGCAAGAGAAAATGTTGGTGTGGCAAGGTCTGGTACAGGGTTTGTGCGTGACTGGAGGGATGTGGATTTGCCAGAAAGTGCTTCTTCATCCTGCTGTTATGCGGGGCTTAGGTCAAAGGAGGCTGACAAACCCGGGCCCCTGCGGAGTCCCTCAAACTAGGGAAAACCCTGTCTGACCCTCAACCCAGGGTTTTTGCTAAAGGTGCAAATGCCTGAGCCTCCAGCCTCTCCTTATCTCCTGCTCAGCCCTAAGCTGAACCCTCCACCCTCCACCCAGTGAGTTGTAAAACCACCAAGCCCACACAGTAATGACAGACAGGGAGAACTCAAACCACACCGCGCCGCATACACACAGGACAATACTATAATGTGAACAGGGCAAAACAAAGCACAAATATAGGAAGGCGAAAAGGTAACAACGGATCATACGACACCAGATATGAATTTCTCTCTCCAACACCTCCTCTCCAGACCGGAACCACTTGGCACAAAACACAAGCTATAATCGGCGACGCCCACAGGCCAGCACGACTATTTAAAGACCGTGGGCGTGACCAAACATCCCACCTGATTTCCAGCTATATTAACCCCAGATAACCTGAGTAAAATCAAGCCGGCGCCACTGAGGCTATAGTGGACGGAGATGGAACTACCGCTGCCTGCCGGACGCTGTGGTGTGAACAGCGTCCGACATGACACCTGCACTCGCAGTGCATCATTGACACTGGGAACATTGGCCCACATGTCAGATTATGCCTTGCAGGTCCTAAAAAGGGACCCCCGCATTGCCAAAATGATGAACGATGACGACTACTGGTTGGCCAGCATCCTGGATCCACGCTATAAAGGCAAATTCCAAAACATCATGCCACAGGAGAACCTTGACCTAATATTGGCTAACGAACAAGCAACTCTGGTAAACCGGATGGCTGAGGCATTCCCAGCACACAGCAGTTGTGATGGTTCTCACACGAGCCGTAGGGGCCGGGGCAGCTTGGAAGAGGTGTTGGTGGTGCACACATCAGAAGTGGCGTTGGAGACAGGGGTTTCATGACCATGTTGTGGACTGATTTTTCAAGTCCTGCTCACACGAATGGTAATACTGCATCGATTGAAAGTGACAGGAGACAGCACTTGTCAACTATGGTTACAAACTACTTCTCCTCCCATATCAATGTTCTCCTCACAGGTCATTCCCATTTGACTATTGGGCCGCTAAACTGGACACCTGGCCTGAATTGGCATAATATGCCTTACGGGAGCTCGCTTGTCCAGCTGCAAGTGTGCTATCGGAAAGAGTCTTCAGTAGAGTTGAGCGATACCGTCCGATACTTCAAAATATCGGATCGGAATGGATTGGCCGATCTTTAAAAAAAGTATCGGTATCGCCGATGCCGATACCGGAAGTCCCATTCAAGTCTATGAGACTTCCGGTATCGGAATTGGAAAAACCCTTTCCTGCCCTTGTACAGCCTCTCGGGGGTCTGTACGGGCCTTCCGGGGGTCTCTGCCGGCCTGCCGGTGGGCTGTGCGGACTGCCCGGGGTCTGTACCGGCCTGCCGGGGGGCTGTGCCGGCCTGCCGGGGGGCTGTGCACCCTGTGGGGGTCTGTACCGGCCTGCCAGGGGGCTGCGCTGATGTCCGGGGGTCCGTGCAGGCATCGTCCGATGGGACTACAAGTCCCATCGGGCGATGCCTGCTACCATGACAGTGATTGACACATTAGCCAATGATGGGACAGTAGTAGTCCCATCATCCGGCTACATGCGTAGTACATATATACTACATGCATGCTACATGCATACTACATACATACTACATATATACTACATGCATGCTACATACATACTACATGCTACATATATACTACATGCATGCTACATACATGCTACATACTACTTATATACTACATGCATGCTACATACATGCTACATACATACTACATGCATGCTACATATGTATGTAGCATGTAGTATGTATGTAGCATGTATGTAGTATGTATGTAGCATGTAGTATGTATGTAGCATGCATGTAGTATATATGTAGTATGTATGTAGTATATATGTGGTATGTATGTAGCATGTAGTATGTATGTAGTATGTATGTAGTATATATGTAGCATGTAGTATGTATGTAGCATGTAGTATGTATGTAGCATGCATGTAGTATATATGTAGTATGTATGTAGTATATATGTAGCATGTAGTATGTATGTAGCATGCATGTAGTATGTATGTAGTATATATGTGGTATGTATGTAGCATGTAGTATGTAGCATGCATGTAGTATATATGTGGTATGTATGTAGCATGTAGTATGTATGTAGCATGCATGTAGCATGTATGTAGTATGTATGTAGCATGTAGTATGTATGTAGCATGCATGTAGTATGTATGTAGTATGTATGTAGTATGTATGTAGCATGTATGTAGCATGTAGTATGTATGTAGCATGCATGTAGTATGTATGTAGTATGTATGTAGCATGTAGTATGTATGTAGCATGTAGTATGTATGTAGCATGCATGTAGTATATATGTGGTATGTATGTAGCATGTAGTATGTATGTAGTATGTATGTAGTATTTTTTTTTTTTTTTTTTTTTTTAAACATTTAACACATTAGCCGGATGATGGGACTACTACTGTCCCATCATTGGCTAATGTGTCAATCACTGTCATGGTAGCAGGCATTGCCAGATGGGACTTGTAGTCCCATCGGATGATGCCTGCACAGACCCCCGGACATCAGCACAGCCCCCCGGCAGGCCAGCACAGGCCCCCGGCAGGCCGGTACAGACCCCCACAGGGTGCACAGACCACCGGCAGGCCGGCACAGCCCCCCGGCAGGCCGATACAGACCCCGGGCAGTCCACACAGCCCCCCGGCAGGCCGGCACAGCCCCCCGGCAGGCCGGCAGAGACCCCCGGAAGGCCCGAAATGACGGCGCATCATGATGCGCACACACCGCGCATCATGATGACGTCATTTCGGCTGTCAATCAACTTTGAACTTCCGATGCCGATGCCGATGCCCGATATTGAAAAAATATCGGATGTCGGTATCGGAATTCCGATACAGAAAGTATCGGCCGATACCCGTTACTTGCGGTATCGGAATGCTCAACACTAGTCTTCAGTGCTGCTGGATCAATCATGACAGAAAAAAGGACCCGTCACTCGACCCAAAATGTGGATGATCTAACCTTCATTAAAATGAACCATGCATGGGTTTCCAAGGATTTTGTCACACCTTACCCTGATGACATAAGTTGCCAGAAAAATGGCTTTCTTTGGTCCTCCTCTTCCTGGGACTTGACCAATTTTTCCTTTAGCAGCAGGTGAATGTCCCACATCAACATATGCCATTTTGTAAACCTCCCTAACTGGGCTGCCTCCTCCCCCCATGGCCGGGGTCACCACCTAGCACACGCAACCGTGCGAGTGCCGTTGCCCTGGACAGGTGGGTGGGCCGACTCTTGGGCGCGGGCACTGGCACAGGGTCCTTCATAGTGCAATCAAGTGTCTCTGACGGTGGGGGTTCACACCCGCCGTCAGACACACCGCCGTACTATGAGGGGCCCAGTGCCAGTGCCGACGCCCACGAGTGGGCCCCCCTTGCTTGGGCAGGGCCCCAGCATTTGCAATGTTTACCTCTCCCTGCTCCTCCGCTGTGTAGTCTGGGCTGTCAAATCCTTCACTGGGACTGCCACTACAAATTTGGTGAACTGATAGACGATGATGGTTAAGATGTAGCTATGCCCTGTCCCGCTGGCCGGGCTCTAGCTTCAGATGATCAATGGCTTCCATTTCTTATGGACGTCGACTCACAATGAGATGCAGTGGTGGTTTCTCATCAGCTTTCACAGTTTTCCTACCCACAGATGTGGGACATTCCAGCGCACATTTTTAAATGTGCCCTCTCATGCCAATCCAATTGAATCGCCTACGGCCTGTGTCTTCTGTGTTTTGCACTCCAAAGTTACGTGACAGATCATGATAGGCTGTGAGCACCATGTTTACATCTTTCCCTGTGATCAAAATTGGATGGATATGAGTAACGGCGATGGGATCAATGGTACTGCGATACAGCAACATTTTCTTCACAAAGAAAGGCTTTTGCTGTCTCCACACACTAATTAATTGACGGTCAGCATCGCCTCTGAGAATTGTGACGGAAGCTTTTCCCGTGAATAATAATTCCTAGATTTCTGCAATCACTAGACTTTATGTCAGTAATTGTATGCATCTCATTTCCTATTGCGGAGAGTCTGGTCTTTCTTATATATGTACTTTCTTATATATGAAGATTAAAAAATACCACCAAAAGTGTATACTGGTGTACGCTTCAAATACATTTCATTTTCGACTTTTTAGATTGTTGTCTAATCCATACTGAGAACACGGAGATTTTAAATGTTTAAACTATGCTATATATACCTGCTATCCAGTGATAATGTACCCTTTCTCAACTTTGTACAATCTGGTCAAATCCATACTGGACCTGAGAACGTCTGAGTCTGCCTCCTGATCTATAGACATATAATTTTAATGTGTAAACTATGCTATACATACCTGTTATCCAGTGATACGGTAACGTTTGTCTCCTTTGTCCAATCACGTCTAATCCATACTGGGCCTGAGACCATCTGAGCCTGCCTCCTGATCTATAGACATAGGTTTTTAATGTGTAAACTATGCTACATATATACGTGTTATCTGGTGAAACTGTACCCTTTATCAACTTTCTAGAATCTTGTCGAATCCATACTGGGCCTGAGAACGGCTGCCGAGCTGTTAAGCAAGCTACAGCACCTGTGGTTTGGACACGTAATTTTTTGCATTTTTTCAGGAATGCCGGTTAGGCTTAATTCAGGAATTGTGGTTGACCTGCACTTACTGGGAAATCATTGTTTGCGGAGAATAATTGGAATCACAGATCCCCATCACTAACGATGTTCAGCGGGTTATCTGCACCTGTAAGCGACAAAAGCTGGTCCTTTCAGTGTAGCACGCATGCAGCCCCGGACATGTAAGGCCATGATAGACCTGTTATTGCTTGATCTCGCGTGCCAGAGCCTCGCGTATCCCTCTAGTAAGCTTGACGCGTACCGCGGGGGCATGCTGGAGTCTCGTTCGTTAAAGGAATAAAGCTGACAAATCGCTAGCACAACTACAAATGGGCATACCACACCACACACAGAATCAACAAAACTTTCAATGTGTGCATCTTTTCTTGAGGTGGCATGGTTGTGGTTTCCCGGGTTGAGTCCAATTAAGCCGCAGGCTCCACTCCTGGTGGTGCCCTTTTGGACATTCCTTTAAGGTTCAGCTTTGCAATCATACTGCCCCTGGAAAGCAAACACTTTGCCTTCATGGACGCTGTTTGGAGGTTCGTGGGAATAACGCCGCCCGATCGCCAGTTGGCATAATTTATTGGTGGGAATTCCGACTGTATATGATCGTGTTTGATTTCAGAATTTTTTTGGGGGGTTTGTATTTTACATTTTTATTACAGCCTTTCATGACTTCATAAGGGCATGACAAGCCTATATCTGTGTCTCCTCCACCTCCTCCTTTTACTCCTCCACCTCTTTTCTAAATGTAGTTGACCTTTTCCATATGTTAATTTTTGTCTTCTGAGCATTTTTTCGGATTTGGGACACCTTTTAAGATGTTTTGTAATTGCTTTCTATGTGTTTGTGTTTGCCTGCCATTGTTTTCAATGTAGTTCGACAAACATTCAACGAACTTGACTCCTGTGCGACGAACCAAAACACTAGCAGGGTGGCTCAACACTACTTCTGATATATAGATGTACATTGTTAATGTTTAAACTATACTATATATACCTGCAATCTGATGATACTGTACACTTTGTCTACTTTTTATATTCTTGTCTAATCCATACTGAGCCTCTGAGCGTCTCTGTGTGACTGATGGAATATATATGGAGATTGACAATTATCCTTTGACTGAATAGAGCTGTACGCTTCTGATACAGTGCCATATATCTGATGTTATTTTGTGTCTATTTTGTGCTGAATTTTGAAGTTTGGTGGAAGAGGCCGCCGATGTGGGCGTGGGGGGCCCAGTTGGTGCTGATGGTGGTGGTGCATCTGTTGGTAGTGGCAAAAGCACAATAGCAGCTAAGGCAGGAGGTGTTGACCCTGCGTCATGGCCTGGCTCCAGAATACCTGGAAGGTTACCTTTTCTGAGAGTAGGTTAACCACTTTTAAAGTTGGAGCATGAGGAACTGGTTTTGGCTTACATTGCCGAAACAGACTCCAGCAAATATGCCCTCCTCCTCTGAAGTTTCAAAAAATGCAAGCACTGAGTCGTCAAGTGCTGGCTCCTGGCCAGGAAGAACCCCTTTCCTTGTGTCCTGCATCCCCACCCAAAGTGAATGATGCAGCAGGCCACACTTCACATTAGTCCATGTAGCTCTTTCTATCATACTATGTCTGGGTTATCAAGTCAAATCGTGAATTCCCCAGTCCAAGATGAATCTGACATGGAGTGTGGGTGGCCAGCCAGGGCAGTGGGGTTAATTGGTACCGGGCCGGTGTCTCACAGGAATGTGTCACGGTGGTGGTGACCCGTTCCGTGGCCCTGGGCGTCCATGCAAAGGGGTGAATTACATTTATAGGTGAATGATACGTAACGCCACCTGTGGTTTCTGATTAGATTGACCAGTGCTGCAGTGTCGCTTCTCTGGGACAGATGTTGTGGTGCAGCTAAGATGTAGAAGCCCTGTACAGGTAGGGCCGTAGTCGCTTGGTAGATGGTGTGCAGTGCAGGATGTAGCAGAGCCATGTGCCAGGCGCAGGAGAAAGATGACAGACACAGTCGTGCAGTTCCTTTACCTGTACTTGGTAAGTGCCGTCCAGGACCCAGAGTACAAATGGAGAAGGAGCTGGTCAGCCAGGAAGCCAATTTGAAATTCTCTCTCTGCAGATAGGTAGTATGGCCTCGGTTCTAGCGCTTATCTGAGGTACTCGCAGTGCTGAGTTCAATGAAGTTCCCTCTGTTGACTCTCTTTTGGAACTTTCTCGTATGGCAGGCAGCCATAGCCTTTTCCTTCTGGCTCCCACACGTCGCTGCTGGGGCCTCCGAGCTTTAGTACAGAGCATTTACAACTGCTACTTCCTCCGGTTTCGGCTGCAGGAACGTCAGTGTCCCTACAAACTCAGAGACCGGAATCCGGACCATGCGCTCCAGCTAGGAGTGAGCTTCATCCATTGGGACCAACATACACTGTAGCATTATGTGGAGTTCATCATATACTGTTTCAAACATTATATGGGACCAATGATTCTGTATGGAGAAATATATGGGCCTCATTACTCTGTATAGCGCACTATGCTGTGGCCATAATACTGTATGGAGTAATATACTGTCCGTTTTTGGAGCCATTGGAGAATTTAAAATGGATATCAGTCATGAGATGTAAAAAGTGAAGAATTTTTCATTGTACTATACCGCTATTTCTCTGCCGTATCAGAGCATCATGAGTTGTGCTATGTGTTAAAGGGGCGCTCTTTGGCCCAGGGCACATGAAAACCTGGAGCGAGCCCTACCCCCCCACAAATTTAGCCAAATAACCCCCATTTTTCAGTGCGTAACTAGTATTATGAAGTAAATTAAGGTTGAAATGCTTCAGTAGTAAGAATTGATGTTTTTGGCATTCAAAAGGGCACTGTAGGTGTGTTTCCTGTCCTCCACTCCCTGCCGATTTTGCTTCCCCATTGACTTGCATTGGGTTTCGTGTTTCAGTCGGCCTTCGACTTTTCACGATAATCGGCCGATTTCGTTCGACCCGACTTTTGCGAAAGTCGGGTTTCATGAAACCCGACTCGACCTGAAAAAAGGCAAGGTCGCTCATCTCTAGCTGAAAGCATTCCAAATGTATTACCACATAATGCAACACATATTATATATACAAATTAGTGCTTGGTCTTTAAGGGCAAAATGAGCTAAAAAAAAAAACCCCACTAATTTTAACAAACTGGTCCCTACTATCAAACATTGTAAAAACTATGATGCAGTAGGTATTTTTTTTCCTCTGAGGAAGTCACAAGATATTTTATTTTTTATTTTTTTATTAGGACACATTTCCTTCAAAGTGGAAATGTTAAAATGACAAAATATCTTTCTTTAAAGGGAATCTGTCACCTGGTTTTGGTGGGCTATTTAAATTAAGTCTGTCCGGTCCGATGAGTGGTGTTTCGGATCTTTGCCGCCTCCCCATCCTTAGCCACCGTTCGCAGTTTTTCATGAATAGGAGTAGGTGTCCATCATATTTTGTGCATGCACTAAGCATTCTTGGCTCGCACACGCGCAGTATGCTTTGCCCAACTGCGGACAAAGCCGAAAAGCCTTACTGCGCATGCGCCGGTTGACTAGGCCCCGGAACACAGCAAAATACTTCCGGGGCAAAGCAGTTGGGCAAAATATACTGCGCGTGCGCAAGCCAAGAATGCTTAGCGCTCGAGCGAAATATGGCGGACACCTACTCCTATTCATGAAAAAACTGCGAATGGCGGCCAAGGATGGGGAGGCGGCAAAGATCCGAAACACCACCCATCGGACCTGACAGACCTCATTTAAATAGCTCGCCAAAACCAGTTGACAGATTCCCTTTAATGCATTACTAGATGGGCAAATGTACAGCACTCTATAGAGAGGTTCAAAAATAATGACAGAATCCCCATACACGGTTTCATATCTCACATTTTTTTTTGTTCCAGTGTTTTCGTTACAGTCCATTGATATTTTGAAGAAATATATTTTTTCCCACAAACATTTCATTTTAGTAATGTTTGAAAGGACTTTCAGTCACAGGATGAACAACACCGATAGATTCAGCTATGTCATGATGACCCAATCAACTATATTAGGATTTCACAATACCTCAGTGAAATTGCTTTTGGTGTCATTTTTCTTCTATCAACTTCTAGTCAAACCTCAACTTGCTCATGTTGAAGAGAAAGACATCTCAGTTTTTCTGCTCAATTGCATGTCTGTGACCTTACGAAAGCTTTCAGAATATAATTGTAAATTATCTCGCAAGCAGAACTATGCAGTAAAATTTCACCCTAGACTGCAGAGATGGAGAAATTGTCTTTCTTTTTCTAGTCAGTTTATTATTTCTAGAAATATACATTAGCAGTAATGACCCAATTTCAGTGGAAAAAAAATCAAAGGGTTCTTACAAAAAGAGTCAGTGCATCAAATGTGGAGAGTTTTGTAGAAAGCCAGTGACTACATTATTAGCAGATTATGTTAAGATAGTTCAGGATTCACAATTATAATATTTATAGCTTTTCTGTTCTCTTTTATATTTTAAGAAAACTGTAATATTAGTAAGCTAAATGATTAACAAATCATGAAATATTCCATTTTTTTAATTGAAGATTTAGAAACTGTCATCTGTAAAAAAAAAAATGAAACATTACATGGAAGTATTTAATAAGGCAATGATAATTACGGTAAATGTGATTCCCAATTCTGCCACACCATTTTATTTTAAATGTGCCATCAATGATCAATAAGTGATCTAACCCCTATATAGCTTTCAGTAAAATGATAGTTACATATGCAGATTCTACGCTGTGTGGCCATTATGCTATAGAGGATTAGCATCTTCAGTGGTAAAAGCAAAGGCTAGAGTGTTGAAAAATTAATAGTTATCTAGCTTTATTGGGGTAAAAGTTTACATGTTGTTTTTACAGTAAGTGTACCATTACACATAGCAATGCACCAGCGATCCTGACAACGATATGGATCGCTGGTGCATCGCTAGGTGGTCGCTAGTGAGCGACCACACAGGCAGATCTCACCAGCGACATCGCAGGGGTCGGGGGTCGTTGCTTACCTGTCAGACGCGGCGATCCTGACGTCCTCCCGCCTGCGCCCACGCGTCGCTCGTTGTCACAGCAGGAAGCGCGGCAGGAAGCTGACGACGAGAAATGATCCAGGACCTTCTCGTGCGACCAGCGATAACCAGCGGGGGAGCCGGTCTGAGGTAAGTATCACATGTAGCGATATCGCTAGCAATATCGCTGCTACATCACAAAATCGGTGACTTTACAGCGATATTGCTAGCGATATCGCAGTGTGTAACGGGGGCTTAAGGCTTAAAGATCACCTATCACCAACCTGGGGCTGGACTATTTATTTAATAGAAGAATAGACAGTCCCAGACTGGTGACTTTACTAATTATAACTTAATCTTAAAAGTGCTCATTAACAACTGTAATCCAGGTTGGGGGGTCCTGGCATGTAGATTGGGGTCCTACAATCTTCCTCATCCATTCTTGCAGTGAAAGAGTGAGATTTTGCTTTTCTTAATAACCTAATACTGCCATATACTCTAATAATCTGTTATGAAATGGTAACTCTCTATCATGCAGCCACAGCTTTGTAAAAGTATGTGGCAGCACAGGGTTAGTGCAAAGAGTGAGAGCTCATGAGGTCTTGCTGTTTCACTGTGAGACGGGATCTTGCCGCCCACAAGTTTGTGTCTGGCGTCAGCTAGAAATTTAAGACTATTAGTGTTTACAGTAAGCACTTTTGGCAATAACTTATATTTAGAAAAATCACTAATCTGGGGCTGCCCACTCTTTTACTAAACAAAAAGGGCAACAACAGTTTAACTCCTTTACCCCCCAAGGTGGTTTGCACGTCGATGACCAGGCCAATTTTTACAATTCCGACCAGTGTTACTTTATGAGGTTATAAGGTAAACTCTGGAAGCTGCAACGGATCCAACTGATTCTGACAGTTTTTTTTGTGACATATTGTACTTCATTAAACCAAAAAAGAAAAATTCCACATGGTCAGGTGGAAAAAAGCCTCTAGACCAAAGACATGAAACCGAAAAAAACTAGAAAAATCAGGGGTTGCAATAGAAATTATTTCAACGGGACTGGAAATAGTAAACGTAAAATAATAAGTGACTCATGTATCAAATATCCAAAGATCAAATGGTCAGTCACCAGGATATAATCGACAATATCAGTCAGTACCCAGAGTGGTCCCTGAAAAAATAGAGGCTCAAAAGAATATCATAAATATAGTAATATTTTATAGATGATGATACACACATAAAGTGACAATATGCAAAGCATAGATCCAAAGTAGAGCAAGAAGCGGCAGTTAAAATATATAGGGTGTCACATGTTACATAATATAGCATAAGGAGATATAGTCCTCATAAGAAATCAATAGTTATATGTTGAGGGATCCACAACTACAAATTAATTAATGCGTACTGTTGGCAGAGTTATATATGAAAGTAGTGCGGCCCAATATAAATGACATACGAGGCATGTATCTTCCTAGTATGAAGCAAGGTAAATGTGCACACCATACAGAGAGCGGGTAGTCTCACTAAACGCAATTGCACATGTTCAGCTGCTCAGAAGCAAATAAAAAAAGAAAGAGATCCCATCTCAGTCCAGCAAATAGTTATTCACTTCTATGATATGTCAACAAGATAATGGCCATAAGATCGCTGAACAGAAAGTAGCGGTAAGTTAAATATGGTGGGAGCTCAGAGCTGGTTACCTTCAGTCATGGTGCCGCTGGATCTCAGTGCAGGGTGCGTCGGTGGGACACAAGGAGCCTCGACCCGCGTTTCGCCTATGGCTTCGTCGGGAGCCATGCTACTGGTAAAACTTTTTTCATATAACCTGCATTTATTTGTCAAAAAAATAGAAATTTGATGAAAAATTGGAAAATTTAGCAATTTTCAAACTTTGAGTTCTTATGCCCTTAAATCAGAAAGATGTGTCACACAAAATAGTTAATAAATAACATTTTTCACATGTCTAATTTACATCAGCACAATTTTTAACATCTTTTTTGTTAGGAAGTTATAAGGGTTAAAAGTTGACCAGCCATTTCTTCTTTTTCCAACAAAATCTACAAAACCATTTTTTTAGGGACCATCTCACATTTGAAATGACTTTTAGAAGTCTATATGATAGAAAATACCAAAAAGTGACACCATTCTAAAAACTGCACCCCTCAAGGTGCTCAAAACCATATTCAATAAGTTTAATAACTCTTCAGGTACATCACAGAAATTTTTGGAATGTGGAGAAAAAATTAACATTTAACTTTTTTTCAGAAAAAATTTACTTTAGCACAATTTTATTATTTTCACAAGGGTAACAGGAAATATGGACCACAAATTTGTTGTGCAATTTTTGCTGAGCATGCCGATATCCTATATGTGTGGGAAAACAACTGTTTGGGGGCACGGCAGAGCTCAAAAGGGAAGAAGCACCATTTGACTTTTTGCATGAAAAATTAGCTGGAACAATTAGCGGAAGCCATGTCGCGTTTGGACAGCCCCTGATGTGCCTAAACAGTGAAAATCACCCACAAGTGACAACATTTTCGAAACTAGACCCCTCAGGGAACTGATATAAATGTTTAGTGAACACATTGAACCCTCAGGTGCTTCACAGAAGTTTATAATGTTAAGCCTTGAAAATAGAAGAACACATTTTCCACACAAAAATGTTTTTAGCCCCAAATTTTGCATTTTCATAAGTGTAACAGGAGAAAATGCACCATACAATTTGTAGAGTAATTTTTTCTGAGTTTGCCGATACCTTATATGAGGGAGAAAACTACTGTCTGGGCGCACAGCAGGGCTCTGAAGGGAAAGAGCATCGTATGACTTTTTGAATGCAAAATTTCTTGGAAAAGAATATCCTGTTTGGAGCGCCCCTGATGTGCCTCAACAGTGGAACCCCACAACAAGTGATCCCATTTTGGAAACTAGACCCCATGTCAGTATCTAGTCCTGGAATCTGTTTCTCTTGCCCTTAGACTTGCCCTTAGTTAACATGGATCTTGATGTTTCCACGTCGGCCATCTTGCTTCCTGTCAAAGCTGTATATAAAGCCAGCACCTGCTCTGATTCATTGCTTGTGTATTATGTATTGGACTTTGTGCCTCTGCAGTCCCAAGCCTGGACTTACTATCCCTGTTGGTCCTCTCTTAACGGCGGAGTCCTCTGCCAACCTGCACGTCTGGATCCCTGCCTGCTGACCGAGTGATTGCTGAACACTTGACTTCAGGAACCTCTGCCTGACTACACCTGCGGTGAAGTAAGAACTCCAGCCAGCTAATGTGTTCCTCCGCTCTGCAAGAGTCTGTGTCTTGTGCCCGCATTGCTCAGTGACTTTGCATGCTGTGTCGCAGAGTATCAGCTCTGCTATTACCATTTATCATATTGACTGAACATTTATCTGGACTTATATGCTATATTGCATTCAGATAATTAATACAATATTGCTTGCGCAACCCACTGTGTCTGTAGTCTCTTTGACCTAGCCACTGGTGTCCAGTTGTATCCACTAGTATCGTGACACCCCTCAAGGAATGTATTTGGATATGTGGTGAGCACCTTGAACCCTCATATGCTTCACAGAGGTTTATAACGTTGAGCCATGAAAAAAATCACAATTTCCCCACGAAAATCTTATTTTAACCCACAAATTTTTATTTTCTTAAGGTTAACAGGAGAAATTGTACCATACAATTTGTTGTGCAATTTCTTCTGAGTACATCAATACCCAATATGTGAAGGAATAATAGTTTTGAGGCACAGTTTAAAGCTCAGAAGGGAAAGAGCACCATATTGGAGTTTAGATTTTGCTGGAACAGTTTGAGGGTGCCATGTCACATTGGAAGAGCTCCTGAGTTGCCAGAACAGCAGAAGCCACCCATATGTGAACTCATTTTCCAAACTATACTCCCCAATTAATTCATTTAGGTGTGCATTGTTCATATTGACATCACCTGTGCCTCACAGAATTTTACAGTATACCATTGAGCGGTGAAGAAAGAATGAATTACATTTTTAACACAAAAATGTTTTAACCCCAAGTTTTTAACTTTTCTAAGGACTAATAGGAAGTTATTTTTACAACAAACTGAGGTCCATTTTACTGAGTGCACCAATACCCTACATGTAATCAGTAGTGTTGAGCATTCCGATACCGCAAGTATCGGGTATCGGCCGATACTTGCTGTATCGGAATTCCGATACCGACTTCCGATATTTTTTCAATATCGGAATTCGGCATCGGAATCGGAAGTTCAGTTGATTGACGGCCTGACGTCATCATGATGCGCGGTGTGTGCGCATCATGATGCGCCGTCATTTCAGGCCTTCCGGGGGTCTCTGCCGGCCTGCCGGGGGGCTGTGCCGGCCTGCCGGGGGGCTGTGTGGACTGCCCGGGGTCTGTACCGGCCTGCCGGGGGGCTGTGCCGGCCTGCCGGTGGTCTGTGCACCCTGTGGGGGTCTGTACCGGCCTGCCGGGGGGCTGTGCTGATGTCCAGGGGTCTGTGCAAGCATCGTCCGATGGGACTACAAGTCCCATCGGGCGATGCCTGCTACCATGACAGTGATTGACACATTAGCCAATGATGGGACAGTAGTAGTCCCATCATCCGGCTAATGTGTTAAATGTTTAAAAAAAAAAAAAATACTACATACATACTACATGCATGCTACATACATACTACATGCTACATACATACTACATACATGCTACATACATACTACATACATACTACATGCATGCTACATACATACTACATGCTACATACATACTACATATATACTACATACATACTACATACATGCTACATACATACTGCATGCTACATACATACTACATACATACTACATACATGCTACATACATACTACATATATACTACATGCATGCTACATACATACTACATGCTACATACATACTACATATATACTACATACATACTACATACATGCTACATACATACTGCATGCTACATGCATGCTACATACATACTACATGCATGCTACATACATACTACATGCATGCTACATGCATGCTACATACATACTACATGCTACATACATACCACATACATACTACATACATACTACATACTACATATATACTACATGCATGCTACATACATACTACATGCTACATACATACCACATACATGCTACATACATACTACATATATACTACATGCATGCTACATACATACTACATGCTACATACATACCACATACATACTACATACATGCTACATATATACTACATGCATGCTACATACATACTACATATAAATAGCCCCCCGGAGCCTGCACAGCCCCCCGGCAGGCCGGCACAGCCCCCCGGAGCCTGCACAGACCACCGGCAGGCCGGCACAGACCACCGGAGCCTGCACAGACCCCCTGGCAGGCCGGCACAGCCCCCCGAAAGGCCCGTACAGACCCCAGAGAGGCTGTACAAGGGCAGGAAAGGGTTTTTCTTATTCCGATACCGGAAGTCCCATAGACTTGAATGGGACTTCCGGTATCGGAATCGGCGATACCGATACTTTTTTTAAAGATCGGCCGATACCATCCGATACGATACTTTGAAGTATCGGACGGTATCGCTCAACTCTAGTAATCAGCAAATATTTTTAAGGCACAGTGCAAAGCTCAGAATGCAAGGAGATTTTAGTGTTATGGTTTGCAGGTGCAATGACACGGATACGCTGATACCCCATATATGGGGCTAAACCACTATTTGGGCACATGGAAATTCCCACACAGCAATGGCATAAAGTGAGACTAGGGACTTTTTTTTTTTAAGTGGCGGAGGAATACAGTGCGGAAGGATACCTACCTTCCGTCATTGGATTCCTGCAGCCCGTAGAGAACGGCAGCATCATCTGATGCTGCAGTTCTCTACCCAAGATCGTCGTGGGACACACTCGTGGACTGCTTCGGATCGTGGGTGAGTATTTTTGTGGTTTGTTATGTTAATATTTATTCCGGAAAAGACAATGGCTTCGGGGAACAATGTGACAAGTATTGGTAAGTATGTTACTCTATGTTATATGTACTGTATGTCTATGTATGTATTGTATGAATGTATTGTATGTATGTAGTATATATGTGGTATGTATGTAGCATGTAGTATGTATGTAGTATGTATGTAGCATGCATGTAGCATGCAGTATGTATGTAGCATGCATGTAGTATATATGTAGTATGTATGTAGCATGCATGTAGTATATATGTAGTATGTATGTAGCATGTAGTATGTATGTAGTATGTATGTAGTATGTATGTGGTATGTATGTAGCATGTAGTATGTATGTAGCATGCATGTAGCATGCATGTAGTATGTATGTAGTATGTATGTAGTATGTATGTAGTATGTATGTATGTAGTATGCATGTAGTATATATGTACTATGTATGTAGTATGTATGTGGTATGTATGTAGCATGTAGTATGTATGTAGCATGCATGTAGCATGTATGTAGCATGCATGTAGCATGCATGTAGTATGTATGTAGTATGTATGTAGTATGTATGTAGCATGCAGTATGTATATAGCATGCATGTAGCATGCATGTAGTATGTATGTAGTATGTATGTAGTATGTATGTAGCATGCAGTATGTATGTAGTATGTATGTAGCATGCAGTATGTAGCATGTATGTAGCATGTAGCATGTATGTAGTATGTATGTAGTATGTATGTGGTATGTATGTAGCATGTAGTATGTATGTAGCATGCATGTAGCATGCATGTAGTATGTATGTAGCATGCATGTAGTATGTATGTAGCATGCATGTAGTATGTATGTAGTATGTATGTAGTATGTATGTAGCATGTATGTAGTATGTATGTAGTATATATGTAGTATGTATGTAGCATGTAGTATGTATGTAGCATGCATGTAGTATATATGTAGTATGTATGTAGCATGTATGTAGTATGTATGTGGTATGTATGTAGCATGTAGTATGTATGTAGCATGCATGTAGTATATATGTAGCATGTATGTAGTATGTATGTAGTATGTATGTAGTATGTATGTGGTATGTATGTAGCATGTAGTATGTATGTAGCATGCATGTAGCATGCATGTAGTATGTATGTAGCATGCATGTAGTATGTATGTAGCATGCATGTAGTATGTATGTAGCATGCATGTAGTATGTATGTAGTATGTATGTAGTATGTATGTAGCATGTAGCATGTATGTAGTATTTATGTGGTATGTATGTAGCATGTAGTATGTATGTAGCATGCATGTAGTATATATGTAGTATGTATGTAGCATGTAGTATGTATGTAGTATGTATGTAGTATGTATGTGGTATGTATGTAGCATGTAGTATGTATGTAGCATGCATGTAGTATGTATGTAGCATGCATGTAGTATGTATGTAGCATGTAGTATGTATGTAGTATGTATGTGGTATGTATGTAGCATGTAGTATGTATGTAGCATGCATGTAGCATGCATGTAGTATGTATGTAGCATGCATGTAGTATGTATGTATGTAGTATGTATGTAGCATGCATGTAGTATGTATGTAGTATGTATGTAGTATGTATGTAGTATGTATGTAGCATGCAGTATGTATGTAGCATGTATGTAGTATGTATGTAGTATATATGTAGTATGTATGTAGCATGTAGTATGTATGTAGCATGCATGTAGTATATATGTAGTATGTATGTAGCATGTAGTATGTATGTAGCATGCATGTAGTATATATGTAGTATGTATGTAGCATGTAGTATGTATGTAGTATGTATGTGGTATGTATGTAGCATGTAGTATGTATGTAGCATGCATGTAGCATGCATGTAGTATGTATGTAGCATGCATGTAGCATGCATGTAGTATGTATGTAGCATGCATGTAGTATGTATGTATGTAGTATGTATGTAGCATGCATGTAGTATGTATGTAGTATGTATGTAGTATGTATGTAGTATGTATGTAGCATGCAGCATGTATGTAGCATGTATGTAGCATGTATGTAGCATGTATGTAGTATGTATGTAGCATGTAGTATGTATGTAGCATGCATGTAGTATATATGTAGTATGTATGTAGCATGTAGTATGTATGTAGCATGCATGTAGTATATATGTAGTATGTATGTAGCATGTAGTATGTATGTAGTATATATATTTTTTTTTTTTTTTAACATTTAACACATTAGCTGGATGATGGGACTACTACTGTCCCATCATTGGCTAATGTGTCAATCACTGTCATGGTAGCAGGCATCGCCAGATGGGACTTGTAGTCCCATCGGACGATGCTTGCACAGACCCCCGGACATCAGCACAGCCCCCCGGCAGGCCGGCACAGCCCCCCGGCAGGCCGGTACAGACCCCCACAGGGTGCACAGACCACCGGCAGGCCGGCACAGCCCCCCGGCAGGCCGGTACAGACCCCCACAGGGTGCACAGACCACCGGCAGGCCGGCACAGCCCCCCGGCAGGCCGGTATAGACCCCCACAGGGTGCACAGACCACCGGCAGGCCGGCACAGCCCCCCGGCAGGCCGGTACCGACCCCGGGCAGTCCACACAGCCCCCCGGCAGGCCGGCAGAGACCCCCGGAAGGCCCGAAATGACGGCGCATCATGATGCGCACACACCGCGCATCATGATGACGTCAGGCCGTCAATCAACTTTGAACTTCCGATTCCGATGCCGAATTCCGATATTGAAAAAATATCGGAAGTCGGTATCGGAATTCCGATACAGCAAGTATCGGCCGATACCCGATACTTGCGGTATCGGAATGCTCAACACTAGTTGTGAGTCAAAAATCTGTTGTCGTGTAGTGACTTGTTCTGTGTAACGCGATCCGCAGGTCGGTAACTAAAACCACAAGACAAACAAGGGAACACCATGGACACAGTTACAACAGTGGGCCCTTCAATAGGGAACGGGGACGCGGAGACCTCCTGCTCTGCCCTGAGGCAGTGTCCCTGAACACTCCTAACGTTCCCTATACAGGCTCTTCACCTGTCGCCGACCAGGATACCTGAATCCCTCACTAGCCCTGCACCTATCCCTCGCATTGGGCAAGCCTTTAGGACATGATCAGTCTGCTCACAGTAAAAGCATGACCCCACCACTCCATGAACCGTAGGCAACACTGTATGAAAACTAGCTCCTCCTACTTGTATGGGTTCGTCTGGAGGTTTGGCACGCACTGGGCAGGCTCCTATGAAATGGCCAGGCTTCCCACAGGAAAAACATACCTCCACCCCATGACGAACCGCAGGCAACCTCTTTTTAGCACCAACTACTCCGAGCTGCATGGGTTCTCAGTCCGCACTGGTGTGTCCTCCTACCTAGTGAGGACTATAGGGGGCACATTTGGTGTATGTCTCTCCCTGAGGCATCTATCCACCTGGATGGCAAGGGACATGGCAGCCTCCAGTAACCTAGGGGCTGCGCACTGCACCAGAGTATCCTGCAACTTTGGAGACAGACCCTGCACAAAATGACTCCTAAGTGCAGGGTCATTCCACTGCGTGTCAGTGGCCCACCTCCTGAACTCTGAGCAGTACTCCTCAGCATGCCGGGCTCCCTGCTTGATCCTACGGAGTCGGGTTTCGACCAGAGAGACGCCATCAGGATCTCCATACACTAGCGCCAATTCTGCAAAGAACTCGTCCACAGATCGTAAGGATGGTGAATCGACCGGCAGGGAGAAGGCCCAGGATTGGGGAGTCCCCTTCAGAAGGGACATAATGATTCCCACCCATTGTTCCTCACTCCCTGATGAACGAGGGCGAAGCCTGAAGTATAACTTGCACGCTTGCTGAAAAATCAGGAATTTATCTCTCCCTCCAGAAAACCTATCAGGGAGGAATATCTTGGGTTCCGGCTGAGCCTGCACCTGAACCAAGGCCCCAAACCCCACCAACTGCGGCAGATGATGCACCACCTCACCACGCAGCACCCTAAGCTCATCAATGAGGGGCTGAAGCAGTTGGGTAGAGACCTGTATGTGGGTCATGGCTCACCAGAAAAATTGGTAAGGGTTGGTGATAATGTCGCGCAGTGACTTGTCCTGTGTGATGTGACCCGCAGGTCGGTAACTAAAACAACAAGATAAACAAGGGAAAACTGAGGACACAGTTACAATAGTCGGCCCTAAAATAGGGAACGGGGACATGGGGACCTCCTGCACTCCCCTGAGGCAGTGTCCCTGAACACTCCCAACATTCCCTATACAGGCTCTTCACCTGTCACCGACCTGGATACCTGAATCCCTCACTAGCCCTGCACCTATCCCTTACTAGGGAACTGGTTAGTGCGGACACTGGTCCCACCGCTGTACTAAGATAACATTAGGGAAAACAACAAACAGGGAAAACACACAACTTAGCTTTGCTCTGCTGCAATTGCTCCAAGCAACAGAGTACGGCACACGGCTACAGCTTCCACCTGAACAGCTGATACACCAAAGCTTTGGATGAGCTGCAAAGCACTGCTCCCAATAGCTCCTCTCTCCTCCGAGGTTGGTTGGGGAATGAACAATATCACCAACAGTGATTCAGGCACCTGACATCCTTTTATAGGAAGGAAGGGAGGGGTAACACTTGTTGGCTAATTTACACATGTAGTAACCCCAGCGGCCACCGGGGGCAACCCATTAGCAGCAACCAAGGTTGCAATAATCTTGGCGGCCACCAGGGCAAAAACCAACATTAAGCCAGAGGCTTGAAGGAAAAAAAAAGTTATATGTGAGCCAGATCTGCCACAATCCACACATGGATTGTGACATCAGTATTCCATAGGAAATAAATACAGTAACAGCCATAACCATTTATAAGGAATATGTCAGAAGGTTTTGGCTATGTAATATGAGGACAGTATGAGATAGGGGTTAAAACACATAATTCAATGATGTGTAACATATCACGCTGTGTGCTGTTGTTTACGTACACTGAAGGTTTTATCATTAGGACATTATCACTGCTATAACTAGCTAAAGCGCAAACTCTCGTCTGGCTCCGTCCCATCCTCTGATAAGCAGCTCACTGTCTACAGACAATGTAAATACAGAGCCTGGTGTGGGCAGGGTGAGCTTTTCAGCTCTGCTGCATTGCCAAATCTAAAAATTCTGTGTCAGAATCTCTGCACCCAGTAATCTAAGTGATATATCGTTGGATTCAGGGTCTCTTTGCCTACATCATGCTGCTCTCAGATGAGGAGCAAAAACCTGGTGACAGATTCCCTTAAAATGCATTGTAAAATGCTCAATTTAAATTTATGCAAGCAGATATTTAATACACAGCAATTTAATTCTTTTAATTCATTTTACATATGAAAAATATAAATGCTTGCTTGAAAAGCAGAATATGAAAAAGATTATGGGTCTGGTTTTAACAAAAGTGGCTATTAACATAAAAAAAAGACAAAAAGGACTGAAGTCATAAATCACACAATTAGAGGAAATACAGATAACTGGAACTGACAATTCAGGGTTAGTTCTCTCCCAGGTCTTCCATTAGAAGACTGGAAAAGGGCCCAGTTGTCTGAGTAAGCAATGGATAACTGTATATTTTATGAGCATTAATTTACAAAAATCTATATTTACCCATTACTACAATCAGTACAGGGGTCTTGAGATTTTCATCTTCACACATAGATCCAGTTCCAATAATATAATTGCATATTACTTGACATGTTTGTATTGGTAGTAGCAATGTAGCAAAGCTTTTTTTCTTTTTTGCCTTTGAAAGAATCATAAAGAGGATCTTTCACCGGTTTGAGCATGATAAACCGGCCACATAGTGTAATAGTGGCTTCAGACCTGAATAAAACATTTTGCTTATGGTTTTGCTTATTTTAATTACATTTTTTATTTAGGTTTATGACAAACAGTCATAGCGCATTCATGTAGTGAAATAGCTTTTTTCAATCAATGAGAACTAAAAGAAATACGCCTTTAAGTGAGACATCAGGCAATAGAGAAAAGAGGATCTAACAAGATTTCAATTGGCCAAATCATGCAGACTTTAATGGAAAATTTAATTTGCAGCTAATTTATTCTCCGTGAAAAGAATGCTCCATATTATGTTTTGGGGTCTGGAGTAAAAAAATAACGCTACTGCGTGCTGCATTGTCACACTAGGCCACAATTTACAGCCGAGAGTGCACATCATAGGTTTACGATGTCACCTTGACCTTACAATGAACATGCACAGAGATGTGTCCAGCCTAGAGGTGGTAAGAAGATCCACTGCTGATTGGGTAGAGGAAACGGAACAGCAGGGGTGGCCATTGTATTTTTAAACTTTTTTTTCCAAATCTCTCAGATTAATTAAAATGGCAGTCAACAGGCCGCCATTTGGCTCAACTCGAACCCAACAAATTAAAAAATTATTCATATTCTGGAGAAAATGGATTTTTGTAGAGTTCTGTTAGAATTCACATCTAATTAAAGAGGAAAAGCCCTATTGCAACATATATCAGCACTGGCAGCTAGTCAACATACATAACTCTGCTCAATATTGACTAATACAAGTTTAACCTTCGTCAGGCTGCATAATTTTACAACGTTAACAGGCTGCAGAGGTACAATTGTACCTTCATATATACCTCCACTGTGGGAAGACTTTCTCCTTTACTTGGTTTCAGAAACTAAAGTTCATTCAGCTACAAATGTTATGCTGATATCTATTGGCCAGTGTTGTTACTGCTCACTTATGTTGCTGTCAATTAAGTTGATTCAAACTGGGAGTGGCTTCTACTTCTCTTCCTGTCTCCCTCCTCTCAGTAGTCATTTTGCTGTTCATCTCATTGCTGTGAGCACACACATTTCTAGGCTTGTGAAGTCTTCAATTTCTTGGATACGAAGGTAGGAAAGTCTCACAGCATCTAACAGCCAGTTATACCTTCATTCGTCTTATGTGGGGACAGAACAGTCAGAAATTGTCTTTGAGCCTGGACTTGGCTTACATATATTTTGTATGAAACTTATCACTATAGGTATGATTTTTATACGAAAAATGGATAAAAATTAGTATCTACATATTGTTTTACGATGTTTTACTTATATTCAGCACAAAATAAAGATGGTGGCTCTGTTACAATTTTCTTATTGGTCGAAAAAACAGTCGAAGATGGAATGAAAATTCTGAAACCGTATACGGTTTACATAATATATAAATGACATTTATAAATAATTATCACTAGAAATAATTTACTTTTTTATCTGCACTTTAGAATCGAATTTCATTCTACTTGCCATGTGTTCATAGAATCATAGAATCGTAGAGTTGGAAGGGACCTCCTGGGCCATCTGGTCCAACCCCCTGCTCAAAGCAGGATTTGCTAAATCATCCCAGTCAGATGTCTGTCCAGCCTCTGTTTGAAGACTTCCATTGAAGGAGAACTCACCACTTCTCGTGGCAGCTTGTTCCACTCATTGATCACTCTAACTGTCAAAAAGTTTTTTCTAATATCTAATCTGTGTCTCCTCCCATTCAGTTTCATCCCATTGCTTCTAGTCTTTCCTTGTGCAAATGAGAATAAAGTTGATCCTTCTACAATGTGACAGCCCTTTAGATATTTGTAGACAGCTATTAAGTCTCCTCTCAGTCTTCTCTTTTGCAAACTAAACATTCCCAAATCCTGCAACCTTTCCTCATAAGACAGGGTTTGCAGACCGGTCACCATTACTGAACTAAATTACGAAGCCAAAATTCATCTACCAAGTCATCATGAGTGATAGTGATGCTGGATCTAGTTTCCGCCATAATCCAAGAAAACGTGTTTGCAGGTTAGTATCATTTTGTGAAAAGCCAATAATGTAGTATTGTGTAGTATTTCGGAAAATTATTTATTTTTCATTTTTTCATATTTACAGATTTACGTCTGACGAAATAATGCGAATGCTAGAAGAATCTGATTCTGAGCATGAGGAAGAACCATATGTTGCATCTGATGATGAAAACTATGTACCACAAGTGGATGTTACTGAAGAAGATTCAGACATGGAACAAGAAATGGTCATAGAGCAGGAAAAAGAATACGACTCAGACGAAAGTGTTGAGGATGAGTCTGTGCCTCAAAGTGCAGGCGACATTTGGACTGCTAAGGATAAAACTCAATGGTGTAGTGATCCACTGCCAAATGCACAAACAAAATCTCGTAATGTCCTACAACAAAGAGGTGGCCCTGCAGCAATCAGCAACCTGTATACAGCAAAAGAGATATTCAAGTCAATCATGACTCCCGAGATGTGTGACATCATATTACGAGAAACGAATCGAAAGGCCAAGAGAGTTTGTGATGCTTACAACAGCGAACTGGTACAACGTTTTCCTGATTCTTCTGAACGGCCACCACAAAAAACATTCAAGCAATTTACTGAAACTGAACTCCATGCATTTTTGGGCATACTGATTGCTGCTGGTGTGCACAGAGACAACAAAGAGAATCTGGAGGAAATGTGGAATGTTGATGCTCTGCCTCTTATACGTGCAGCCATGTCTCGTGACCGCTTCAAGATGATACTCAGATTTATCAGATTTGACAACGAAAATACACGTGCAGAACGTGTGCAAACAGATAAAGCTGCACCAATATGGGACATCTGGACAATGCTGAACAGAAATCTGAAGAGAGCCTACAAGCCATATAATTGTATCACCGTCGACGAGCAATTATTTCCATTTAGAGGCCATACTAAATTTACCCAGTATATACCGTCAAAACCAGCTAAATATGGCATAAAGATTTTCTGGGCTTGTGACTCGTCAAACGCCTACCCATTACAAGGTCAGCTCTACACTGGGAAACCAACTGATGGTCCTCGACAAGTAAACATTGGTAAACGAACAGTATTGGACCTAGTGAGCTCCTATAAAGGCTCTGGAAGAAATGTCACCACCGATAACTTCTTTACAACCATGGAACTAGCTAAGGTATTGAACTCCTGGAACTGTTGGTACAGTGAGAAAAAACAAAAGGTTCCTACCTAGCAACATGCAGCCTGCCAAAGAAAAGCCTGTAAACTCGACAAATTTTGCCTACAATCATGATGCAACAGTCTGTTCATATGTACCAAAGAAGAACAAATCAGTCGTGCTTATATCATCTATGCACATGACAGGAGAAGTTGAAGAGACACTAGCAGCCAAGCCAGAGATAATAAAATACTACAACAAAACAAAAGGCGGAGTTGATGTTATGGATAAAATGTTGGGAGAGTACACTGTGAAACGACGAACATTACGTTGGCCTCTGGCATTTTTCTACAATATGATTGACGTCACTGGGTTTGCATCCTACATCATCTACAGAGAACACAATCCAAGTTTCAGGACAAAGGATCAACGAAGAAAGTTCCTGAAAGATCTCTCAAATCAGCTGTGTATGCCTGCAAATGAAGATCGTAGTACAAACCGAATGATGATGAGAAACCATTTTCTTCGAGGTGCAGTAGAAATGGTGCTTGGACGATGCATTCTGGTAGCATCGCAAGCAGCAGCTGGCCCTCAAATACCTCATGGTAGTCGTGGACCCTCCCCTGTTGTTGGTAGTTGCTATGTCTGCCGAGACCTGAGGCGAAAACAACGTAAGACTAGAAAGTCTTGTGTGGTTTGTGTGAAACCCATTTGCGATGAACACTCGGTAGCAAAGACAACATGCATTACTTGCGAAGAAAATCAATAAAAAAAGTTTCTTACATTTTCTTTTATAATGTAAATGAACAGTTTTTTTACTTGTTTATAATAATAAAATAGCATTATCATTAAAAAAAATATTATTCTTTTTTCCTTGCATTATCTTCATTCAAAATATATGAGGGTACATTTGTACCTATGCAGTTTGTTATGGATGCAAAAATATCTCGACCCCTTATCTCGGAAGGGGGTGGAGATATTTTATTGAAATTTGGCCAATATATTCTGGACCAAAACTGCAGAGATGTCACGAAATTTCAGCCCTCTACGGCTTTTCGAAAAAAAGTTATTGCAATTTTAAAATGGAATAGGTACAATTGTACCTACTCAGCCGGACGAAAGTTAAAAGGTTAGGCTTTATAATGCTATAATCTATATATGCAATCGTCTTATCATGTCTATCTGTCTGTAACCGAAATTCCGCGTTGCTGACTGGTCATGGCTGTGTATATAAGTTAAAAATTAAAGACCTCTCCATTGTTTGCAGGTGAGAAAACGTGCAAAATTGGCAGTGTATCAAATACTTTTTCCCCACTGTATATATGTGGACAGCGGATTAAAAAATTGTTGAGCGCGTCAACAATATTGACATTTGCATGAAAAAGAGTTTGTCCCCTTCCTGATTTCCTATTCTTTTGCATGTTTGTAAAACTTAAATGTTTCAGAGCAAAAAGCATATTTAAATATTACACAAAGATAACACAAGTAATCACAAAATGCAGTTTTTAAGTGAAGGTCTTTATTATTAATGGAAAATAAACCCAAAACAACTGGGCCCTGTGTGAAAGAGTGAATTCCCACTCCCCTCCTTTAAACTCTTAACAATCGCCATTACGCCTTTTAATGGCGGAAGTTAAGGGTACTTTAACCACAGCGCCGTGAATTAACGGCGCTGAAGAAAAAATATATAGTGCCCCCAGAGTCAGATTTTTTCCGGGGTCTCGGCTGCTGGGGGTAGCCGAGACCCCAGAGAACATGATTTGGGTCGGTTTTTACCGGCCCCCCGGGGTGGCGATTGCCGTCATTAACATATAATGGCGACCGGAAAAAAAAATATTTTGCATTTAATTTTTCTCTCCTCTGATGTGATCGCACATCAGAGGGGAAAGAACTAGGATCCTCCGAGCCCCCCACGGTACCTTATGCACTGGATAAGCTGTCCCCTGGTCCCCCAGCCCTCCTACTTCCTCAGGCAGAAAGAAAATGATAGACGCCTGCGCAGTGCACCCGCCAAAATCTGCCGGCCAGCACCCGGCAGCCAATGAGAATTTTCTCGTTGGCTGCTGGGTTTTGATTACTGTAATAGACCCTATCACAGTGATAAAAAACCCCAATATTTGATAAATATGGCAGCACTTGGGCTGAACATCTCTCTTCTCTCCTTGTAGTTTTTATGGGAGTGAAGATAGATAGATTACAGTTGAAGTGCTGCCCTGTCAGAGTTTATAAAGCATATTTTTTGCATCCTATTTACCTACCCGCGCTCTCCATTGTCATTGTCATATATTTTTCTATAATTTTTTTAAAATAATTTTTTACAGTTATGGTTAGGGTTACGCTTATTAGGGTTAGGGTTAACTGGAAAAAAATACTAGAGTTAGATTAGGCTTAGTTTTTCGTTAGTCAGGGAAATGAATAAAATGGCCCGCAGAACTTTCAGCGCAGAGCAAGTTTACATCCTGCTTTGCTCTGGCAGCTCCGGCAGTGAAACAGAATCTGCATCAGAATCTGAAGTAGAGCCATTTTCAGACAGTAATGACTCTTCCTCCATGGGATCCCCCAGCCTGATGATAAAGGAGTTGGTCGTCACTGCTGAAGCTTCAGAGGCTGGACCAAGTACCACAGTCCTCCCATCGCTGTGGTATAATGACACCTCATTTTCCCTTTAAATTTTTCTGCAGTCCCTGGAATAAGAGTAGTTGTCGCCAATTTTACCCCCATTGATTTTTTCCAAATTTTCGTTAGCCCCAAAGTCCTAAAATTAATCATCCACCAAACAAACCTTTATGCCCGACAATACATTTCCCAAAAACAAACTGCCTTTCATTCCCATTCCTGGATCCTCACAAATGTCCCTGAAATAACCTTACCCTGAATATGGGTTTAGTAAAAAAAAAACACACTCCACTCTTACTGGGAAACAAAAGCTGTCCACAGCACCCCTGTATTTGCAGCCATCATGTCCTTTACGGAGCCTGATGAGATTCCTCCACTTCAGTGGCAATTCCCAAGCCCTCCCCCAAGAACTGACCCAAACTATGATCGGCTAAATAAATTGAGACCCCTAATTTCGCTCCTACAAAATTAATTTCTAAAGTCCTTGATGAGTTACAAGGGTCATCTGTCATTCCGCCAGTTTATCCCCTCCAAATGTGCCAAATACAGCATAAAATGATGCAAAACTTGTGAGAGATCATCAAGGTACACTTCCACCTTCCTAATTTATGAAGGTAGGAACCTCCATGTAAAACCCCCAAATGGTGTGCTGTCTATTATTATAGAGAAAGCTGTGTGTTCAGTACTCACAATGGTGCCATATTAAATATATTTTTGAACACATGAAAAACTAATACAATAAAATTTGAGGTGTATTCTTCAGAACATACAAAAAAGAACCATAAAAGAGACAGTGAAAAAAATGCAATTTGTAAATGTTCAAACTTGTGTTGCATCAACTGCATAGAAAATGGTGGCATCAAACTACTTACTACCTCACTAGATAAATAGATCAGAGGGTTCAATTTATAAAAAAGACATTTATAGGGGATTTCTGTTGCTCTTAAACCACACAGGCTATGCAAATATGACAATCTATTTCAAATAAAGCCAAATTTGTCAAAATGTGCCCCTTCCTGTCTGAGCCCTGCCGTTTGTCCAAACAGAACTTTTTAACTACATTTGGGATATTGTCGCGCTCATAAGAAAGTGAATAACAAATTGTGAGGTCCACTTTTGGTGTAATATCTGACAAAAGTGAGAAATTAAGGTCTAAAATAAATTTTTTGTGAAAAAATGAACTTTTTCAATATGACAACCTAATGTTATCAAATTCTGTGTCGTATCTGTGGGTTCAAATTGCTCAATATACCCCTTGATTAAATCTTTGAGGGGTGTAGTTTCCAAAATGGTGTCAGTTTTGGAGGGTGTCTGCTGTTTAGGCACATATCCAAACCCGACATGGCATCCGCTCTCACAATTTTGAGATTAAAAAGTCAAAGTGCGCTCCTTCCCTTTCAAGCTCTGCTGTGCACCCAATCAGTGGTTTACCTCCACATATGAGGTATCAGCATACTCAGGACAATTTTCACAACAACTGTTTTGGTCCAATTTATCTTGATACCCTTGAGAAAAAAAAATTTGGGGTGAAAAGATCATTTTTTGAAAAAAAAACCATGATTTTTTAGTTTTACGGCTCTACATTATAAACTTCTGTGAAGCACTTGGGGGTTCAAAGTGCTCACCATACATCTAGATAAGTTCCTTAGGGATAAAACCAAAACCAGAGATATTCAGAGTGCTGACTATTTTATTTATTATAATTCACATCCCAAAAAAGTTACTCAAGACAGTATATTATCAAAAGAATATTATTTGTATCTCACAATTTTTATAAAAATACGATTAAAAACACATGCACAATTTGTGTGCAGGGGGCACGAAGAGACACAATATGGCCAGAAGTAAAACATATATAGCATTCAGTAAATGTCAGAAAGTCAGCGATATAAACCAATATGCATAATCAATATACATAATAAAAATAAATATAAATAAAAATAAAGTACATATATATTCTCACCCAAATATGCAGAACATGTGTATATATATATATATATATATATATATATATATATATATATATAAATATATATATATATATATTGTGGTGCAGTGACCGCTGTGTCCGCTAGGGGGCACTGTGTGGGTGTCCCAGGACAGCCGTATAAGCATTTGCATTGCCCTGATAGGTGTAGGATACTGAAAGATCATAATGATCAGCAGAGGTACTGCTGAGTAGTACGTTCCGTTACAATGTGTCAGGGAAGCCTGTGTGTGGCTGTGTGCAATAGGACCTTGGGTGAGGTCATAGTCATGTGATCACCTGTGGGTGTGGTTATGGACCATATAAGGTACCTGAGGTCTGGTCACATGGGGTGAATGTCCCGTGAGGAGAAGGATCTCCTCACTAACAGCACGTGTGGATGCTGTGACTAATGGCGATGTGTGCCTGACCGTTCCCAGGGAGAGGGAAGGAAAGTTTGCAGTGTAAAGCAGCATGCAAGGTAACCCGGAGACGGGACTGCTACTGAGAGACTGTATAGCCTGCTGGCTAGATGAAGCACAGCCTGTGTGATTAGGAGGACTAAAGGGGAGCAGAGCTCCAGTGTGAAGATACCCTGCTGTCTGCTGTAAGACTGTTGCATGTTACTGCTGGAGGTTTATGAAGATGAATAAACTTCATGGACTATGATTTGTTGGAAAATCCTGTGCCGGATGTGTTTTTTTGATCGCTGCAAGCGAGAACCCCCTACTTACATGACAGCGCTACCTCACAATATAAAGATCAAAATTATAAATATAAAGTGTCCTGTGCATATATAAATAAACCATTTATTAATTATATCCCAAAAATTAGTGTGGTAATGTTTATTTTAATAAAGAACCACCTTAAAAATAAAGAAATATATAAAATTGCTCAGTGCAAAAAATAGAAGAGGCTAAATAACCTCCACTTCATAGAGGTGGAAAATAACCAATAAAATATTGAGTGGAAAAAATATAATAACTTAATGCTGCTATGGATCACTGCTGACTACTGCCAGCCACCAACACCAATGTACCATATGGTTACTGACCAGAATCTCCTCCTGCCCCCTGCACACCACACTCCAACGCACGTTTCGCTCTTGTTTCATCAGGGAGTGGTGTGAGCAGTGGGTAGAGAGGATTAAATAGGGAGCTATCAGCTGTGGACAATATACAATTAGGAGCGTCATGGTTACATGGCACCGCTATGGGCATAAACATCCGCCATCCTCCCCCGTCAGAAACCTGGAAGTGCAACACCTAGTGCGACTGACATCACAGTCAGTGATGCAGATCCTCAGAGACCAATCACGGGAAGGGGCGGCCGCATGCGCAATGCGGCACTCGGCGCTCCCGCAGCCCTGTGAAAAGTGGGAAGAACAATATATAAAAACCATCATATGGGCAAAAATGCATCTTGCTGGTGATTGTGAAAAGTTTCCATAGAAAAGATAGAATTTATTTCAAGCAAAATAGGAAATCCGCGTGATTAGTGAAAATACATAATTAATAAAATGATGCAGGTCCTTTAGAGACCAATCAAGGGAAAGGGCGGGCGCATGCGCAATACAGCGCTCAGCGCTCTCTCAGCCATATTGAAAGTGGTAGAATTAATATAGAAAAGATCTATCATATGGGCAAACATGCATCTTTCTAATAATTTGTATAGAAGGCTTCCATTCTTAGTCTTCCTATGTAAAAGCCTAATATTTATTAACCCACAAAATTCCCATTATATCCACAAGTTATGTTTGCTCCTAAAAATAAAAATAGAAAAATAATGAATAAAAATAAAAACTAAAAATTAGAACATGAAAAATTAAAATGGAAAAATTAAAAAATAATATATATTCCCCTGCAGAGATACCTATGGAGAAAAAAGAATTTATGCATACATTGTTCATACAATATATATTATACATAAAATTACAAATATTTAAACAAAATTTTTATAAAAACTGGAAAAACCCCACTGTTCATTAAGACCCTTCGGGGTCATGCTTTGCAAGTTGGTAATCCACCTACATTCTTTTTGTGCCAAATTTTTACTTAAATCCCCTCTTCTGTTGCCTGGATACAGTGGGTCAATTCCTCTTACTTGAAGCAAGTGGGATTGGCCGGGATGAAAGTGATGAAAATGTCTTGCCAAAGGTTTAAGTTTTAGAATACTTTCAACATCATTCACATCTATTTTTTCCTCTGCCCGAATGTCTTTAATATGTTCCAGAATTCTTACCGCAACTCTCTTGTGGTCATTCCCACATAAATGGTATTGCAGGGACAACTTGTCAAATAAATGATCATGGATGTCCGACAATTGATGAAATGTAAGACTTTAAATTCTCATTTTCCCAATGAATCATGGAAGGTATTAGTCTTCACCACATATTGGCAAGCTTTGCACGTACCACATTTATAGGACCCCCATTTAGGGCCTTGAAATTCAAAAATATACCGGGAAACTGGAGGAACGTAATGACTATAGCTCAATGAACCACGCAGAGTTTTGCTGCGTTTGGCAATAATCGACGGGCGTTCTGGTAATATTTTGGAAAGGGTTGGATCTTGTAAAAGAATAGGCCAAAATTTCCCAATAATATCATTCATTTCTCGCCATCTTGAATGATAATTCGTTATAAAACAAACCTGTCCGTCGTTTTCTTTTGATCTTGTTTTTGATTTTAAAAGGGATTGGCGATCTGTTTCTTTAGCTTCAATGTAGGCTTTCTGAATATCATTTGCACGATAGCCCCTTTGTAAAAACCTAAAGGTGAGTTCTTTAGCTTGTGATTCAAATATTTCTTCTTGATCACATATCCTCCTTGTACAGAGAAATTGGCCTTTGGGTATGGCTCTTATGACATGGGTAGGATGAGATGATCTGGCATGGAGAAGTGAATTAACACTTGATTCCTTTCTAAAGATCTTGGTATGGAGCTGTCCGGATTCATCTACCGAAATTGCCAAATCCAAAAAATGGATTGAATCTTGTTTGATGGTCCAGGTAAGTTTAATATTTGAAGTGTTATTATTTAAATATTTAAGATATTCCTCCAATTCGATTCTTGATCACTGCCAGACAAATAGAACATCATCAATAAATCTCATCCATAGCGTCACTGACCCCACAAAAGTAGAGTCTATATTTAAGATGTATTCATGCTCCCATAATCCCATAAAGAGATTTGCATAAGATGGTGCAAAGGCCACACCCATGGCTACACCTCTTTTCTGAAGATAAAATGTATCTTTAAAAACAAAGTAATTATGAGATAAAGCAAATTCCAACAATCTTATAAGAAATCCCACTAACTGGTCATCAAGTTTTAGACTAGATAAGTAGCGTCTGGCTGCATTCAGGCCTTGTTCGTGTGGTATCGATGTATATAGGGATTCTACATCACAAGTAATGAGAAACATATCCCCACTTATATATACCCCATCTAATCTTTGTAATGCCTCTGTTGTATCCTTAATATATGATGGCAATTTGGACACAATTGGTTTCAAATAATAATCCAAGAATTGTGAAATTGGTTCCAGAAGGCCACCATTACCCGATATAATTGGGCGTCCCGGAGGATCCGTCATACTTTTCTGCACTTTTGGTAGTACATGAAATGTTGGGACTGTTGGTGATATAATACGTAAACCCTTCCAGATCTTCTTTGTTATAATGCCATCTTCCAATGCCAAATCAAGGATATCAAATAGTTCCTTTTGATATACCAGGGTTGGATCATGACTGAGGTAAACGTTGATAACATGCTGGATCATGTAATTGTCTAAAAATTTCCCTCTCATATTGTGTACATGGCCATATCACAATATTCCCACCTTTATCTGATGGTTTGATGACAATTCCTTTTATCTTATTTAATTCACCTAATGCTTCTCTTTGAACTCAATAGATGAGTTCAATGTTAAAGGAGGGAAATGTTTTGATTTTTTATTAATGAAAGTTGGAAGGTTACCTGGCACATTGTCTTGTTCAGTCAAGAGGTCTTCTAATGCCTGTATCGCCGCCAATTTCTCTTCTGTAGAGAAAACACCATTATGTGAAAGTTTATCATTGTGGTATTTTTTCAATAATAATTTTCGTGCAAAAAGAAAAGTATCTTTAATCACAGTAAAGTGATCCATTTTTGCAGTGGGACAAAAACCAAGTCCTATCAAGAGAACTGAAATCTGGGCAGAAGTTAAAACAATATCTGACAAATTTATTACCTTCAAGATGCCATCATGATTCGATTCTTGTTCCTTACTGTTGAATTTTTTTTTTGTAGCCACAAATCTTGTGTTGTATCGTACAGAGATTTCTGAGGAATCGCTTGTAGGATTAGTTAATGAGCCAACTGAGCTGTTACTTATCAAGGAACTTAATGATTCAGTTCTCTTCAGTTTTGACTTATTCTGCCACTTATATACTTTATTGGTTTGATGATCTTGTAAATCACGGTGAAATTTCGTCAATTTGAGTTTCTGGATTTCAGATTCCCATTTAGTGAAGGATAATTTTAAATCTTCATCTAATTTAGTTAGTTGTTCAGTGTAAATTTTTTTCTGAATTTTTTCCTGTATTTCTTTAATATTATTCTCCATAATTTCCAAATTCTTTTTGTCTACGTCAATAAGGATCTCTAAGAAGGAACGAGAGCAAGTATTACATGTATCTTCCCATTATTTATCAATATTTCATCCTCCATCGGGAAACATGGGAATATTTGAACACGTAAACCACGTGGAATTAAGTTACGTTGCAAATATTGCTCTAATGAGCATTTAATCCACCATGTTTTTGCCCTTTTATATCATAAATCCTTCAACATCAATTCATCATTTCCGCTCTCATTAATGCCTTCTATATTAGTTCGTCCAGTATCCTTAAATATTGAGGATAATTGTGATAGCCAATTACAATCACGATTTTTGTAATCCATTATCTATGGTCTCTTTCCAAACTTGAAAACAAGATAAATACCTATATGGAAAAAAAATACCAACAGTAGAAAAATATATAATCACAAGACTCAAAATATCAAAAAGATATAAAACCAAAACCAGAGATATTCAGAGTGCTGACTATTTTATTTATTATAATTCACATCCAAAAAATTTTTTAAACTCAAAGATACTCAAGACAGTATATTATCACAAGAATTTTATTTGTATCTCACAATATTTATAAAAATATGATTAAAAACACATGCACAATTGGTGTGCAGGGGTACCAAGAGACACAATATGGCCAGTAGTAAAACACAATATGGCCAGCAGTAAAACATATATAGCGTTCAGTAAATGTCAGAAAGTCAGTGATATGATCCAATATGCATAATCAATATACATTAATAAAAATAAATATAAATAAAAATAAAGTACATATATTCTCACCCAAATATGCAGAAAATGTGTATATATTGTGAGGTAGCGCTGTCATTCAGGGTTGGGGGACACTCGCTTGCAGCGATAAAAAACACATCCGGCACAGGATTTTCCAACAAATCATAGTCTATGAGGTTTATTCATCCTTCATAAACCTCCAGCAGCAATATACACAGCATTACAGGAGAGCCTCCATTATACAGGCTATTTAGCCCCAGGGTTATCTCACCCACGTCGGGGTTCCCATATGGCTGTTTCTCCAGGCCGCAGAAGTCCACTCACTCCTCAGGGACTCTCAGATACTGGCCGCCATTACACACACAGCCGCTCCACAGGCTGCTGTTAGTGAGGAGATCCTTCTCCTCACGGGACCTTCCAAACTGGACCAATCAGGTCCCAGCATTCACTCCATGTGACCTAACCTGGCCACATTATATGGTCCATAGCCACGCCCACCGGGTCACATGACTAGGACCTCACCACAGGTCCTTCACACAGACATATATACTTTACAATAGCATTCATAAACATACATATGTCTCTATCTCAAGGTCACCCACCTTGAGATACATAATGGCTCTTCAACCACTCACACTCTTGGGACATCCACACAGCGCCCCCTCGTGGACACAGTGGTCATTACACCACATACCTCCCCCCTATGTTCAAACTTGTGGGGTTGAACACACAACATCACACCAGGGTCTCGAGACCGGGCACGTATTGCACCTTGCCCCACAGGTCGAGAGAACTGTCTCCATTTGTCATACGGCCTCATCTCTACATTAGGCCTCCCCCGCCCCCAGCGGTCATAATACCGGTCATTGTCTTTGACCCTCCAGTCACGGTCTGTCTGCATCATCAGACACTGTTTAGTCACCACACTGTTACAGTGCCCCTTGTCACCTGATCTTTCTCTCATTGACCGTCTCTCTCGGTTGGTGCGGTCATAAGTCTTAGTCGATCCTGCTGTCTGGCACGAGTCTGACTCAGTCAACGTCTCACAGGAACTACAGCCCTTCAACCTCGTACGGTCTGTCGAATTGCCACTCGCTGACATTCTTCGGCCATCTGCCATGTCACTTCTTGGCGGTACCCCTGGGGTCCTTATATCTTGGTATGAAGGCGGCCGCCACCTGGTATTCCGCACTTCTTTATTAATCCCCTGGCGGTCCAGCTTCAACTGTTCAATCTCTTGCAGGTACCCCACTCTATACTCCAAGAGCAATTGAAAGTTCCTCAGGCTTTTCATGGAGCCAACCACCATCATGGGAATCCTTCCCACTTCACCAGACACCTGGTCTTCGTCATCAGGAGGGATCCTCACCCTCACCACACCGGAGACATTCACAAGGTCCTGCATTACCTTCCCGGACCTTCCAATGATTCTCCCAATCAGAGCTTTGGGTACCGGAACCACATCTTTCCTCAAACCCAACCGATCCATAGCCTCTCTTGCTATCTCTAGGCGTTGAGCAGCCTTCATATTACTCCGCCTAACCAATTGTTTGACACGTAGACACTGCAAATGCATCTCTTTCAGGACAGCTACTCGGTTTGATGTGTTTTCCCTAGCTGATACTATCACCAACTGCCGAGTCTCAGGTGCCCAGTGCACCTTACACGCTTTGACCGCCTCTTTGAAAGCCTCATGCACACCTTCTTCAGCACAGGCTTCTTGCATGTCTTCTGGTACATCAATTACAACCTTGAAGGTCGTGGACTTGCTCTCATCCTGGACAGATGGCTCTGGGTTCCCCACGGACACTTCCCTCAAGATTTCTGTCATGACCGGATGACTGTCTTGTGCAGCTCTTGGCTCACCATCTTCCTGAAATTTACAGTCTTCACGACCCTTTTCCAAGATGGGCTTTGTCAGTTCTGCCTTGCTATCAGTCGGGGATGGCCGCTGTACGTCTTCGCCCATCCACTTCTTCTCCCACAGAAGACCTTTTACTACTCCACTGAGTTCTTGCAGAACTTTATCTCGCTCCTCTGCCAGGTAGCGACGCTCATCCTCTCTCCTGAGAATCTCCTGTTGATGCTTCTCTTGGGCCTCTCTGAGCACCTCCATATCCTTCACTATAGCTTTGTTCATAGTTTGACACGCTGACAGGTGACCCCTGAGCTCAGAGACTTCCTTCTCCAGCTCATCCACTCTGTGCTCAGCTGTTTGTCTCAGGCCTCTTTCTTGTTTGACACATTCATCCACCTCCTCTCTGAGGGCCTTATTCAGTCCTTGCCACGTTACCATATGGCCTTTGAGCTCAGAGACTTCTTTCTCTAGCCCTTCTATTCTGTGCTCCCTTTCTTTCTCAGAGCCACAGTCACCCCCAGAGATTAAGTCATCCCTCCAGTTACTCACTAACCGTGTGACTACTTCCGCCGTCTTACCCACCAGGTCAGCGTCAGTTTTGTCACGAGATGTCAGGTCCGTCCATTGGGCTGACATACCCCTTTTCCCAGTCACTTCCACCTCTGACCTCTCCCCATCAGGAACCGTCACCGTCTTAATATCTGTTAGCCCAACTATCGGAACGTCTCCCTTCTCGTACCATAGGTCATCCAACATGACAAAGTCCCGGCCGCCCTCCAAGGTATACACCAAGTCTGGTGGTATCCCGCCACCTTGGCACTCACTGCCTCCAGGCCCCTCAAACACCACTCTGTCTAGCATATAGTTCACCGTGACCCCATGTTTACAGCGAACCTGGGCCATTTTCTCGGTCAGACAGAAAGTGAGAGGAGTTCCTATCAGAGTCACCTGACTCTTGGAGTCCAACCGTCCCGAGATTCCTTCCCGGTGCAGCATCACTGTACACACTTGCGGCCCGTCATGCTCCGGAAAGTATATCCCACATTCTGGAAACGACATACACGTACACTGCAGTTTCCCAGACATACCCACTGAGTCACCCAGTGCTGTCACTTCTTCAAACTTGGCCCCTTTCTGGACCACCACCCCACTTTGGGTTGCCGCCCCCTCCCGGAACTCTACCCCTTTTTGGGTTACCATGCCAATTTGGGTCACCGCCCCCTTCTGGGACTCCACCTCTTTTTTGGTTACCACCCCCATTTGGGACTCCACCCCCTTTTGGGCTACCACCCCAATTTGGGTCACCTCCCCCTTTTGGGACTCCACCCCCTTTCGGGATCTCCCCATGTCTGTTATACCGGTCTTCTCAGACCACAGTTCACACCACACAGTTTATGTCTCTCACGATACCAGACAAGTCCTTGTTTGCACCACCACAGCTCCTGCTGTCACCGATACACTGGCACCACCGGCTGCTGTTCACACACACAGCGGCTGGAGTCACTGCAGCTCCTGCTGCGCCGTCTTCATGGACCCGCCGATCCACCAGAAGCCGCTTGTCACCTTCGTGACCCCACTGAGCCACACCAAGCCGCTTGTCACCTTCTTGACTCCCACTGAGCCACCGCAGGCTGAGTCGAGAAAAAGAAAAAAAACACACCACAAAAAAAACTCACGTGTCCTGACTGTGCGCTATTCAGGACGCTCCTGTCTCCACCTGAGACCGTCCAACACACAGGGCGCACCGGGTGAGATTCAGGGAGCGACCCTCCTCCCAGGGTCTCCCAACACACCGGTCTCACCAGTTCCAGGGGCTCAGCGAGTGCTCTTCAGGACATCCGTCTCCACCTGAGACTGCCCAACACACGCCTCACCAGGTCCAAGGTCATAGCACGTGTTCCAGGGATCCGATTCCTCTCCCAGAACCTCCCAACACTGACCCTCCAGGACCTTGCTCACTGAACCCTCCAGGAACACAGTCTTTACCACTGACCCAGGTCAGTAAAACACTTTTTTTTTTTTTCCTTCTTTCCCGACCGGCACCTGCTGGCCGCGCAGGTTCTCGGACCTCTCTACCGCAGAGGTATCCTATAAGTCTTTGCCACTGACTCCTGTCAGCACATCACATGGCTTTAAGACCGTCAGCCCTCCTGGCTCAGCGTTGCCCCCAGCAACCGAATCTGCAGTCCTTTTCCGTTGCCCCTAGCAACAAGGCTACAATATTGCCATTTGCTTTCTCCACCATATGTGAGGTAGCACTGTCATTCAGGGTTGGGGGACACTCGCTTGCAGTGATAAAAAACACATCCGGCACAGGATTTTCCAACAAATCATAGTCTATGAGGTTTATTCATCCTTCATAAACCTCCAGCAGCAATATACACAGCATTACAGGAGAGCCTCCATTATACAGGCTATTTAGCCCCAGGGTTATCTCACCCACGTCGGGGTTCCCATATGGCTGTTTCTCCAGGCCGCAGAAGTCCACTCACTCCTCAGGGACTCTCAGATACTGGCCGCCATTACACACACAGCCGCTCCACAGGCTGCTGTTAGTGAGGAGATCCTTCTCCTCACGGGACGTTCCAAACTGGACCAATCAGGTCCCAGCATTCACTCCATGTGACCTAACCTGGCCACATTATATGGTCCATAGCCACGCCCACTGGGTCACATGACTAGGACCTCACCACAGGTCCTTCACACAGACATATATACTTTACAATAGCATTCATAAACATACACATGTCTCTATCTCAAGGTCACCCACCTTGAGATACATAATGGCTCTTCAACCACTCACACTCTTGGGACATCCACACAGCGCCCCCTCGTGGACACAGTGGTCATTACACCACAATATATATATATCAAAAATTATAAATATAAAGTGTCCTGTGCATATATAAATAAACCATTTATTAATTATATCCCATAAATTAGTGTGGTAAGATTTATTTTAATATACAACCACTCCTTAGGGAGTCTAGTTTTCAAAATGGTATCATGGGGTTTCCACTGTTTAAGCACATCAGGGGCTCTTCAAATGTAACATGACATCCAATCTCAATTCCAGCCAATTCCGCCTTGAAAAAGTCAAACGGCACGCCTTCCCTTCCAAGCTCTGCTGTGCACCCAGAGGTTTACCCCCACATATGGTTATTAGCATACTCAAGACAAATTGCACAACAACTTTTGGGGTCCAATTCCTCTTGCTACTCTTGGAAAAATGAAAAAATTCATTCTTCTGTGAAGTACTTGAGCACTGAAAATGCCCACCACACATTTAGATAAATTCCATAGGGTGTCTAGTTTCCAAAATGGTGTCACTTGTGGGGGTTTTTCACTGATTAGGCACATACGGGGCTCTTCAAATGTGACATGACATCCAATCTCAATTCCAGCCAATTCTGCCTTGAAAAATTCAAACGGCGCTCCTTCCCTTCTGAGCTCTGCCGTGCAACCAAACAGAGGTTTACCCCCATATTTGTGTTATCAGCATACTTAGGAAAAATTGCACAACAAATTTTGGGGTATAATTTTTCTTGCTACTTTTGGTATAATAAAAGATTATGGGTGAAAAGATCATTTTTGTGAAAAAATAAGATTTTTTATTTTTATGGCTCAACATTATAAACTTCTGTGAAGCAATTGGGGGCTCAAAGTGCTTACCACTTATCTAGATAAGTTCCTTAGGGGGTCTAGTTTCCAAAATGAAAAAGAAAAAATGCCAGCTTACCCGGTTGGTTCAAAAGATAAGCTGCTATACTGTATAGGCTCTCAGCAACGGATAAATGACAGGAGCTCTTGCCAACAATAATTGCGAAAAGGAGATAAATCCAGCGAGCCAAGTTTGAAGTACATAAAAAATCTTTTTATTTATTTCCTACGTAGATTAAAAATATTTATCCATAGCAGCATATTATAGATATAAGCAAAGATAGGAAAAATTACTGCTGTAAAGCGCACGGCAAGACGCGTTTCGGCTAAACCTTTATCATTGCCATAATACACATTGCTATTTTTCTGGGATATAAGAAGGAAAAGATCCTAAGATAGGTGGTGCTATAGTTGATTAAGCGTTAATAGATCACACTTGTGGGCATCCACCTATAAGATTAACTATTTGAAACAAGTGTTAACACTAACAAAAGCTAATACGCTAGCAGTAATTTTTCCATATATTTTACAAATATTTTACAATACATGATATAACAGAATATATATACAGAGATTTTATTCTCATGTTATCCTCCACAATACTTCCATAATATAATTTTTGCTCAAAAAAGTATATTTATAAACTTAGGACAGAGCAGGTTGTAATTATTAACATAAGAATCATAATTTTAGGATTTTTAATAAATTCTAATTAGATCTTGTCTATTGTTTAAGCCAATTGGCATCCTAGTTTCCAAAGTAAAAATCCAAGCAGATTCTCTGTTAAGTAGTTTACGTTTTCTATCGCCCCCTCTGGTAGACCGTGTTACTAACTCTATTGCTTTAAACCTGAAGCTATCAAAATTGCCAGAATGATATTGTGAAAAATGTCTGGAGACCGCTGATGGATTGAAGCTGGAGGGGTTAATAGCATCAGAAATGTGTCTTCTAATTCTTTTCCTCAGTTTTCCCGTTGTACAACCTATACACTGTTTACAACATGATGTACAGTCAATCAAATATACTACGTAGGTGGAATTACAGTTCAAAAAACTGTTAATAAGATATTCTTTGTTGCTATGGAATGAGGAAAATTTGTTGATTTTATGTGCATATTGACAACAAGTACATCTCTTATTTCCACATTTAAAAAACCCCTTTAAATTCAGCCAGATGTCACTGGTCTCCAGCGAGGAATTCAAATACAGACTAGGCGATAGTTTATCCTGCAAAGTGGGGGCTTTTTATGATACATAAGTAATTTGGTTTTCTGCAATAATTTGTTTTAGTTTTGGATCCTGGCTTAACACTGGAATATATTTCTTTATAATAGAGACTATGTTGTTATACTGAAGACTATATGGAGTAGAGAAATTTTTTTTTTTATTATTTGGAAATTGTGTTTTTTTTGTTGTTTTTTTATTTATTATTAAATCCTTTCTATCAATATCCTTGACTATTTTAGTTGCTCTCTGTAACATCCAATTTGGATATCCTCTATTTTTTAGTCTCATATTAACTAATTCCTGTGCATTTTTATATGTTTTTGGATCAGTCGAATTTCGTTTATACCTTATAAGCTCTCCTATGGGGATGTTTTTTATCACATGTTGAGGATGGCAAGAATCAGCTGCCAGTAATGTATTTTTGGCAGTGCTTTTGTGGTAGGGGCTAATAAAGATTCTTTTATTATCATTTTCATCTAGACCTGCTGTTAATGTGACATCTAGAAAATTCACTGAATTTTTATTCCAAAAATGTGTAAAGGCTAAGCTGAAATCATTCACATTAATGCTGTTTATAAAACTGGAGGCTTCCTCCTGTGTTCCTTTCCATATAATGACTAAGTCATCTATATAACGCCCTGTCCACACCAGGCTTTTAGAAAAAAGGTTGGAGTCAGCATATAGGACCAATTCCTCCCATCTGGCCATAACTAAATTTGCCAGAGACGGGGAGAACTTGGCCCCCATGCTGACTCCAGTCTTCTGCAGAAAAAATCTGCTATTAAAAGAGAAATAATTGTGACTAAGTAAAAACCTTACTGCCATTACCAAAAAATCCTTGATTTCTATAGCATAATTACTAAATGTTTCTAAGTGGTAAATTAAGGAATCTATAGGCACCCCATGAGGGATCGATGGATATAATGAAGCTACATCACTTGTAATCCAGGAGTATTGATCATCCCATGCAAAATTTTCCATCATGGTAACTAAAGCTTTGGTATCTCTGATGTAACTAGGGATTTCTTTCACCAGAGGCTGTAAGTAATGATCCACCCATTCTCCTAATCTCTCTCCCAAAGATACAATACCTGCCACTATAGGACGTAGTGGAGGTGGAAATAAATCCTTATGGACCTTAGGAAGGGAATGGTAAATAGGAACAAATGGACAGGTGACATGTAAATAGTCAAATAACCTCTGTGTTAGAGCCCCATTGAATAAGCCCTCCTCTAGCAATGCTTTAAGCTCCCCATTAAATCATTAAATTCAATAGTAGGATCATAGAATATTTCTTGATAAGCATTAGAATTCTCAAGGTCTAATAAATTCAACTTTTCATACAATCCTGCATTAAGAATAACTACTCCTCCCCCTTTGTCAGCCTCACGTACTAACAGATCTTTATTACTTATTAAATCCTTTAAAGCCATTCTTTCTTTTGTAGATAAATTATTTCTATTTATAGGATTATTTCTAATTTCTTTATCCAGCTCTATAAGTTCACTTTCCACCAGCTCCTGGAAAGAATCCAGGACTGGTGGACGTGACTTCAGGGGATAAAATTGAGGATTTTTTGTATGAAAGGTTGAATTCAGATCTATATAGCTATCTATGCTTTCACATTGTAGTTTTTTTGCAGACAAAAGTGTTTTTTGTTCTTCATAGGACAACATGATATCTTCATCTATAATAGGCATATCATCATATAACTTTGCAACATTATCATCAGAAAAATGACATTTAATGGTAAAATTGCGTGCCAATTTGTTAACATCTAACAAGGTTTTATACAAATCAAAGTTATACGTCGGACAATAGCCTAGTCCTCTAGATAACAAGGAAATTTGACCTTCCGTTAGTATATAACTAGAGAGGTTTCATATAGGAACCTCTAATACCTCCGATTTTTGTTCCTTTGCAGATTTTTTCTTGCTGGCACTATGGTGTTTCCGCCCGCCTCTTTTCCTCCGTTTTTTGAAACCTTTCTAGAATAAAAAGTCCTTTGTTGTATTCCAGGATTGTATACGCCGTCATTTTCTTCAATAGAAGTGCATAAAGATGAAGAATCCAGAGTGTCCTCTGTAAAATTGTATGAAGAGGAATCTGAACTTTTATTCCCATCTGAGAAAGTCACTTTGTTTCTATTCTGTGTATACAGATTTTTCTTTAATGTAGGGCGTGGATAAGATTGCCAATTATAGACTTTATTTTCTTTGTAGTCTTTCAGATCTCTTTCAAACTTTCTTTTCTTGAATTCATTCTGTCTTGTAATTTTTGAAAGTCCACATGTTGTGAAAATTTAGCCAGATCATTTTTAAGATCTTTGATATCTGTCTGTATGGAAGCTAGGTGAACTTCCTCCTCCTTGATAATCAGTTGAATAAGCTTCAAGGAACATGTGCTGAGAATGTCCTCCCATTTCTTCTGGAATTCCTCACTGAAATGAGCTGTAGCTTTTTTTCGTAATCTTAGTCCACGGGGAATCATCTCCTTTTCAAGATATACATTTAGAGAGTTATGAGTCCACAAAGATTTTATTTCCTTGCTCATTTTATGTTCCAGATTTATGTTCTGCAGATTTTTTCTGCAGAAGACTGGAGTCAGCATGGGGGCCAAGTTCTCCCCGTCTCTGGCAAATTTAGTTATGGCCAGATGGGAGGAATTGGTCCTATATGCTGACTCCAACCTTTTTTCTAAAAGCCTGGTGTGGACAGGGCGTTATATAGATGACTTAATCATTATATGGAAAGGAACACAGGAGGAAGCCTCCAGTTTTATAAACAGCATTAATGTGAATGACTTCAACTTAGCCTTTACACATTTTTGGAATAAAAATTCAGTGAATTTTCTAGATGTCACATTAACAGCAGGTCTATATGAAAATGATAATAAAAAAATCTTAATTAGCCCCTACCGCAAAAGCACTGCCAAAAATACATTACTTGCAGCTGATTCTTGCCATCCTCAACATGTGATAAAAAACATCCCCATAGGAGAGCTTATAAGGTATAAACGAAATTCGACTGATCCAAAAACATATAAAAATGCACAGGAATTAGTTAATATGAGACTAAAAAATAGAGGATATCCAAATTGGATGTTACAGAGAGCAACCAAAATAGTCAAGGATATTGATAGAAAGGATTTAATAATAAATAAAAAAACAACAAAAAAAACACAATTTCCAAATAATAAAAAAAAAATTTTCTCTACTCCATATAGTCTTCAGTATAACAACATAGTCTCTATTATAAAGAAATATATTCCAGTGTTAAGCCAGGATCCAAAACTAAAACAAATTATTAACGCTTAATCAACTATAGCACCACCTATCTTAGGATCTTTTCCTTCTTATATCCCAGAAAAATAGCAATGTGTATTATGGCAATGATAAAGGTCTAGCCGAAACGCGTCTTGCCGTGCGCTTTACAGCAGTAATTTTTCCCATCTCTGCCTATATCTATAATATGCTACTATGGATAAATATTTTTAATCTACGTTTGAAATAAAGAAAAATAGTTTCCAAAATGGTGTCACTTGTGGGGGGTTTCCACTGTTTAGGCACATCAGGGGCTCTCCAAATGCAACATGGCATCCGATCTCAATTCCAGCCAATTCTGTGTTGAAAAAGTCAAACGGTGCTCCTTTCCTTACAAGCTCTGCTGCGCACCCAAACAGTGGTTTACCCCCACATATGAGGTATTGGCGTATTCAGGAGAAATTGCACAACAAATGTTGTGGTTCATTTTCTTTTTTTCCAGTAGTGAAAATAAAAAAAAAATTGGTTCTGAACTAAATTTTTTTGTGAAAAAGTTAAATGTTAATTTTTTCCTTTCACATTTCTTCATTTCCTGAAAAGCACGTAAAAGGTTAATCAACTTCTTGAATGTGGTTTTAATCAGCTTGAGGGGTGCAGTTTTTAGAATGGTGTCACTTTTGGGTGTTTTCTGCCATATAGACCCCTCAAAGTGACTTCAAATGTGAGGTGGTCCCTTAAAAAAATGGTTTTGTAAATTTTGTTGGAAAAATGAGAAATCGCTGGTGAACTTTTAACCCTTATAACTTCCTAACAAAAAAATTGTTTCCAAAATTGTGCAGATGTAAAGTAAACATGTGGAAACCGTTATTTATTAACTATTTTGTGTGACATATTTCTCTGATTTAAGGGGATAAAAATTAAAAGTTTGAAAATTGTGAAATTTTAAAAATTTTCGCTATATTTCTGTTTTTTTCATAAATAAACGCAAGTCATCTCAGAGAAATTTTGCCCCTACCATGAAGTACAATATGTCATGAAAAAACATTCTCAGAATCAGCGGGACCCGTTAAAGCCTTCCAGAGTTATAACCTCATAAAGTGATAGTGGTCAGAATTGTAAAAAATGGCCTGATCATTAAGCTGCAAATTGGCTCAGTCATTAAGGGGTTAGAACATAAATGTTCTGCAGTTTATCACATCTTTGGGAAGCTGAGTTCAAATTGCAAAGCGACACTCAGGCCTACTGACTGCCACACCTCAATCAAGAAATTGCTTAAATAGGACCTGACTGACAAAGTGAAGTGGACCAAAATATCCTCAAAAGTTTGACATCATGCTGTTATCAAAAGAAATTCAGGAACAAATGACAAAGTAATTGAGAACTATCAGTCTGGAAAAGGTTATAAAGCCATTTCTAAAGTTTTGGGACTCCAGCGTACTACAGTGAGAGCCATTATCCACTAGTGGTGAAAGCATAGAACAGTGATGAAGCTTTCCAGGAGTGCATTAACGACTCATCCAAGAGATCACAAAAACTTGCCTCAGCTAATGTCAGTGTTTATGACCACCATAAGAAAGATACCAGGCAAAAATGGCCTGCATGGCAGAGTTCCAAGATGAAAACCACTGCTGAGCAAAAGAACATAAAGGCTCATCTCAGTTTTGCCAAAAACATCTTGAATATTTTTGGGAGAATACTCTGTGGGCTAATGAGACAAAATTTGAACTTTTTGGAAGGTACATGTCCCATTACATCTGGCGTAGAAGTAACACAGCATTTCAGAAAAGGAACATCATACCAATAGTAAAATATGGTGGTAGTACTGTAATGGCCTGGAGCTGTTTTGCTGCTTCAGAACCTGGAAGACTTGATGTGGTAAATGGAACCATGAATTCTAATGTCTGCTAAAAAATTGTGAAGGAGAATATCTAGCCATCTGTTCGTGACCTCAAGCTAAAGCGCACTTCGGTTATACAGCAGGACAACCATCCAAAGCACATAAGCAAGTCCACCTCTGAGGATTTTGGAATGGCCTAGTGAAAGTGCTGACTTTAATCCGATGGAAATGCAGTGGCATGATCTTAAAAAGGCAGTTTATGCTTGGAACCTTCCAATGTGGCTGTATTCAACAATTCTGCAAAGATGAGTGGGTCAAAATTCCTATAGAGCAGTGTAAAAGACTCATTTCCAGTTATCGTAAACGTTGGATTGCAGTTGTTGCTAAGGGTGGCCCAACCAGTTATTAAGTTTAGTGGGCAATCACTTTTACACACAGGGCCCTGTAGGTTTTGATTTCCCTTAATAATAAAGACCTTATTTTAAAAACGGCATTTTGCGTTTTCTTGTATTATCCTGGTTTAATATTTGCATTTGTTTGGTAATCTGAAACATTTAAGTGTGACAAACATGCAAAAAAAATAGGAAATCAGGAAGGGGGCAAACACTTTTTCACACAACTGTAAATATATTTCCAAAGGTGTTATTGGTATGAAAATCTCACAAGATGTCAGTAAGAATCCATCCAATCTACAGATGCAAAGAAATCGTACCATAGATGTCTATTTATTAATTTATGTTTAATAATGAAAAATGACACAGGGAAAAATTATTTAACATGCTTGCTGAAATATATTTAATACTTTGTACAAAAGCTTTTGTTGGTGATGACAACTTTAAGGTTCCTCATGAATGGGGAAACTAGTCACATGCATTGCCCAGGTGTAATTTTGGCCCATTCTTACACACAAACACTCATTAAATTTTGATGGCTTCATGGGATCCTTCTATAAGCTCTGAGCTTTAGCTGCTGTCACAAATTTTCGATTGGATTCAGGTCAGGTAATTATCTGCGCATTCTCTCAGCTTTATTTTCTTTCTCTGAAACCAAATGAGTTTCTTTGGCTGTGCATTTGGGATCATTGTGTTGCTGAAATGTCCACCGTTATTTGATCTTCATCATACTAGTAGATGGCAATAGATTTTTTAATCAAGAATGTCTTAGTACATTTGTCCATTCAACTCTTAGTCAATTATTTGAAGTTTGCTAATGTTGTATGCTGAAAAACAGCCCTACATCATGATAGTCACACCTCCAAACTTTTCAATACTTTTTTCCTGAGTCATTTCTCATTATTGCATATAACTTACATATTTACGGACATCTATGGTTTGACTTCTTTTTCTGTGTGGATTAGAAGGGTTGTTGATGAAATATGGTGAGAATTTCATGTCAATAGCACTTTTAGGAATATATTGGTGATGTGTATCTATCTATCTATCTATCTATCTATCCACACACACCATGCAGTTTATAGTCATATTTGTCACTCTACACATACATCCATACAACCATCCTATAACAGTTGCACATGGTTAGCGAGTGAGAAGTAGTATAGGATAATCTTTTTTGCCAGAGTTGGTGTTAACAGTGTCTTGGCTGCAGCAGTCTCCTGGACAAGAGATAGTGCTGAAGCTGAATGTGAAGCGGGGGGAGGATTAGGAGACGTTCATGTGGAAGTGCTCCCGGCTGGCTTGTATCTAAGCCAGTAATGCAGCTACTGGGGAAGCATAGGGGACCGTCGCTTTGGGCCCCGTCACCTGAAGGGGCCCATTTGGAGTCACATCTACTTCTGTCATTAGGCAGAAGGCAGCACTGTGAGGTGTCAAAGACAGGGCGGCAAAATATCCTCTCCCTTGTCTGAGTGAGACTGTGCACAGCAGCTAATCTCAGAGTCTCAGTGCAGTGCACGGTGTAGGCTGGAGCTGACCTGACAAGCTTCTTCCTACAGGCTGGCACAGTTGCATTTAGCTCCATCCCATGCGCAGGCTCTGACTGGTCCACAGATGCTGGACTTCCTATGGGCCATAGTGCCCACCTTAGGTTAAGTGAAGACACATCCTTGCCTTCTGCAGTCACATGGCATGACATAAAGCGACTTGTAACAGTCTTGTAGTTATATACAGGACAACCCATTTAATAATTTCATAATAAGCAAATAATTATTTATATAAATTCTTAAAGGGAACTTATCACTCGATTGTGGGTTTTGGTAACATGAGATGAAAAGTGTACTATGTGGTCCAAACTGTTTGTACAATACCTGACATATTTTTAAACATACACACTGATGATCCTGAGAGATCCTGTTCATAGTAAATTGTATGGCATCCTTACAATTTACCCTGAACAGGATCTTTCACTATCATCCCTAAGTATGTTTGAGAAAGGACTATATAAGAGCAAAGAGTCACGTATTGTACACAAAGTTTGGACTACATAACACATTTTTCATCTGATTTCACCACAACCTCCATTCAAGTGCCAAATTCATTCTAGTTATGGCACGGATAAGGCGGATTTCATCAACCAAGGTACCATTGTAATCTGTATAACGGCGCCGACCTGACACTGTCTGTAGGTTACTGTACACAATCCTGCTGACAGGTTCCCTTTAAGAAACATTATTGGGGCACTCAGAGTAGTGTGATCATTAGGGTGACCGGATCTCATATGGGGGGGAAAAAATGTCGGAATCTTGTTCATCTGGACCCCACAAAACGATTCCCCTTTCCAGATATTGAGACAGCCAAAATTTCAGCTCGATCAAACGACGTTAACCCGTGCCGCTCGTTGCTCAAAGTTTGAAAAAATCCAAATTGAGGTATTTTAAGATTTAGGTATTTTGCATAGTCTGTTAGACTATAAAGAATGTGACAACAACATTGCAGAAATAGCCCTGACCAAATTTTCGAACCATTTGTGGTATTTGAATGCAGAGTTGGTGGGATTATCGTTTTTTGTTCCCACCATTACAGACAATGAAAAGTTGTTAATGGCTAATAAATTGCTCAGTAGCACAGATGAACCATCAGAGCACGCTAACCTACATGAGTTGATAATTTTACATAGTTATCTAATCTATTCTAGAGCTTTTGTTAAAGTAGTTTTTGAAGCGTCAGAATATAATGCTCGGCATTTGCTTACAACTTGCAGGACATATTGCTTTTGTTCTTCATCTTTTGTCAGAAGGTCGTTAAAGTCGGTTACTTCGTACCTCTTTTAATTTTTCTTTCCTAACTTTTGGATTTACAACCCTAGCGTGCTCTGATGGTTCATCTGTGCTAATTGCGACATCGATTTTTTGCGGTCTCCCTAGTGATCATCAAAGGTGCACAAGGGGCATATCACTTTGTGGGGACTGTTTTCTAGGGTATTTTCACATGGCATTAACCCCCAGACTCCCTTGTAAAAATGCACCTTCGGAGTCCCAAATGGGGTATTTTTTTCTACCCCATAATTTTGTTTAGATTTCCAGAATTCTTTTTGCTGCCATTGTCTATGAAGTAGCTACTAATGAAAAGCAAAGAGATTTGTGATGTTATATGTATATGTTTTATTTGAGTGAAACTGAAAAAATAAGACATATTAAGAAATGCAATAAATTGACTGGCAGCACATGTGCCTTTGTCATCAAATCTAATTACTTCTTTTCAACACTCTCTGTTGGAACAAAATACTTTTTGCTATTCAAGTGATCTTTGTTCCATTTTTCTATCACCTTAGATTCCTCTTGATTTGAGGATTTGAGTGCTGCACATTAATGCCTATGATAACTTCAGAGAGCATCAAACAAAAAATGTCATCAATACTCTGGATATTTTCAAACTTTTGTGTAAGGTCAAGTTTTTTGGTGAGAATATTTGAGTTTTGACGTCTACATCGGTGTGGAGGATTTTGACACCAGGGAATATCAGTTGCACTAGAAAACATGTCATTTTCTGCATCACCAGAATCCTGATCATCAGAACTGTGAAGACTTTCGGTATCGGAAATTTCATCTGCTTCTTCTACATAATCTTCGTCTTCTGATGACTCAGATCACTGTCGCTTTCAGCTAAAGCATCTAGTATTTCTGAGTCTGTAAGATTTCTTCTAGCTATACTGAAAACAAAAAGCACAATATTTACTTGCAGGAATAAAAAAATTAAATACACCATTACAACTACAGTCTTATTCCACTAGCCTACCTTTTTAAGCACTGTCAAGATCTAAACTGCAACGATGTACTCAAAAAACAAGAAAAAGAGTTCTAAAACTGATGATCCCAGAAGAAATATGGTTCGCCCATTAAAGAGGCGTTTGCTACTTTACAAAATTTACCTACAATATTGAAATAGAACTTTTGTTCATTTCTAGTACCCAAATGAATGAAAAAAATGGCTGGAAAATCTGGAGAACTGTATGATTTTTTACTCGTTTTATGAAAAAGGTGTGTAATATTTGTAAAATTCAGCTACAGCGAACAACAAATATATAGTTTCAGAATGGGTAGAAAAATAGAAATGTTGAGCGAGGCACTAAAAATAGTTTTACCATCTAAAGGGCACAAAGGAGGCAAGGGTCACAGTGGTAGCATTATAATGTGGGGCACTAAGAGGAAAGCTGGCACTGTGCCGCACAGTAGGTGCAATAATAGGGACAGATAACTACAGTAGTTCAGTATTAGGGTATCAGTTGGATCAGGAGTTTGTGCAGGATGGGGATAGATGGAGAAGGTGCTGGAAATTGTGAGAAGTCAAATTTGACTTTTGTTGTAATCTCTGTTGACAAGTCGTGGCAGGTAGATGTTGTCATATCGGTCTGGGCCAGATGCAAAAAGATGGGAAAAGTGAACAACTCAACTAGAAAGAACGTCAGCAGTAAGTCATTTTCTGTAACTGTACTGTAATCTCTTACAATGGGGAAAATAAATATTTGATACACTGCCAATTTTTCTAGTTTTCCCACCTACAAAGAATGTAATTTTTATCATAGGTACACTTCAACTGTGAGAAATAATCTAAAAAAAATCCAGAAAATCACATTGTATGATTTTAACATAATTAGTGTGCAGTTTATTGCATTAAATAAGTATTTAATACTATAAAAAAGCAAAAATGTAATACTTGGTACAGAAACTTAATTTGCAATTGCAGAAGTCAGATGTTTCCTGTAGTTCTTGACCAAGTTTGGACACACTGTGTTAGGATTGCGGAACGCACCAAATAAGAAATGATAAGGTGCGTTCACAATCCGGGGTCCACCGTGCGGTGATGGAGAAACTGCAGCCAGCACAATGGCGGAGCAAGGCTGCGAGAAAACCCTTTAAGCACACTGAGTTGAATGTCACTCAGTGTGCACAGAGTGCAGAGTACCAAGCTCTGCTACACCACAGAGCGGTACTATGAAGCAACACAAAAGGACTATAACATGTTAGACTGCACAGGAGAATTGAAAAATACTGATTGGGGTCCCTATAACTTATCGCCCCAGGGAAGACTAAGCTGGTGGTTGAGCCTGCTCTGACACACAGTGTGCTTTAGCATGCATGCCTGAGGATGCCCGGTGCAGATGCTAAGTTCAAGCAGGAGATCCCACCCTACACTGCCTGTCTAGGCAAACACTCACAGTGCTATTAGAGGCACACGTGCACACAGGGTGGTAAAGTAACCACCAAACACATGATACTAGCGCACAGGAGTGCGCTCCAGAGGACCTTTTGTACATACAGATCAAGTCCAGACCGACAGGACCTTGCCTGTGGATCAATCAGAAGCTGCGATATAACCAGAGCAGGTGATGTCCGAGCACCACATCCTGGACATGCTCAGTAGGATGAAATCTGGACTTAGGCTCCAGAGTACAACACTTCATGTGAAAACCAGTAGTCACCATAGGCTTAGCTGGAGAGCCAGCAGCAACTACATGTGCAGTATGAGCCTAGGCAAGGCGTTGAAGTCTGTGCTGAGCAGTCATCCCAGCAGCTGAGCATGAATGGGAGACCACTGCACCAGACAAGGTTTGAGATCTATCCCGTGAAGCAGGAGAATCCTGGCGCCTAACACACTGCAGCAGGGGTTTTTGGCCCACTCCTTCATACAGATATTCTCCAGATCTTTCAGCTTTTGGGCCTGTCCTAGGCAATATTGAGTTTCAGCTGCTTGCTGTCCTGGCTCCTTGCTGTAGCTACTAACAGCTTGGTGCATTGATTGACAGCTTGAACATCCAATGAGGTACAGGGGCGTGCTGAGCTGTCAGTGTGTTGCTTGACAGCTTGACTATCCAAGTTTAGACTGTGATGCTTCAACTGTATCCAAGTGTTCATTATTCCAGGTAATTGCCATGTTTTGTAACTGAGCTGTGTCTCTCACCACTCCGCCAGATGTACATTCAATTCAGCTTGTGAGGTTTGTGCTTTCCTGTGCCTTGAGTTCTGTATGCTTGATCTGTTGCCTGACCTTGGACTTCGTTCTGACCATCCGCCTGTTTAACCCCTTCAGCTCTGATCTGTTATCCTCCCGGTACTCTGACCTTGGAACGTTACCTGACTATGCTTTTGTTTCTTCCTTCTATGACATACCCTCCTAGCTTCTGTCCTTGGACTCCTTGATCACTCTGACTCCCAACTTGGCTGTGAGAAGTGACGAGCATCACACTTCCAAAGATTTACTATTGGGTTCAGGTCTGGAGACTGGCTAGGCCACTCAAGGCCCTTGAAATGCTTCTTACAGAGCCACTACTTAGTTGCCCTAGCTATGTGTTTTGGGTCGTTGTCATGCTGTAAGACCCAGCCGCTACAGCTATTCAATGTTCTCATTGAGGAAAGGAGGTCGTTGGCCCCATCCATTCTCCCTTCAATATGGTGCAGTCGTATTGTCCCCTTTCCAGAAAGGCATCTCCAAAGTATGATGTTTCCCCCACCATGCTTCACGGTTAGGACGGTGTTCTTGGGGTTGTTCCATCCTTCTTCCTCCAAACACAACAAGTGGAGTTGATACCAACAAGTGCTATTTTGGTTTCATCTAACCAAATGACCTTTTCCCATGCCTCATCTGTATCACCCAGATGGTCATTGGCAAACTTAAAACGGGTCTGGACATGTGCTGGTGTGAACAGGGAGACCTTTTGTGCAATGCAGGATTTTAATCCATGTCAGTGTAGTGTGTTACTAATGGTAATATTGGAAACTGTGATCCCTGCTCTCTTCAGGTCATTGAAAAGGTCCTACCGTGTATTGGTCTGATTCCTGGCCTTTCTCAGAATCATCTTCACCTCACGAGACAAGATCTTTAATTCAAGCCCCAGACTGACAAAGATTGACAGTCAACTTGTGTTTCTTCAATTTTCTAACAATTGTGCCAACAGTTGTTATCTTCTCATCAAGTTGTTTACCTATTGTCATGTAGCCCATCCTAGCTCATTTTGTCCCTGGTGCCCCTAGGCAGCTGTTTGGTCTTGGCCATGGTGGAGAGGTTGGAGTGGGATTGACTAAGTGTGTGGAAATGTGTCTTTTATACAGGTAATGAGTTAAAACAGGTAAAATTAATACAAGTAATTAGTGCAGAGAAGGAGGGCTTCTTAAAGAATAACTAACAGGTCTGTGAGAGCCAGAATTCTTGCTAGTTGGTAGGTGATCAAATACTTATTTTAGGCAATAAAAAGCAGTTTAATTATTTAAAAATCATACAAAGTTATTTTCTGGTTTTTATTTTTAGATTCTGCTTCTCACAGTTGAAATGTACCTATGATAAAAATTACAGACTTCTCCATTCTTTGTAGGTCGGGCAAACTTTCAAGACCGGCAGCACATGAAATACTTATTTTCCTCACTGTATAAGATAGCAAGATTGATATCTACCATTATATGTCACTGTATGGCGATAATATCAGTTTTGGTCTTTGTTTAGAGATTTTTTTTTTTAGTAACAGCGTGGTCATCTGCTGAGGTTCCCCTATACCTACAATTAGGGTGTTCCACCATAGTTGTAATCATGGTTATTGGTTATGGGCCAGCTCACATGTTTCACCTCCCCTGAGCAGAACCCCTAGCTATGCCTCTGAGTCCAGAACAAGGGCTGATTTGAAATGTAGTCAGAAAAGAGCAGAGGATTCTATAAAGGAAATGAGGAATAAACAGCGACTGTGAAGGAGCGCTCAATACGGTAAAACCCTAATATAGGAGAGAGTAAAAACAATAGGTTTGCTCACCTTGGGTGGTTGTATGAAGACACAACTGCTATAACGGTTTAGATAACCAGCTGTGTCTGGGGTAATGGTCCACCAGATGGAAATTACCAAAACATGATAAAAACACTTTAAAAAATTGGCTGCGCAGCTGGAAAGGACTCTGTTGCTGCAATATTCTTAGAAGGCTTTTTATTGTCCACTACGCCTTTCAGGTCTATACGGGCATCTTTATAAAGTTTAAAACCGATTGGATTTTTTTTACACTTGATAAAGATGTCAGCACTGCATTGAAACACATAGTGGACAATAAAGAACCTTTTAAGAAGATTACTACAAGAGACTTATTTCCAGCAAAGTGTTTTTATCCTGTTTTGGTAAAAAGGGAATGATGCCTGTGAGTACTGGAGCAGGTGCCAGGGGACAAGAAATATAGCAGAAAGGCATAAAAGAGCATGACAATAGGCAGGGTTCTTTAGGGCCATTATCTTTATGTATTTATGGCAACAACAGTAACTAAGTTAACATAGTGAACAACTTCTTTAAAGTATAAAGTAAGAATAATAACAATATTGCGCAAAATTGAAGGGGTTCTTTTAAATCTTCTCCTTTGCTGATTACGCACAAAAGATTTTTTTCTCCAGCCTCAATCCTCCATGCACCATCAGCCAAAAAGAAAATGTTTACACGAGCAAGGAAAAAAGCGGTCAGCGTTTCATAAAGAAAAGTCAGGCGATTTTTTACTTTCTCCCTGGTCATCTGTGTGCAGTCTGTGTGCAGTACGTTAGGTTACTTCAGCTACAAGGTGATTTACAGTTTCCTGTTACAGACTTGTAATGTATCCTTAAGAATTGGATGCTATACATTGGCTCCGTTTGCCATCCGAATTTTTTTATGCACCCATAGACTTAAATGGACATGCCTCACCTTTATGTGACAATTTTTTTCACAGATAGAATCAGACAATGAAAAAATTGCTCATCTGCACTGCCCCATTGAATAACATTGGACTTATCATGCAAATAAGTCGTAACACCAATGCACATTTTACTAAAACTAATTAAAACTTTTTCAATAATTACTTGCAATAGGTATTATCATGACTAACTGTTTTGCCAACTTATATTATGCAAAGTACACATAGTAAATCAAGACAAAAACTCAGATTTACAGTATTATTTTGTTCATGTTGATGTGAAATCCCAGCTTCAAGATGGCAAGACAGGCTTTACATAAAACAATACAATGATTATAAACAATTACAAGGGAAATGATTACGTTTTATGGTTTATTAATCTGACTCCAAGTGTGGGGCTCTTGAGATTCAAATTCAATTTCTATGGATGTCTGTATGAACCAGTACTCACACAAAGTGATTTCATCGGATAGCTTAACTCGACTGCAGGAGGCCTGTGTTAGGGTTGCGGATCGCACTAAATATAAAATATAAGGAAGTGCGATCACAACCCGGGGTCCTCCGTGCAGAGATGGAAAACTGCTGCATAGTAATGGCGGAGTACTAAGTGAACACGGCGAGTTAACCACGGACCCGGTGTGCACAGGGGTGAACTCTGTTACTTCACAGAGCCGCTGAAAGAAACGCCGGAGCCTGCTAACCCCACAGGACTCAGCAGAGGAAGCGCATAGCATAAGGTCACAGGACTCGGCCCTTAGACAGCAGGTCTGGAGTGCTTCTAGACCGCTAGCACTCGGCGCCACAACTGCGGTGCCAGCAAGAGTGACTCTAATAGATAACGCGAGCAAGTGTGCACAGTGCCGCTCAGTCGGACGCCACTAATCCCCCAGGATTGGGCCAGATAAGCGCACAAGTTGCGCAAGGCATTGCACAAGCGTGGCTGTCACTTGCAGCGGTACGATAGTGCCCTGCAGTGGGCGACACCATCGGACGCTAGTGTGCAGAAGGCTGAAATGCACTGTGGCGTATACACTAGCCACTGACAGGTGCTGACTCTAACCACTAAACCCTAACAACAGACACAACCAAGGGTAGGGGTTTCATAAGGAGTCAGTCACCAGATACATGCATCCATCATCATACACTCCATAAGTATTTGAGTCTATGCTAGCGAATGGCCGAGCGGCCATGCAAATCTTTTATATCAGTGTCCTTCTGGGACCTAAGAAATGTGGTCCAATGGGAGCAGCAATAGGACCTGAGCATGTGACCTCAGATCTCCAATGAGAGGACTTTCCACGGGCATGCTCAGTGGGCCGAAAGAAGGACTTAGTCCCAAGAGCTGCTCGCTGCTGGCTATTGCAGGTTACCATAGTTGAACCCTGATTGGCAGCAGTAACCAAGCCAACAGTAGTAGACTGAGCAAGACGCTGGGAATGACATCTTTGCTGAGAAGGCTCCTCTGCGGCCGGAGAGGAATGGGAACCCAACGCCTAACAGCATGTGTGAAAATTCAAGAAGGTTTATTTTCAAGCTTAATACTAGTAGTCATGCACAATTACATTAGGTAGAAAGACAATTCTGAATAAGAAATGTGCAGATATTAACCTCCTAACATGGCTGACATATATCAACTAAGGAAGAAAAGAGGGGTTACTGACATCAGAGCTGGGGAGACAGGGAGAGAGACAGGACAAGCTTCTAAAAGGCAAACCTAATTACTCAGCAGTAATACGATGACAGTACAATACTATGTGATTCCTATGTGCTGGGACATGACAATTACTATGTTATCTACATTGTTATGTACTGCACATCATGTTGTTATGTGGCAAGTAAAATGAGAATACACGTAGATATAGTGCCTGCAAATAAACATTGTGAAACTATACAGGGTTACAGTGGTTAGTGATTAAATAGAAAAGCATACCATATTCATTGAATGCAGTTAATCAGAATAATGAGTTATGGAAACCACAAACATTAAAATATGTCAGAGGAGATTTCATTTGGTCTCAGCAGGATGTTTCACAAATTAGATATTAGTGGACAAAAGAGGGTGTAAATGGTAGTGACAAACCTTCTGTCTTTCCTGGCTTTCCCATTTTTATCTACCATTACAGACTCCACTGACTTCAGTTTAACAAAGAAACATAAATTTATGCAGCTGTTCGATTAAACTGAATAGGACTGGCAGCAATTAATATTTTTGCCACCAAAACCAAACCCATTCAGATGAATGAACTGATTTTTAAATGGTGAATTTTTCCAAGAAATCTTAAAATGTGGGTCTTGTCTAGGATCGATTAAATAATATGTGTAAGTTAAAAATATGTTCCATATAAATGAACACCATAGTAAAGATAATGAGCCCTCCATTATGAAGTCAGGATTTGATGCTCCAATATAGAAGGGTGTTGTGAGTTCATTTTCCCCTTCACCATTGAGGTCTGATGAACTCCTTCTTCTGGTGAAGGAAGGTAGTGAGGCTGATTACAAAGCACCTGAGCAGAATTATGATGACTGGGTGACTAGAATGGCTGACTGGAAATAAGGCAGCCGACGCCCTTCTGCCTTGCGGGTGAGTACTCTGAGGGATTCTTGGAGACCAGTGTGATTCCTACTCCTCAAAAGCTAAGTTTTCTGCTCTACTTTTTGCATTTGTGCTTTGGTTTTGTTTTGCCTTGTTTTTCTGGATTTCTGCCTTTCCCTGCTGGGTGAGCTGAATTCCTTTTTGCTCTGTCTTCAGAAAATACCTGAGTACTGATATAGTCTTTTTGAAGCCTAGCGTCTTCAGTGCTTTTTTCCCTATCAGTCTGTTGGCTCTTGTTTTGAGAGGGTTTTGGCGGATTGCAGACAGCAGCCATTCTATTCTGTCCTATTTAGTTAGCTTGGGTCCCATCATTTGCTCAGCCTATCTTTCTATCTGTGTGAGTGTTTTTTCATCTTACTTCACCGTCATTATATGTTGGGGGCTGCCTATTGCTTTGGGGTCTGCTCTGGGGAAGTTTAGATTTCCCTTTCTGTCTTTAGGCTATGTAGTTCTCCGGCTGTGATCGAGGGGTCTAGGGCACCGTAGGAACCCCCCACGGCTACTGCTAGTTGTTGTTGTTAGGTTCAGGGGTCTGCAATCCGATAGCTGCCAACTTCTCTGGTTTTCTGGACTTAGCTAGTTTTTCTGTTTTTGCCTCCTATGGTGACTCATTCATAACAGAATCACCCGCCATACCGCAGATCCTAGGGTACTCAATAACAGGAAAGAATTGTTAAAAAAAAAAGGGTGTATATTTTTTCACTATATCTCTGAGGCTGTAGGGGGAATTTTTTTTTCTCTCTCTGGAGATAAAGCAATTGTCTGATCGTGTGGAGCAGCTCGCTGCGGAAGTGCGGGGAATTTCCGCCTACCTTGCTCATTCACATGCTGCTGAACCAAAGATCCCAACTCCTGATGTGTTTTTTGGGGATTGGTCTAAATTTTTGAATTTCAAAAATAACAAAAATAATTGTAAATTAGTTTTTGCCTTGAAGCCTAACTCGTCAGGGAGCTCCGTGCAGCAGGTTAAAATTGTCATCTCTTTGCTGCGTGGCGATCCCCAGGATTGGGCGCTTTCTTTGAAACCAGATGATAATATTCTGACTAATGTGAATGCATTTTTTCAAGCCTTGGGGTTGTTGTATGACGAAACTAATGCTATTGATCAGGCTGAAAAGACCCTGTTGGCATTGAGCCAGGGTCGAGATTCTGCAGAATTGTACTGTCAAAAATTCCGAAAGTGGGCGGTCCTTACTACCTGGAATGATAATGCCTTGGCAGCTCTCTTTCGGAAGGGTTTGTCAGAAGCCGTAAAAGATACTATGGTGGGATTTCCTGTCCCCTCTGGTCTTGACGATTCTATGTCATTAGCCATTCAGGTTGATCAGCGTTTATGTGAACGCAGGACTGCATGAGAGGTGTTGCCACCTGTTGAACAAGTGTCTGAACTTATGCAATGTGATAGAGTTTTGCCCAGGGAGCAACGTCAGGAGTTCGGAAGGCGTAATAAGCTGTGTTTTTTTTGTGGAGATGCCTCGCACACACGTTTTCTGTGGGTGGTGTTCAACCTAAGTTTCTTCTGGCAATTACTCTGATCTGCTCCCTGTCCACATTTTCCACCAAGGCTTTTGTGGATTCGGGAGCAGCCCTGAACCTAATGGACTTGGATTTTGCTAAACGTTGTGGATTTCCTATGACACCTTTACGGACGCCTATCTCTTTGAGGGGGATTGATGCTACTCCTTTGGCGAAAAATAAACCTCAGTTTTGGACCCAGGTGGTAATGCGGGTCGCCCCAGACCATCAAGAAAATTGCAGATTTTTGGTGTTGCATAATTTGCATGATACCATTGTTCTGGGGTTTCCCTGGTTGCAAATTCATAATCCAGTTTTGGATTGGAAATCTGTGTCTGTGGTGAGTTGGGGTTGTCGGTGTGCCCTTAGTGAGGCTCCGGTTTTTTCCACCTCTCCTCAGTCGCATGATGTTCCTGACTATTTGGCGGACTTTTATGATGTATTTAGTGAGAATGAGTCTGCGTCTTTGCCTCCTCATAGGAGTTATGATTGTGCAGTTGAACTGAGCCCGGGGTGTAAATTTCCTAAGGGTCGGCTCTTCAATTTATCTGTACCCGAGCACGAGGCTATGCGATCCTATATTAAGGAGGCGTTGGAGAAGGGTCATATTAGACCATCCTCTTCACCCTTAGGTGCCGTTTTTTTTTTCGTGGCCAAAAAGGATGGTTCATTAAGGCCTTGTATTGATTATCGTGCCCTCAACAAAATTACTATTAAATATCAGTATCCGTTACCCCTGATTTCGGATCTATTCTCCAGAGTTAAAGGTGCTTGCTGGTGTACCAAGCTTGACCTCAGGGGGGCGTATAATCTTATCCGCATTAAGCATGGGGATGAATGGAAGACGGCGTTTAATACTCCGGAGGGACATTTTGAGTACCTGGTGATGCCTTTTGGGCTCACTAATGCCCCTTCTGTCTTCCAGTGCTTCATGAACGACATTTTCCGAGACTTTGTGGATAAATTTTTGATTATCTATCTGGATGATATTTTGATCTTCTCCAAGGATTGGGATTCTCATGTCGAACATGTTCGGACTGTGTTCCGGATATTGAGGGAGAATTCCCTGTATGTCAAAGGATCGAAATGCCTTTTTGGGGTACAGAGAATTTCATTTTAGGGATTTATTTTGTCTCCGTCAACTATTGAAATGGACCCGGCCAAGGGACAGGCCATTTATGATTGGGTTCAGCCCACTTCTTTGAAGGCCCTCCAGAAGTTTTTGGGTTTTGCTAATTTTTATCGGAAATTTATAGCAAAATTTTCTAGTATTGCCAAGCCATTGACTGATCTGACTAAGAAGGGTGCTGATGTGTTGAATTGGTCTCCGGAGGCTGTTTCTTCCTTTCAGGAGCTGAAGCGAAGATTCACTTCTGCCTTGGTTTTGCGGCAACCTGATGTCTCACTCCCGTTCCAGGTAGAGGTGGACGCTTCTGAGATTGGTGCAGGAGCTGTTTTGTCCCAAAAGGATCCTGTAACATCTAAAATGAATCCCTGTGCTTTCTTTTCCCGAAAGTTCTCTCCATCTGAACGTAACTATGATGTGGGGAATCGGGAACTGTTAGCCATGAAATGGGCATTTGAGGAGTGGAGACATTCGTTGGAGGGAGCTAAACACCAAGTCATGGTCCTCACTGACCACAAGAATTTGAGTTACCTGGAGTCGGCCAAATGCTTGAACCCTAGACAGGCTAGGTGGGCCTTGTTTTTTACACGTTTTGATTTTGTGGTCTCTTTTCTTCCTGGCACTAAGAATGTCAAGGCAGACGCCCTCTCTAGGAGCTTCTTTGCTGATTCTCCTGTGGTGACCAAGCCTGCTACCATCTTAGGCGAAGGGGTAGTTCTTTCTGCCATCTCACCCTATTTGAGACGTGCTCTGGAAGAGTTCCAGGAGGACAAACCTGAGCGTTGTCCCATTGGAAAGTTGTATGTTCCTGACCAGTGGAAGAAGAGAGTGATGTCTGAAGTTCATTGCTCTGCATTGGCTGGTCATCCAGGTATTTTTGGTACTAGAGATCTGGTGAGTCGGTCTTTTTGGTGGCCCGCCTTGTCTCGTGATGTCAGGAATTTTGTGCAGTCCTGTGGGACTTGCTCCCGGTCTAAACCTTGTTCTCGCTCTAGTGGGTTGTTGATGCCTTTGCCGGTCCCCAGGAGGCCATGGACCCATATTTCAATGGAATTCATCTCTGATATGCCTGTCTCTCAGAGAATGCCTGTTATTTGGGTGATTTGTGATAGGTTCTCTAAGATGGTTCATCCTGTACCACTCCCTAAGTTGCCATCTTCCTCTGAGTTGGTGCCCCTGTTTTTGCAACAGGTGGTTCGCTTGCACGGGATTCCTGAGAACATTGTATCAGACAGAGGAGTTCAGTTTGTGTCTAGATTTTGGAGGACTTTCTGTTCCAAGCTGGGAATTCAGTTGTCCTTCTCCTCTGCTTTTCACCCTCAGACCAATGGGCAGACGGAGAGAACAAACCAGACCTTGGAGTCGTATTTGAGATGTTTTATTTCCGCTGATCAGGATGATTGGGTTTCATTTTTGCCCTTGGCCGAATTTGCTTTAAATAATAGAGCTAGTTCTGCCACTTTGATGTCACCTTTTTTTTGTAACTTTGGGTTTCATCCTCGATTTTCTTCAGGGCAGGTGGAGCCTTCTGCCTGCCCAGGTGTTGACACTGTGGTGGAGAGAATGCACCAGATCTGGGACCAAGTGGTGGATAAGTTATCTCTCTCCCAGGAAAAGGCACAGCGGTTTTCCAACCGACATAGGACCATTGGTCCCCAGTTTAAGGTTGGTGATATGGTTTGGTTATCATCAAAAAATATGGCTATGAAGGTGGCTTCTCCTAAGTCTAAGCCTAGATTTATTGGACCTTACAAGATTTTGGAGATTATTAATCCAGTCTCTTTTCGTTTGGCTCTTCCTGTCACATTTAAAATTCATAACGTGTTTCATAAGTCCTTGTTGAAGAGGTTTGTTGAACCAGTTGTTCCTGGGGTGGCACCTCCGGACCCTGTATTAGTTGAAGGTAACATGGAATATGAGGTAGAGAAGATACTGGATTCCCGTCTGGCTAGACGGAGACTCCAGTATTTGGTTAAGTGGAAGGGTTATGGTCAGGAGGATAATTCCTGGGTTTTCTGCCTCTGATATTCATGCGAAAAGATTGGTGCGTGCCTTTCATCGGGCTCACCCTGATCGCCCTGGTGGTGTGGATGAGGGTTCGGTGACCCCTCCTCAAGGGGGAGGTACTGTTATGAGTTCATTTTCCCCTTCACCATTGAGGTCTGATGAACTCCCTCTTCTGGTGAAGGAAGGTAGTGAGGCTGATTACAAAGCACCTGAGCAGAATGATGATGACTGGGTGACTAGAATTGTTGACTGGATATAAGGCAGCCGACGCCCTTCTGCCTTGCGGGATAGTACTATGAGGGATTCTTGGAGACCAGTCTGATTCCTGCTCCTCAAAAGCTATGTTTTCTGCTCTACTTTTTGCATTTGTGTTTTGGTTTTGTTTTGCCTTATTTTTCTTGATTTCTGCCTTTCCCTGCTGGGTGAGCTGAATTCCTTTTTGCTCTGTCTTCAGAAAATACCTGAGTACTGATATAGTCTTTTTGAAGCCTAGCGTCTTCAGGGCTTTTTTCCCTATCAGTCTGTTGGCTCTTGTTTTTGAGAGGGTTTTGGCGGATTGCAGACAGCAGCTTTTCTATTCTGTCCTATTTAGTTAGCTTGGGCCCATCATTTGCTCAGCCTATCTTTCTATCTGTGTGAGTGTTTTTTCATCTTGCTTCACCGTCATTATATGTTGGGGGCTGTCTATTGCTTTGGGGTCTGCTCTGGGGCAGTTTAGATTTCCCTTTCTGTCTTTAGGCTATGTAGTTCTCCGGCTGTGATCGAGGGGTCTAGGGCACCGTAGGAACCCCCCACGGCTACTGCTAGTTGTTGTTAGGTTCAGGGGTCTGCAATCCGATAGCTGCCAACTTCTCTGGTTTTCTGGACTTAGCTAGTTTTTCTGTTTTTGTCTCCTATGGTGACTCATTCATAACAGAAGGGTGATTCATGAACCTTAACCCCTTTCTGACATCAGACGTAATAATCCGTCCATGTGCCCAGGGTCTATTTGCCCAGAGAAGGATTATTACGTCATATTGATCGGCCGCACACACGAGTGATGCATAGGAGATCGCCGCCGGGTGTCAGCTGACAGCTGACATTCGGCGCTAAGTGCCAGAAGTGGTCACACACCACAGTGAAATTAAAACATTTATTTAGACAGGTTTAAAAGTCAATGCATTTTGAGGTCACGTAGGACCTCTTTATCAGGACAAAACCTGGTCCAGGATTTGCCCAGATGAAGAAGTCCTGCGTGATCTCAAAACACATTGACTTTTAAACCTGTCTAAATAAATGTTTTAATTTCACCGATATTTGGATATCAGCAGCGCATTTGTGATACCTCTGTCTTCCTCTTTAAACCACATATTGTGTTCATGTTTGGCTTTTCTTAAGCAATAAGAGCCCACCTAACTTATGGATGCATGCCTCCAGAAGCACGGGCTGGGCATAACGTACTGGTGACTGAAACGTATTGGTCACTACAGCGTACTGGTCAGTACAATAACAGTTTGCAATTTTCACTCAGCAACATTCAGTGCTGCTTCTTTCTGGAAAATACCCATGGAGTCAAAATCATTACTACTCCTGCAGATAATTCCCTGGCATTGTACTGGAAAAGAGTGAATGTGCCAAAGTTTTCAGATATTTTGGAGAAAATCTTTTTGCACTTTGCACTTCTCTTTGGAACTAGGCTTCGCTATTATTAATAATAACTTAAAGAAACACACAAAGAAATGGGACAAATGGAAATCAATTCCTGTTACAGCTTAAACCAAAGATATACTTTATTGTTCAAATAATAAACGACACCTGCGCTTCGGTATGGCTGATGGAATACTCCCACAGATCTGGCTGGTCAACACACAACCTTTTTTTTTTTTTACTATACTGGTCATTAAGTGCCAACAGTTTTTTTTTATGATATAAACTTAAGTTAGATACAGTTTATACAGTTTAGTTTTTTTTTATGATATAAACTTAAGTTAGATACAGTTTATACAGTTTACATCTGCATTAGTTTCATATGCAAAGCTATGGAAATGTATATTTGGAGTCTTCTAGCTTTTATTGTCACCCCATTTTGCTTCCCTTCCCTTTCCTCCCCCTCTCCTAATTGTACCCCCTCCCCCTTTTCCTAAAACCTTACATTTCCCTCCTCACTCCTCCCCCTTATTAAAACTTCAAAATCAATAAAAACAGTTAAATACTACACCGGTAGATAAATTCCACTTTCAGTAGAAATTGTGGAACACATTTTGGTGCCATTTTTACCCACTTCTCATGTGAAAATGTAAAATCTGGGGCAAAAACAACATTTTGGTGGTAAAAATGTAGTTATTTTTTCTTCACTGCCCAATGGTATAAAATTCTCTACACCGGTGCTGTCAATATGATCACTGCACCCCAGGATGAATTCATTGAGAGGTGTAATTCATAAAACTGGGTTACTTATAAGGAGTTCTGCCGTTTTGGCATCTCATTGGCTCTCCTAGTGGGTCATGGCACCTGCTAAGTGCCCACGTATGCAGAAAATTTCTGCTTCAAAACTGGACACCTTCCCAGAAAGTGCATGTTTTATTACCGCGCGCTTTTTGCATGTTTTCCGCGTGTTTTTTGCATAAAAACCGCACGTTTTTGAAGCGTTTTTTTCCACGCGTTTTCTGACTCATAGAAAATAGCAAAAATGCGGAATTTTCCACAAAATTAATGAGCATGCTGCGTTTTTGACTGCTAAGCGTTTTTTGAGCGAAAAAAACGCATCAATGTGCACAAAAAGTGCGGAATTCATTTAAAATGAATGGGATGCTTCTTTTATGCTTTTTTGAAGTGTTTTGACTGGGACAAATGGTTCAAAAATGCTTAAAAAACGCTTATGTGGGCACACAGCCTAACAGTAAAATCAGGCGCTCCTTCCCTTCTGAGCTCTGCCATGTGCTTAAACAGTGGCTTAGCCCCATATGTGGGGTATCATCGTACTCAGGACAATTTGCACAATAACTCCTGGGGTCCAGTTTCTTCTGTTACCAATGAGAAAATTGGGAGTGAAAAGATCATTTTTAGGAAAAAATATGATTTTTTTATTTTTACGGCTCTACGTTATAACCTTCTGTCAAGCACTTTGGAGTTCAAAGTGCTCACCACACATCTAGATAAGTTCCTTTGGGGGTCTAGTTTCCAAAATGGGGTCACTTTTTGGGGTTTCCGCTGTTTAGGCACATCAGGGGCTCTCCAAACGTGACAAGACGCTCACAGACCATTCCATCAAAGTCTGCATTCCAAAACATCACTACTTCCCTTCTGAGCCCCGACGTGTGCCCATACAGTAGTTTTCTCCCACATATGTTGTATCAGCCTACTCAGGACAAATTGGACAACCACTTTTGGGGTCTAATTGCTCCTGTTACCCTCTTGAAAGCAAAAAATTAGGGACTAAAATATCAAGTTTGTGGAAAAAATATGATTTTTTTATTTTCACTTTAGTGAAACACCTGGGAGTTCAAAGTTATCACCACACATCTAGATAAGTTCCTTTTGGGGTCTAATTTCAAAAATAGTGTTATTTGTGGGGGGGTTTCCACTGTTTAGGCACGCTAGGGGCTCTTCAAACACGACATAGCGTTTGATCTGAATTCCAGCCAATTTTGCATTGAAAAGTCAAACGGTGCTCCTTCCCTTCTGAGCTCTGCCATGTGCCCAAACAGTCTTTCCCCCCCACAAATCAGGTATCAGCGTACTCAGGACAAATTGCACAATAACTTTTGGGGTCTAATTTCTCCTGTTACCCTTGGGAAAATAAAAAAAATTGGATTCATTTTTTTTAAACATTCCAAAAATTCCTGTGAAGCATCAGAAGGGTTAATAAACTTCTTGATTTTAGGTTTTTAGCACCTTGAGGGGTGCAGTTTTTAAAATGGTGTCAGTTTTGGGTATTTTCTATCATATAGACCCCTCAAAGTGACTTCAAATGTCATGTGGTCCCTAAAAAAAATGGTGTTGTAAAAATGAGAAATCGCTGGTCAAATTTTAACCCTTATAACTTCCTAACTAAAAAAAGTTTGGATTCCTAAATTGTGCTGATGTAAAGTAGACTTGTGGGAAATGTTACTTATTAAGTATTTTGTGTGACATATTTCTGTGATTTAAGGGCATGAAAATTCAAAGTTGGAAAATTTTCAAAATTTCCGCTAAATTTCCGTTTTATTCACAAATAAACGCAAGTCATATCAAAGAAATTTTACCAATATCATGAAGTAAAATATGTCACAAGAAAACATTGTCAGAATCACCAGGATCCATGGAAGTTTTCCAGAGTTATTACCTTATAAGCGGACAGTGGTCAGAATTGTAAAAATTGGCCCAGTCATTAACGTGCAAACCACCCTCGGGGGTAAAGGGGTTAAACAGCAACAAACAAGGTATAATTTTAATCAGTAAGAGCAGCGCCAACCTGACACTGTCTGTAGGTTACTGAGCACAATCCTGCAGACAGGTTCCCTTTAAGTGGACACAGATAACAGATGACTATATAGGGAACGATGCACAGTCACAGTGAAGTCTGAAGGCACAGGTTACAAGGGGAGACTTTATACCTTGAAAAGCTGAGTCTGAGAGATACAAGTGGGGAAAGCTTCAGATTTGAGTATTTATCAGATTTTCATAGCTAAAGCTCTGTATTTCTCTATATTTCTGAGTTGATAGGGGAAGATGCAAGGAGACATAGCATTTACTAATTGGTAACTAGTTAGGCGCTCCCTGCTTTTAAACAGTCATCTGACCTGTGTTCCATAAGTCCTAGGAGTTAATGTTTGTGCAAATTGTACAGCGTATCACAGACCCCAAATTTTTTTCTAAATCTCCTCTAGTTAATTGGGCGCTAGCAAGCTGACTTCTATGTGGTTATGTGCAGCAACTTGGTACTGCCAAGTTCTAGTCTAAAGGCCCCGTCACACTAAACGATGTCCCAGTGATCCCATCAACGATCCGACATGATGGGATCGCTGGGACATCGTTAGGCTGATCGCTGGTGGGCTGTCACATAGACAGCCCCAGCAATCAGGACCAGCGACGCTGGATGCTGGTTTCTAATGTAAACGTCGGGTATCCAGGAGTCGCGCGGCTCCTGGATACCCGCTTTTTACCTTGGAAACCGGCATGCACGCTGGTTTCCAAGGTAAGCATTGGGTAACTAGGAGCCGCGCGACTCCTGGATACCCGACGTTTACCTTGGAAACCAGCATGTACGCCGGTTTCCAAGGTAAACAGCGGGTATCCAGGAGCCGCGGCTCCTGGATACCCGACGTATACATTAGCAACCAGCGCCCAGCGACGCTGATCGCTGGTCTCTTGCTGCCACATGCAGCGATGCGCGCTGGGCAGCAGGAGACCAGCGATCGAAAAATGGCCCAGGCCGCTCGAGCATGATCAGCGATAACCGGCAGGGGGGCCGGTTGCTGATCCCCGTCACACACAACGATCTCGCTGACGAGATCGCTGATGTGTCACAAAATCAGCAATCTCGCTAGCGAGATCGCTTAGTGTGACGGGGCCTTAACATAGTTTGGTCATGCTACTCTCTTCACACATGCCTCCACTGAAGACTGAGCTCTTCTGCCCAATCAAATTGCTTAGCAGTTCCGCTACCACCATTTTGAGATATCAAAATCGTTCATCAAATTAATTTGCTTACTCATCTAGTCTCATCCTTTGGCAAAGTTAACACAAAGCTGAGCTCTGCCTTTTTCTTATGTAAGCCATTGCATGGTTCCTCTATAACATGTCTATGTCTTACTGTGGAATGTATTCCAAGTTTAACAATTTAATAGATATCAATCACTTTCTTTACTAATTTCACTGAAACTGTATTCCATCTAGGAAAAATTGCTTTTGTGAGGGGTACATGATTATTTTATAAAGTTTGTAAATGGCAGAAGAAATCAAGGAATGAAGGGAGAAAGGAAGGAATGTTTAATATTAATATTCTTGGTTGCAGGAAAACTTATCACATTGGGACCAAAACATAGCATCCCAAAGTGGCAATGATATCTATATTGCCACTGATAATTATGTTCAATCTGCATATCTTTAAAGACGGCTAAGTGCAAATTGAATTAGTTACTAAACATTGTAAATTCTCCGCTGCCTTATTATTAAAAATAAAGTAGTATATCATGTGGCAGAGGAAATTGGATCAAAGCTGGAAATAATGTTACTTTAATAATACACAAAATACCAGATAATGATGTTAGGCTTCATTTTCTTGTCCAAAATGTTATTTCTAATGAATGAAAATTAAAGCTTTCCCTAGTAAGATAAAAGGGATTTCCTTTCCAACCTTGTATGCAATAGTATGTCCAAAGATAGATCCCACTCTTTGATGAGGGCTTCGGTGGTGAGCCCGCATCAAAGCCGGGAGATGACAGCTGTTTTGAACAGCTGACATGCCCACAATTTGATGCAGGTGAAATTGCGATCAACCCGCGCCTATTAACTAGTTAAATGCCGCTGTCAAATGCTGACAGCGGCATTTAACAAGCACTTCCAGCCGCCGGGCTGGAAATGCGCCCATCAGTGACCCCATCAGGTGATCGGAGGTCAACGATGCATTGGCATAACAACCACAGGTCTACTTGAGATCTCTATGGTTGTTGATGCCGGGGGTCGGCGCTCATAGCAATGCAGTAATTCAGCTACATATAGGCAACCTGCTCATCGCCTATATATAGCAGAGCCGATCAGGCTATGGCAGATTCAAGCCTCCCAATGAGGCTATTGAAGCATGCCAAAATTAAAAAAAAATGTTTTTAAAAATATGAAAAAAAATAAAAAAAATAAAAGTTTAAATCACCCCCCTTTCGCCCCATTCAAAATGAATAATAAACAAAAAATCACATTTACACATATTAGGTATGGCCACATTCAGAATCACCCGATCTGTCAATAAAAAAAAAGGATTAACCCTATCGCTAAACGGTGTAACGGGAAAAAAATCAAAACACCAGAATTACATTTTTTTGGTAGCCGCGACATTGCATTAAAATGCAATAATGGGCGATCAAAAGATCGTATCTGCACATAAATGGTATCCTTAAAAATATCAGCTCAGCACACAAAAAGTAAGCCCTCACCCAACCCCAGATCACGAGAAATGGAGATGCTACGGGTATCGGAAAATGTCACAATTTTTTTTTTTGGCAGACTTTGGAATTTTTTTTCACCACTTGCATAAAAAAGGACCTAGACATGTTTGGTGGCTATGAACTCGTAATGACCTGGAAAATCATAATGGCAGGTCAGTTTTAGCATTTAGTGAATCTAGCAAAAAATCCAAACAAAAAACATGTGGGAGATTGCACTTTTTGCAATTTCACCGCACTTGGAATTTTTTTCCCATTTTCGAGTACACGACATGGTAAAACCAATGATGTCTTTCAAAAGTACAACTCAGCCCGCAAAAAAATAAGCCCACACATGGCCATTTTGATGGAAAAATAAATTAGTTATGACTCTGGGAAGAAGGGGAGCGAAAAACGAAAACGCAAAACCGAAAAAAGCTGGAGTCATTAAAAGGTTAAAAAGTCACTGTAAATCCTTCCAATGTTCTGGCCACTATGAGTCTCCAACCTCTCTAACTTGCAGTCCACTGCCTGTTGTCAAGTGCAACCATCACAAGCAGGAGAGATGCTAAGGCAGATTAAAGGCAGTGAGGGCATGTCTTTGTCTCTCTACTCCTGACTTTTAGAACAGGCAAGTCATTGGGACAACTTCAGGCTCAATGCATTCTAATAATTACGGAAAATAAATAAAACTCTACAAAATAAAAATGGCAACAAATGTTTTAAAAGTGCAAAAGTCTGGCTGCTTATAGCATGTGGTAAACAAAAATGAAATAGTATAAGAATGCCAAAAGCAGTAGATTTATTAAGAGGTATGCACCTCTTTACAAATAGATGATTTAATCGAAAGTCACATTTTCTAGAATTCGAGGTTAGGTTTCACATGAATTTGAACATTTTGACATTCGATTCTTGGTTAGCAAATATAGGAAAAAAATTGCCGGTCACCATTTTCCACACTGCTGAAGTATCAGCTAGTGGGCTAATGCCATTTTGCATTGTTGCCCTGGCCTCATCATTATGCTCTGCAGCTATGACATCTTACTTGTTATTACAGTATATGTATAGTGGAGGCCAGAACCTTGGCCATCATAGAAAGTTGTTTCCTCATCCAGAGTCATTGGGTAACTCTCTCTTCTGTAGAGTGTACGTTTTTATGATCATGCCTCTGTTCACCTGCCCTAAAAACCACTGTCCATGCCGAATATGGTAAAATAAAAGACTCTGGCTACACTACAATCTGGTGAGCGCCGCACTTATTTCCTTTTTTTGCTGGATTCCTATGTTGTTCATTTCATGCTGAGCACCAACTATTTATTGCAAATTTTGACCCTCACTTGGTCTGTTAAGAAGGGACGTGATCAGGACACAGCCATGTGAGAAGAGCTTGAGTGCCGTTCTTTTTCCATTCTACAATGTTTCGGCCATAATAGGCCTTTTTCAAGCCAAAAATTACAAGTCACAAAAAGTCAGACATAACTCTTCAATAGAGGGTAAGCGAATATAGTCATTGGGGTCTTTGCTCTCTCTCTCTCCTGTAGAGTGCAAGATTTTATGGTCAGCAGGGCTCTCTCTCTTTACTCTCCTTCACATATATTTTCCCAGTATATCCCCAGGCTATTGGAAAACAACTGGGGGATTCTGTGGAGTGAAGCAAAACTAAGGCCATTTATCTCTGAGAGACCTACAATGGTGGCCAGAAGAGCCAAAAATCTAAAAGACTGCCTCACCAATAGCCACTACAAGTGACCCATTTCTAGGATACGAACAGGTAACCCCAACTTTGGGTCCTACCCATGTTGTGGCTGTTCAATATGTCCATTTATGATATCAGATGTGGGTATTTATTTACCATCCTTACTCTTTCAGGTCAAATCAAAATCCTTTTTTAATTGACGCACACGCAACTTAGTTTATGCACTGACTTGTGGCTGCAACAAAGTGTATGTAGGACAAACCACCCAGGAACTACGTTGCAGGATACAACAGCATGTATCAAACATTTCCAATGCCAAAAACGATAGGGATAAAGATAAGCAAATTAACTCAATAGCGGCTCACTTTTTGGACTGTCATAATCGCAATTCTAGGTCCCTTCGTGTCATGGGGTTGGAGGGGGTGACTTTAAATATCAGGGGAGGCAAAATAACAGATGAGCTCTTGAGAAGAGACGCTCGTTGGATATATGAGCTAAAGAGCCTAACACCGGGAGGCCTAAATGAGGAATTACTGTATACGGGTTTCTCTAAAAGGTTATAACCATCTGTTATTCTTCCTTTATTGATTATCCCATGCAGCTTTTGGGGGGACAGCCTATTAGGCTAATAACATGTTTCCTCTTTTCTTCCAGTTTCCATCTTAGGTTACACATAGGTGTCGGACGGAGGACGATATGCACTCTCCTTGAATAGAAGTGTAGAACTCTAGGAATTCTGAAGTTCTAAATTTCTTATTATACCAATGGAACAAATTTGAAACCACCTTCTCCAAAAAGCCTTCTCTTAGGAACATGTCATCATAAAGATATGGCCTATATATTTGAAAATAAGTAACTCACATGTCTTTATTGGGCTATTTATATGCATGCTGTTTAAAATATGGAGTGAACTTGAAATCACCTCCTCCAAAAAGCTTTCTTTTAGAAACATGTTATCATAAAGTTATGGACTGTATATTTGAAAACAAGAAACTCTCATCTTTGTATCGGGCTATTTATATGCACGCTGTTTGATATTTGATGATTAATATATAATATATGTTTCTGAAAAACTTTTTTGATGTACTGTGCTTTATGGTGGATTTTGAATATGCATACTGTATGTCACCTATTGATAAATTCATCTCTACTCTTTCCCCCTCCCCCCTCCCCCCTTTCCTCCATTTCCTTGTTTAGGAATCCCCCATGTCTGTCCCTATCCATTTGTTTTTGTTTTTATGTTCACTTTTGCATGACCCAGTTCAGGGCCGTGGAGGTGTTAATATAGAAACTAGTGCAAAAACACTTTACAATGGTTAGTATAACCCCTCAGCAGTTGTAGGAAACTATTAGTATTTGGGGAAACTGAGATGTGTTTCCTCAGTGAAACATTCTTCAAGTTTTGTATTGTTGTTCTACACTGTGTCTATGACCCATTGTGATTAATACTGCACGTATGTGCATAATAATCTCTGAAGGGACTTATTCTTTGTATGGGTCCTATACACATATAGAAGGGGGATTATTTGTAATTTGGGCACTAGAAATAAAACTTATATTTGTTAAACTCTCATATTGAAACAGGTTTATTTCATGCATTCCTTTACTTGACTACAGCCGTAAAAATGGCTTGAAGAAATATTGTGGCTTCTAGTCTCATATTAATGCTTACCTAGGATATGTCTATCTAGAAAGTTTTTATTTGTGTTATATGTCCATGGCAATAGGTCTGGACTGCGCAAGCGCTTAATCCTTTGTCTGACTTTTATAAATATATAACACTGGGACTGTTTGACATGCGCAGTAAGACCTGTACAGCATCATCCATTTGTATTTGTGCCATCTTGACAACTGATATGGGCTGCGCAGGCGCATGATAATAATTCCTTCACTGAGCTCCCTGGGCGGGGAGAGCCTCAGACCTGCGCAGTGAGAGGTAAATCGCGCCGTCTATTTGTACCTCTGACTCACTGCTCCCACTATGAGTGGGGAATGTGCTGACATGTGCAGTAAGATCTGCAGAGCGTCATTGGGACGCATTTATGTTGCTAAGGCAACACACTGGGACTGCGCTGGCACATAACAATCTCCCTTGCACTGAGCTTCCTGTGACGAGGAGAGCCTCAGACATACGCAGTGGGAGGCATACCACGCCGTCCAGCCACACTCATGAGTTATCACCGCCATTGCTCACCCTGCTGGTATGCATTTACCTTGCTCATATATAAAAACAGGGGTAATACACCATTAACCACTGCTGACCTTGAGGAAGACACATTAGGTGTCGATACGTGTGGGTCTTAGCACCTACACAGTCTGGCTCAGGTCTCATCTACTTTATTGGGTATCTGACCTAGTGACAACTGACTTAGCAGTGGTGGGGTAAAGTATAGAGATCCGCTGTGTGGCCTCTGGAGTATTTATGACTCACTATTGTTAGATCATTTATCTTTTTGCGCCTTAATGATTTGTTGTTCCATTGGAATTAGATATCTAACTCTGTAAAGTATATACAGGTTCACGGATTGTTGGGGTTACACTCCACATTGCGTTACTCCCTCTTTCAAGCTCCATTGCTTCTTGTCTCCACTGTGCCCGGCGGGCAGCCTCCTCCTTGTACTCCTGAGAGACGCCTGGGCCCAGAACCGCCATCTCTTGTTCGTACCACACCACCCACTGGCATTTTGGGGTGGGGATCCCTGTCTCCAGTGCTTGTCCTTCAGACATATGGGAGTAGGTGGTCTGACTAGCACCCACTAGTAGGTCAATTAATGCCTCTTTAGTCAGTCCCTGGTAGTTCAGGCCCAGGTCTCTGGCTCTCTCCTGTAAACAGGATACAGTCCAATTTCTGTACTCACTCTGTGGGTGGTTCTCCATTGGGTTATGCTCTGTTGATCCCACCGCTGCCACCAGTTGTCACAGGGTCCTTCTCTGGTATCACACAATCAACAGAGCAAGGGAAGAGTGAACAATTCCAAGACCTTTATTTAGGCAAAAATACGAAAGGTCCATATTCAGTCCACCAAACAAAGGATAAGATAGTCCAGAATCCAAATGACAGAGGATACCATGTTCCATATACTCTTCTTTCTCTCTGAAGTCCTGTCTTCACACGATGCTCTCCACACAGGAACTGACATGTCCAGCTCCTGTCCTCCCTTCCCCCCTCCTGTGCCTTCCAGCCCCCTCCCCATGTCCAGGAGTAGCCAGACGGGTGGGGGCGGTTTTCAGGCCTCCCATGCCTGACAAAAGGTGCCTGGGGGATTATGACACTACAGGGGGTCATCAAGAGACATAGATAAAAGTCAGGCTGTAGACATACAAGGCAACAAGAAAAACACTATGAAAATCAGTGAAATAAAAATATACACAAAATGATATCCATATAGCCTATCACACCATCACAGTGGCAAGGAGGCCTGCACATAAAACATATATGGCTATTCACAGCACCATGCAAACAATTGCCATACATATATATATATATATATATATATATATATATATAAGCAAAGGGTAAGCATTACCAACCTGAGAAGCCAGGGAACGCCGCATGGCGGCAGCCATCTTGTCAGCATTGTTCTGAACAAATAAAGTTGGTCACAAAATCAATAAGCGCATGCGCTAGATGAACAAGCACAAAGGCGCATGCGCAGACAGCGCAATAATGCAATGAGATTGTTCGCAAAGTCACAGAGCACGTGAGTTAAATGGCTAAGCAAAATGCGCATGCGTAGACGGCGCGATGGTACGAAAAAGTTAATCACAGAATCACATGGTGTGCATTAGATACCGAGCGCAAGGGCGCATGTGCAAACGGCGCAATAATACAAGTACAGAAATTCACAAAAAGTAATAATAAGTCAACCATCTGCGCATGCGCCTTTGTGCTTAGCCATTTAACGCACGCTCTCTGTGACTTTGTGAACAATCTCATTGCATTACTGCGCTGTCTGCACATGCGCCTTTGTGCTTAGCCAACTAGTGAACGCGCTTATTGATTTTGCGACCAACTTTATTTGTTCATAACAACGCTGACAAAATGACCGCCGCCATGCGGCATTCCCTGGCTTCTTGGGTTGGTAATACTTTCTCAATTAATTATGCTCCTTATGTGTATGTCATATATACGTATATATCTGGCACATACAGATGTTCAGCGCTCTATCCTCCCCTGAAGAAGCCACATAGGTAATGGCGATATGCATGGGGCTTTGCTCCCCCCTCCTTCTTATCCCACAGCTACATTTGGCACCTTAATCTTTTCATGCACTTTTTGCTCTTATGAGCTTATTTGCTTAGAGTCGCGTCTCTTTTCTCCATTATATCCAGACAATCAGGTCTTTGCTATTTCTGGACATTGCTGTGGCTGGTGTATATCTTATTTGGTCACTCTGCGGTCATCAGGTATACACTTTGCATTTACAGTTAGGTCCGTATATATTTGGACAGAGACAACATTTTTCTAATTTTGGTTCTAGACATTACCACAATGAATTTTAAACAAAACAATTCAGATGCAGTTGAAGTTCAGACTTTCAGCTTTCCTTTGAGGGTATCCACATTAAAATTGGATGAAGGGTTTCGGAGTTTCAGCTCCTTAACATGTGCCACCCTGTTTTTAAAGGGACCAAAAGTAATTGCATAATTGACTCCAAGGCTATTTCATGGACAGGTGTGGGCAATCCCTTCGTTATGTCATTCTCAATTAAGCAGATAAAAGGCCTGGAGTTGAATTGAGGTGTGGTGCTTGCATTTGGAAGGTTTTGCTGTGAAGGAAACAGCGGTCAAAGGAGGTCTCCATGCAGGTGAAACAAGCCATCCTTAAGCTGCAAAAACAGAAAAAACCCATCCGAGAAATTGCTACAACATTAGGAGTGGCAAAATCTACAGTTTGGTACATCCTGAGATAGAAAGAAAGCACTGCATCAATGCAAAAAGACCTGGGTGCCCACGGAAGACAACATTGGTGGATGATCGCAGAATAATCTCCATGTTGAAGAGAAACCCCTTCGCAACAGCCAACCCAGTGAATGACACTCTCCAGTAGGTAGGCGTATCAATATCCAAATCTACCAGAAAGAGAAGACTGCATGAAAGTAAATACAGAGGGTTCACTGCACGGTGCAAGCCACTCATAAGCATCAAGAATGAAAAGGCTAGACTGGACTAAAAAAATCTAAAAAAGCCAGCACAGTTCTGGAAGAACATTCTTTGGGCAGATGAAACTAAGATCATCCTCTACCAGAATGATGGAAAGAGAAAAGTATGGTGAAGGCGTGGTACAGCTCATGATCCAAAGCATACCACACCATCTGTAAAACACGGCGGAGGCAGTGTGATGGCTTGGGCATGCATGGCTGCCAGTGGCACTGAGTCACTAGTGTTTATTGATGATGTGACACAGGACAGAAGCAGCTGAATTCTGAGGTATTCAGAGCCATACTGTGTGCTCAGATCCAGCCAAATGCAGCCAAACTGATTGGTCATCGTTTCATACTACAGATGGACAATGGCCCAAAACATAAAGCCAAAGCAACCCAGGAGTTTATTAAGGCAAAGAAGTGGAATATTCTTCAATGGCCAAGTCAGTCACCTGATCTCAACCCAATTGAGCATGCACTTCACTGGTTAAAGACTAAACTTCAAACAGAAAGGCCCACAAACAAACAGCAACTGAAAACCACCACAGTGAAGGCCTGGCAGATCATCAAAAAGGAGGAAACACAGCGTCTGGTGATGCTCAAGACTTCAGGCAGTCATTGCCAACAAAGGGTTTTCAACCAAGTACTAGAAATGAACATTTTATTTACAATTATTTAATCTGTCCAATTACTTTTGGTCCCTTTAAAAACAGGGTGGAACATGTTAAGGAGCTGAAACTCCTAAACCCTTCATCCAATTTTAATGTGGATACCCTCAAATGAAAGCTAAAAGTCTGAACTTCAACTGCATCTGAATTGTTTTGTTTAAAATTCATTGTGGTAATGTCTAGAACCAAAATTAGAAAAATGTTGTCTCTGCCCAAATATATATGGACCTAACTGTATATATTATGATGTGACTGGTGGTCGCATGGTTAATGGGAGGTATATGTCACAGGGATGGATGCTCCCTGTGATGCAACCCAGAGTATTTTAGCTTTAGTGCATGTGACCACTAATGTCATTTAGTGCACCTGAGTCCAGGTTGCGGGTAGCTATGAGAGATGGGAGGGTCTGGCTACCCATATTACCTCACCTCTGGGTGAGGGTGCTGACTGTACCCCTGTTTTGTATCAGGATCTGCAGGTATTTCAGGACCTGCAGTGAGGTCATGACCATGTGACCAGCCCATGTGATCCATACCTCACCTGTGAGTGTGGTTACAGCCTACATAATGGAGGCTGTGGTTTAGCACAGGGGCTGTGACTTGGGAGGTAGAAGGCCTCCTGTGTGTAGGGCGCCAGACAGAGCCTCCGGGCTGTACACTGCTCTAGCCTGTGTGCTCACGGGGCATGAGGGAACAAAGCCCAGCTAAGGACTTTTTGTATTGATTTTGGCTGCTGTGAAGGCTGGAAACCTTGTTTTTGTTACTTTGAGGTTTATGGAGCAAATAAACCCATGGACTCTTTTAAAGAAGCATGCCTCCTGTTTTCGCTCCTGCTGCAGTTGAGTGAGTACATCTCCTTACAATACATACAGCAATTGTTTCCTTGGTGCTGTGAATAGCCGTATACAGTATGTTTCATGTGCAGGCCTCTTTCCACTAATATAGATCCCATTGAGTTGTAACTATATTTAACATAAATTGTGTGTGGAGTTTGCCTTGTGCATATATATAATTTTTTTTTTCTGTGTGGGATTTTGATGTGGGAGAGTCATTGCATCATTACCTTATGACATGACTTGCTCTTTGCATGTTTTTAATTGTTTTTAATAAGTATCGTGTTGTCCTATGTATGTGCTAGTTTTTGAGATATAATAAAATTTGTCATATGTTTTCCATACCTTGTGGTGTTCCCATTTCATAGACATGTTGCTTCATATTGTAGTTAGGGATGAGTGATCGCTATACTCGTAACAAGTAGGTCCTAATACTCGGGTATTCGTAACGAGTAGCGAGTCCAATGCAAGTCAATGGGAAGTGTGAGTAATTTTCTGCTGGACCCTACAAAGCAGTCTGGGGGCCTGAGGAAAAGGCTGAAATGGGTGCATGATTGTTTAAAAGTAGGCGGTAAAAAGCTGTGAGTTGGCTAACGCATGAAGAAGCCACCTATCATCATCATAAGGGCTTCACAATTATAAAGGTTGTTCCACTGCCACTGCACACTGCACAATGTGCAGGCATAGTGTATCCACAAAATTAGCCCTTGGGACTGTATCATGGCTGACGCAGGAAGGAAGCCTCAAGGGCCAGACAATTATGAATCTAGGACTACTAGCAAGGTAGTTGCAGTGCCCTATGTGCATACATAGACATAATGTTTCCAAGAATTAGCCTATGGGGCTGTATCATGGTTGATGCAGGAAGGAGGCCTCAAGGGCCAGACAATTATGAAGCTAGGACTACTAGCATGGTAGTTTCAGTAGCAAATGTGCAGGCATAGACATAGCGTTTCCAAAAATTAGCCCAAGGGGCTGTATCATGGTTGACGCAGGAAGGAGGTCTCATCACAAGTGCCTCCGATGAGAAACATTAATGAATGGGACATTGTTTCTAGCTTGTTGACCATAAAGTACATGTGGCAGAAGCAGGAGTAGGATTCACATGTATGAAGAAGGAAAGGGATTTGTATGGGAAGGGATGGACGTGATCACCAGTAGTATAAAAGAGCGTTTTGGGTGACTTTAAGTTAGGATGCTGTCATCTGAAGGCCTTAAAAACTGTGGCGAAATCCAGTCCTTGTTAAATTTTATCATAGTCAGCCTGTCTGCATTCTCTTTAGTCAGCCGTGTGTGTGTATATGTGATGATTGCCCCAGTGGCACTGAAAACACGCTCTGACATCACACTAGCAGCAGGGCCAGCACCTCCAAGGCATATAAGGAGAGGTCTGGCCAACTGTGCAGCTTGGATACCCAGTAATTAAATGGACCAGAAGCATCAGGAAAGACGCAGGTATGGTCACTTAGATACTCGTTGATCATGTTGTTCAACTTCTGCCTCCTTGACATTGTTACCAATCCAGCTAGCCCTTGGTGATGAGCTGGTTTATTGAAGATGGCCCAGTTTGTGGACATTTTCCCCCTGCCTCTTTTGGACATGCTGGGCATGTCTCTCCCCATTAATGCATGCTGTTGCAAAGAGCTGGTACCTCTGCTAGCAGTGGTGTCTGAGTGTGATGTTGTCATCAAATGATTGACAACGGCCCTCTTGAAGGATTCAATTGTGAAACCCCTTGGTGACTGCAACACTAGCAAAGGAAATTTTTCCTTGTACCATGGGTTGAGAAATGTGGCCAACCAGTATAGGTGCTGTTGAAAATGTGGATCATACGAGGGTTTTGGGACAGACAAACATGAACTGTGCCATGTGTGCCAAGCTTCAAAGAGGCAAATGTTCTGTGGCCCCAGAAGGAGGAACAATACCCATCCTCTCCTCACACTGACTCTCCTCCACCTCCTCTCCAGCCCACTCATGCTGGACAGACATGAAGCTGGGGTTGGGAGTCCCCTCTGTAGCATCAGGGGTCCCCTTGGTACCACAGAAAAATAAGTTCTCTCCCTCCTTATCTTCCTCCTCATCTTCTTCATCCAATCTTGCCTCCTGATATTGTCTGGGCTGGGTAAAACCACACAGCATGAAATCTTGTTCCATACCCAACTGATGGGCACTCAAAGATTCCATATTTAGATTATGCAGTGATTCTTTCAATGTACATAGCATCAGGATGGTAATAATGATAATAGCCTGATCACTGCTCATGAGGTTGATGCAGTACTCAAAGTTATCAAGCACCTCACAATTGTCAGCAATCCACACCCATTCGACAGTTGTTTTGTGTCTTGGCTGAGTTTCAGACTGATGGGCATGATTAAGCTGGTATTCAGCAAGTGCCCTCTGCTGCTCATAGAATCATAGAATCATAGAATCGTAGAGTTGGAAGGGACCTCCTGGGCCATCTGGTCCAACCCCCTGCTCAAAGCAGGATTCGCTAAATCATCCCAGTCAGATGTCTGTCCAGCCTCTGTTTGAAGACTTCCATTGAAGGAGAACTCACCACTTCTCGTGGCAGCCTGTTCCACTCATTGATCACTCTAACTGTCAAAAAGTTTTTTCTAATATCTAATCTGTGTCTCCTCCCATTCAGTTTCATCCCATTGCTTCTAGTCTTTCCTTGTGCAAATGAGAATAAAGTTGATCCTTCTACAATGTGACAGCCCTTTAGATATTTGTAGACAGCTATTAAGTCTCCTCTCAGTCTTCTCTTTTGCAAACTAAACATTCCCAAATCCTGCAACCTTTCCTCATAAGACAGGGTTTGCAGACCGGTCACCATTCTGGTCGCTCTTTTCTGAACTTGCTCCAGTTTGTTGATGTCTTTTTTAAAATGTGGTGCCCAGAACTGGACACAATATTCCAGATGAGGTCTGACCAAAGAGGAGTAGAGGGAAATAATGACTTCACGTGATCTAGACTGTATGCTTCTGTTAATACATCCTAGAATTGCATTTGCCTTTTTTGCTGCTGCATCACACTGTTGACTCATATTCAGTCTGTGATCTATTAGTATACCCAAGTCTTTTTCACATGTGCTGTCACTTAGCCCTATTCCTCCCATTCTATATATGCTTTTTCCATTTTTATTGCCCAGATGTAGTACTTTGCATTTCTCCCTGTTAAAAACCATTCTGTTAGTTGCTGCCCACTTCTCCAGTTTATTTAAATCTTTTTGAATCCTCTCTCTCTCTTCTCTAGTATTAGCTATCCCTCCTAGCTTTGTGTCATCAGCAAATTTAATCAGTTTACCCTCAATTCCTTCATCTAAATCGTTGATAAAGATGTTGAACAATACAGGGCCCAGGACAGAGCCCTGTGGTACCCCACTTGAGACATTCTTCCAACTGGATGTGCAGCCATTTACGACCACTCTTTGGGTCCGATCACTAAGCCAGTTATGAATCCACCTAACAGTTGCCTTGTCCATTCCATACTTAATCATTTTTTCAATAAGGATTGTATGAGAGACTTTGTCAAATGCTTTGCTGAAGTCAAGATATACTATATCTACAGCATTTCCTTGATCCACCCAATCAGTGATACCGTCATAGAAGGAAATTAAGTTAGTCTGACATGACTTATTAGTTACAAACCCATGCTGACTCTGTTTAATCACTTCATTCTTATCCAGGTATTGACATACATGTTGTTTAATAATTTGTTCAAAGATCTTTCCTGGTATAGAAGTCAGACTCACTGGCCTATAGTTACCTGGGTCCACCTTCTTCCCCTTTTTGAAGATAGGAACAACATTTGCTCTTCTCCAGTCTTCTGGCACTTCTCCTGTTCTCCAAGAATTTTCAAAGATTATAGAGAGGGGTTCAAAAATTTCTTCTGCTATCTCCTTCAGTACTCTGGGGTGTAATTCATCTGGACCTGGAGACTTGAATTCATTTAGGCTAGCTAAGTGTTTCCTCACTATCTTTCTGTTTATAGATATCCTGGATTCTTCTATTCCCTTAATAGGACAGTGAATAACAGTTGATGTTACATTTCCTTTCTGAGAGAAAACAGATGCAAAATAGGAATTTAAAAGTTCAGCCTTCTCAACATCCTGTCTTACCATTTCATCATTTTCATCCTGTAAAAATCCTATAGCATCTTTGACTTTTCTTTTACTTTTGACATATCCCCAAAATCCTTTATCCTCACTTACCCTTGCCAACATATGATATGTTGAGTTCCACCATGTGGGCAGGTCACAAATGATTCTGTGATTTGGCACAGAAGCGCTGCAAGATTGGCAACTGCGGTAGAGGATTGGCGGAAACTGGAGCAAATATGGCGCACCTTCTCAAGTAGGTACAACAAGTCAGGGTATGTTTTGATAAAATTCTGAACCATTAGGTTCAGCACGTGAGCCATGCATGGCATGTGTACCAGCTTCCTGAGCTTTAAAGACGCCACCAGGTTACGCCCATTATCGCAGAGAACCAGACCGGGTTCAAGTTGCAGTGGGGAGAGCCACTGATTGGTCTGTTGTTTTATTCCTTGTCACAGTTCAGCAACCGGACGCTTGGCTGGGAAAAACAAGTATATGGGATTGTTGTATCCTGTGTCTCTGCAACTGCAGCTTGGGAAGCATGGATCACAGGCGACATGGCAGTGGTTTGACCCAGAGACACTGATTTGGTACCCTGTTGTTCCACCCACCGACTAGGGTGCTTGGATGCCATGTGTTTCCGCATATTGGTTTTGCTCTGGTGGCCTTTGCCCTGGCCTCTGCTCAGCTTCGTATGGCAGATGCTACAGATGACAATGTTTGGTTCAGAAGGACTATCCCAAAAAAAATTCCAGATAGAAGATGAACATCCCCTTGCCTTGACTTTGGGCACAGATGGATTGCTCTTGGCAACAGTTGACACACTTCACACTCTGCTCAAACCAGTAGCTTTTGATGCCTTTATTGGTGCTATGTATCCACCTTCTTCCTCTGTGCTGCTGTGCTGGCTATGCGTACCAATGATCCAGGTCGGATCAGTGGACTTATCATCGACCACCTCGTTTTCCATGTCATCCTCCTTCCATGTTGATATTGTTGGCTGACCAGATGGCAACTGTGTCTCATCATCATCAGCCTCCACCTCTTTAGCCAGTATATTGCGTGGCTGAAAGTGGCTTTCTTCTGGCCGTGGGTTTTCAAATATTTGGCCATGAACAGATGATACCTCCTCATGTTCCTTAGCAATGTTGCGCGTTGAGAGGCCAGAGGCAACCAAAGGAACATATGTACCAAACAGATCATCAGAATGGCCAAACTTGGGGTCAAATGTTTCCTGTGACTGCTGAGGGGGGAGGAAGTAGGAACAGGTTGAGGATTGGATGACCCAGTGTTCTGTGTATCGACAGTAGACTGTGTGGTTGTGGAAGATTGGTGCTTCTAGAACATTTCGTTGAGGCCTTATCTGCCATCCAAGACAGTATCTGCTCTTGCTCTTCTGGCTTCCGGCTTCCAGACACGCTTAAGTTCCAGACCGGGAATTTTCTGGAACATTGATGCATCAACCTTCTTCTGTCTCCCAGACTCAGTGCCTTGTCGGGCACCACTGACAACCGCACGCCTACGTCCACGTCAATGTCCCTGTCCCTTCACAACAGGCTTTTTGGGAATTTGGGGTTTTTGTGACATAGCTGCAGATGTTCAGATGCAGATATAGGGGAAGAAGGAGCAGTTCATGCTTTGTGGAAGGTAGGACTACAGCCTAGTACTGCTTTGTGCTTTACAAACAGCACCACAAGGGCAAAAATATTGGCCAGAGGTTACAGGTTACAGCTGAAGATTTAGCTCACCAGTCACCACAGAAGACAGCGGTGCTGGCTGCATCTCAGCTGTGCAGTACCATGCATGCTGTTTGGTGAGCAAACACCACTGTAAGGGCAAAAAGAATGTCCTGCAGGGGTAAATGTGACCCCAAAAATAGCTGGGAAAACTGTCACTACTCCCTGACCTTATACAGTACTTTCAGCTCTCAGAAGAGCTGAGATATTCAGGTTCTATGTATGTACTGTAACGCTCCTGCCTGTCTCCTTGCACTACAGTCACCTACTACTAAAATACTCCAGGTAGCTCTCACAAGAGCTTTTGTGTTTTTGAGATGATTTATGGACTATTTGCAAAAGCAAAACTCTTGCTAGCTACTGCTCACACTCTTCCTATGCTAGCACTAGCTGTGTTCTGGTTGCAATGTGCAGAAAATGGCGGTGGCAGTGCTTATATAGAGCCTATGAGTCATTTATGACGCTGCGTGGCCAGCCAATCATAGTAATGCCAAAGAAGGCTGCGGCATTACTGTGATTGGCTAAAATGCTGGGCGGGAGATCCGAATATTGCGCTATGTTCCGAGTACCGTGTACCGAGTACCAAATATTTGCAAATATATTCACTCATCCCTAATTGTGCTTCATGATGCAGGTAAGATTTACTGGATATAACTTGCACTAATTTGTGAAAAAAAATAAAATTTGTCAAAAATTTAGCAATTTTCAAACTTTTAATTTTTATATCAGATTTTATATTTTTATATCAGATAGTTGTGTCACACAAAATAGTTACCCTATTTTTCAGAACATAAGATGCACTGGACCATAAGATGCACCCCAAATTTTAGGGTGGAAAATAGCAGAAAAAGATTTTTATAAGATGGGGGTCTGTCTTATTGTCTGAATTTAAGGTATCTTATCTGAGGTCCGGCTGTGGTAGAGCGGGTCACAGGAGGCATGGTCCCTTCCTCAGGAAGCGGTGGTGGAAGAAGTGGGGCAATGCTGCAGTCCCGGGCTACGATGCTGTGGGTCTGGTGTCAGCGGTGAGGCAAAGCATGGAGCAGGTTCCCTTCCTCAGGATGCCAGTGTCAGAAATGTGGTGACGCCGTGGTCCAATGTCCACGTCGAGCAGAGCCGAGTGCATCACCATTTTCTCAGCGGCCATCTTCCTGAGGTCACGCGTGCGTAGATTGAGATCTCAGCGGCCCTTGGCTTCAGGAAAATAGCGGCCGATATCTCAATCTGCGCATGCACAGCCTCTGGTGGCCATTTTCCTGGAGCCAAGGGCGACCGATATCTCAATCTGCACATGCGCTGCCTCAGGTGGCCCACAGCTTTATGAATATGGTTACAGGGAAACCAACAATGCACTCTGTACCACTGACACCGAGCCTCAGCATCACCACACCTCTGCAGCAACCAGTTCCGCTGCTACACCACTGCCGCAACCCCCTGGTAAGCTTGCGTTTGGACTTTAAGACACACACCCCATTTTCCTCCCAAATTGTTTTTGGGGAAAAGTGCATCTTATAGTCTGAAAAATGTTAAATAACATTTACCACTTATCTACTTTACATGAGCACAATTTTTGAAATATTTTTTGTTAGAAAGTTTTAAGAGTTAAACATTAACCATCGATTTTTTTTTTCTCCAAAAAAAAATTACAAAACTCACTTGTTTTAGGGACCACATTACATTTGAAGTGACTTTGAAGGGTCCATATAAAAAAATACCTAAAAGTGACATCATTCTAAAAACTGCACCCCTCAATGTCCTCAAAACCACATTCACAAAGTTTATTAAATTCATATTATTCAAATTCTTCACAGAAATCTTTGGAGTGTGGAAAAAATTAACATTTAACTTTTTTCTCAAAAAGTTCACTTTTGACCTAAATTATTTATTTTTCAAGGGTAACAGAAAAAAAGGACCACAAAACTTGTGCAATTTCTTCTGAGCATGCTGTTACCCAGTATGTGGGGTAAAACTAAGATTTAGGTGCATGGCAGGGCTCGGAAGGGAAGGAGCGCCATTTGACTCTTTAAATGCAAAATTGGCTGGAATTATTAGCAAACGCGATGTTGCGTTTGGAGAGCCCCTTATGTGCCTAAACAGTGGAAACCCCCCCACAAGTGACACCAGTTTAGAAACTAAACCCCTCAGGTAACTTATCTAGATATGTGGTGAACCCCCAGGTGGTTCTGAGAAGTTTATAACATTGAGCTGTGAAAATAAAAAAATCAAATTTTTCCCCACAAAAAGATTTTTTAGCCCCAAATTTTGCAATTTCATAAGGGTAACAGAAAAAATTGCACTGTACAATTTATTGTGCAATTTCTCTGGAGTATGCCGATACCCAATATGTGGAGGAAATATGCTGTTTGTGCATACAGCAGAGCTTGGAAGGGATGGAGTGCCATTTGATTTTTTGAATGCAAAATTTGCTGGAATAAATAGTGGATGCCATGTCACGTTTGGAGAGATCCTGATGTGCATAAACAGTGGAAGCTACCCAAAGGAGACACCATTTTGGAAACTAGACCCCTCAGAAATGTTATCTAGGTGTGTACTGAGCACCTTGAACCCCTAGGTGCTTCACAGAAGTTTGTAATGTAGAGCCGTGAAAATAAAAAAATTCAAATTTTTCTCAAAAAAAATTTCTTTTAGTCCCAAATTTTTTATTCTTACAAGGTAACAGGATAAAATGGATTAAAAAAAAAATTGTTGTGCAATTTCTCCTGAGTACGCAGATACCACATATGTGGGAAAAATCTACTGTTTGGGCGCACGGTGGGGCTCAGAAAGGAAGGAGTGAAGTTTTGAAAGCAGATTTTAATGGACTGGTCTGCAGGAGTCATGTCGCATTTGGAGAACACCTGATGTACCTAAACAGTGGAAACTCCCCACAAGTGACCCCATTTTGTACCTTCTATAGGAATATATTTAGATGTGTGGTGAGCACCTTGAACCCCCAGATGCCTCACAGAAGATTCATGAAAACAAAAAAAAATCACATTTTTCCCACAAAAATGTTATTTTAGCCCAAACTTTTTTATATTTTTACAAGAGTAAAAGTAGAAAATGGACCCCAATATTTGTTGTTAAATTTCTCCTGAGTACGCCAATGTGGTCAAAAAGTACTTCTGAGGCATCAGGCAAAGCTCAAAAGGGAAGAAGTGCCATGTTGGAGTTATTATTTTATTGGATTGCTTTGAGGGTGCAGAGTCCCTGAGGTTCCAGAACAGCAGAACCCCCAATAAGAGACACCATTTTACAAACTATACATCTCAATTAATTCATCTAGGGCTGCAGTGATCATATTAACATCACAGGTGGGTCACAGAATTTTATACCATTTAGCAGTGAAGAAAATAATAATTAAATTTTTACCAATTCTTTGTTTTAGCCCCATATTTTACATTTTCACAATGGGAAATGGGTAAAAATGGCACCAATATTTGTCGCACAATTTCTGCTGAATGTAGAAACACCCTATATGTGGCTGTGCAGTACTGCTTAGCCAATACAGCGAGACACGGGAGAGACAGAGCACTATTTGTCTCCTGGAGCACAGATTTTCCTAGAATAGTTTGCGAACTCCATATATAGAGTCCCTAAGTACTAGAAGAGTAGACTCCCCCCTCAAGTAACCCCATTTTGAAAATTTTACCCCTTTTTGAATTTATCTACAGGTGTAGTTGCAATTTTGATTCCATGGGTGTTTTCCAGAAACAAGCAGCAGTGGATGTTGCTGAGTGAAAATTGCAAACTGCCTTTGTACTGAATAGGACTTTGTATTGACTAGTATGTTGTAGTGACCTGTACTTTGTGCCCTGCCCTTGCTTCTGGAGACATGCACCCATATACTCGAAGGGCTCTCATTGCTACAGAATTGTCAAACGTGTGGACGCTTACATGTAGTTTAGGTACACTGTGGGACTCAGAAGGAAGGTGGACATTTGGATTTAGGAGCTTAGAATTTGCTGAATTTCTTTTGGGGAGAAGAGCCATATCGCTTTTCCAGAGCCTTTGTGCTACCAGTAGCGGGGAAGCCCCCTATATTTCCATTGACAGATGATGGACCTGAGTGGGGACTATTTTGTGGATGGAGATGAAGCTTTTATTGGGAACATTTTACAAAATGTTTGTGATCACAATCGGGTCAGTGTGATTACAGTGATACCACATTTATCTTTTTTTATGTATTGGCGCTCTTACATAATAGAAACTATTGTATAGAAAAAATAATTATTTTTGCATCACTTTATTCTGAGAGCTACAAATATTTTTTATTCTTCAGCTGATGGATCTGTTTGGCAGCTTATTTTTTGCTAGACAAGATGATGTTGTCAGACATACCAGTTTTACTTACATTTATTTTTTTGTCAATTTTTATTAGGCGGTATAAAGCATCAACGTATATTTTTTTGTTTTTTTTTTTCATAAAAATATTTATTTATGGGTACAATATACTTTTATGTATTTGTTTATTTTTATTTTTTATAGATTTACAAAAAATTTTTTTTTCACTTTTTTACTTTGGGACTTTCACTTTTTGCAGGCTGATCGCTTGTAAATCATAGGAATGCAGGAGTATTCCAATGCTTTAGAAACTGTCAGTGCTGCAATGATAGACAAGCTTGCTACATCATGCTTTGAGCATAGTGTAAGCAAGTTTGTTAGCTGTGGTGACCCGGATGTCTTGATGACGACATCGGGTCACCATGGCAATGACTGGCCCCTCGTGATAACTTTGCAGGGGTGCCGATCAGAGAGCATAGGGAGCGCCTTCCCTCTACTTGCCTGCTAAATACAGCGATCAATATCAATCGAAGTATTAAGGATGTTAAAGTGCCGGGAGCGGTGTTGATTCTGGCAGCTGACAACCGGCGGCAATCGTATGCGCACAGTCTCTGAGCTTGCAAAATCTCCATGACCTATCCTTAAGGCTATGCGCACACGCTGCGTATTCTGCTGCGGATCTGCTGCGGATTTGGCCTCTGTGGATCCGCATCGCATCAGTTCTGCAGACAGTGTACAGTACCATGTAAGTCTATGGGATTTACAATCCGCAGGGCACATGCTGCGGTTTTTCAACTGCGGAAAAGCTGTGGTTTTTAATCCGCAGAAAGAATTGACATGTCAATTCTTTCTGTGGATTCCCGCTGCTGTTTGCCACCTATTCCATTGTCCAGGTGGCAAACCACAGGGGAAAACCGCTGGCCAATCCGCAGGTAAAACCGCAGGTCAATTTACCTGCGGTTTTACCTGCGGATCCGCAGATACAAATCCGCTGGTGAATCCGCAGCGTGTGCACATAGCCTAAGTCATAGGTTTGTAAATACCAGCTGACCATGACGTATGTATACGTCTAATGTTGGGAAGAGGTTAAAAACCTATGATGAATTTACATGATGACTTTGCATTTCTTACCAATAAGGCCTCTATTAATCTTGACCAAATTCCTAACTCTTTAAGCTGAAATATGTTTGAAATGTTAAGTATTTCCTCTAAATGACTGAATTCTAAAAAGGAATACCGTGAGCATTGACTCACAGTATATGGCAGAATAAAGCATAATTTTTAATACAACAGAGCATAAAGGGTACTGCATGCCAATTTCCATGTATATATCCATTTTAAGCATACATCAAATAAAACAAAAACGGTATTTTAAATGAAAATGTATTTTGAGCATATATGGTAATTCTCAACTGTCATCTAGCTTGACTATACTAATAATAGAAATCAGTGGATAATGCTAAAGAAAGCAGACGTGATTCTAATTTCTTAAAGGCTATTGTAATAATAGTAGTAATTACACAGGGCTAAATAAAGAGTAACATCCTAAAGTGAGCTTTAAACATTTAGAACTTTGCAACAAGTGAAGCAAGTTAAGTTGAAGCTAAAGCTACAATATCAGTTGTCTCATTTCAACATATTGGAGAAGCACTGAAAAAACGTATAATCTACTCTATAAATTGACATTAATAAGCGGTGAACTAGGTGCAGTTAGCCGTAAAATAGACTACTTCTCTTTTTGTGTAAGTTTTAGCACAATTGATTTATTAGCCTTAAAATAGCCATAATTGCCGCATGTTACAGGGCTAACAAGTACCCGTCTGTGGTTGCAAGTGTGGTTTACATATTGTACTGTTACTTTAGAAGAGGAAAAGAACATTTTTTGGGAAATTATGTACTTGTCTCTCCAGTGTCAGATTGGAACTAATATTCAACCCAGGCATTTGAGAGTGCACAAACCAACTTGCTGTGTGTTAAATGTGAAATATGTACATGCACTTGTGGTTTATGGCTGATCAGAGTAATTTTCATTTTCAGACTGCAAATAGTCAACAAATAATTATACAGTCACCAAATAATGCCAGTATACAAGTAAAATGATCACACTGTCACTGACCAAAATCTAGACTGAGCCAATAATAATCCACAAGACAAAGAGACAATTTGCATATATTCAGTTTCCTAGGGGAGCATTGTGGCTTCTCACCTTGACATGTGTTAGGCATTCAATTTCCCCCACTGCACAGGGGGAATCTCAAGCCATGTCCTCTGCGGTCTCCCTTTTCTCTGCAGCCGCTCAGCAGAGGCGTCAGTCCTGGCGTCTTGCTCAGGCTGATGCTAGGTGTCTGGTTGCTCCTTCTGGCTCTGCTATAACACCACGCTTGAGTCAGCAGCAAGCAGACACTCTGGGGACTAAGTCCTGTCTTTTACTTACTGAGCATGCCCATGGGACGACCTCTCATTGGAGGTCGGAGGTGACATGCGTAGGTCCCGTTCCTGCTCGGATTGGTCCAAGGGAAGGTCCCAGAAGGACGCCGCTATAAAAGAGTCACATGGCCGCTCGGCCATGCGCTAGTATAGACTCTTGTGGCTTATGGTGTGTATGATGACGGATGCTTGATACTGCGAATGACTCATTATGAAAACCCTACCCTTGGTTGTGTCTGTTGTTAGGGTTTTGAGGTTAGAGTCAGCACCTGTCAGTGGCTGGGCTATACGCCACAGTGCATCCCAGTCCTCTGCACTTTCTAGCGTCCGATTGTGCCTCTCTGCTCAGGGCACTGTTGTATCGCGCCGGGTAGCAGTAGCCACCAGTGCGGCACCGTGAGCAACTCCAGCGCTTTCCTCCACCACTCTGGGTGGTTAGTGGTGTCCGCCGAAGCGGTACTGTGCGCACTTGGCGTGATTATATTTTTCCGTCCGAGCGCTGATGGTCTAGAGGAACTCTAGTCCTGTGCCTCTGGGACAGAGTTCTATGATCTTTAATTAGCGCTCACCCAGCTGAGCTCTGTGAGTTCAACAGGCTCCAGCGTTTGTTTTAGCGGCTCTGTGAAGCAACAGAGTTCGCTTCCATTCACACTGGGTGAAGTTAACCCACGTGTGAGCAAGCGTTCATCCACCATCTTGTTCCGCCATTACTCAGCAGCAGGTTCCATCTGTGCACGGTGGACCCCGGGCTGCGAATGCACCTCATATCTCCTCTTGAATTGACAATGCCGAATAAAGAAATTAAAGATTTGCAAAACTCAGTGGAGGAATTTAACACTTTGAAAGATTTTAAAAGTTTGAATGATCGTTTAAAGGAGAACATGTCCAAACTGGAGAATCATATCATGGAGGTGAAAAAGAAAAAATTCACCAAAGACACTCAAGATTATACTATGGACAAGGTCTATAATTGGCATACTCAACCACAATCTATCCTTAAACAAAGGTTCCAAAAATGCAAACATTACACAGGAAGGGTTGATTTCAATGATTTAAATGACTCCTCAGATGTGTCTACTATTTTGACATCGGATGATTATTCTGACTCTTCAGGTACTTCTATTTGCAGCAATGCTCCACAACCTAATAGAAGCTCTAACACTAAGTCCACTCCAAAAAACGGAGAAGATGTGCGGGGCGTAAACACTGGAGGAGGCAGATATCAAACACGCTTCCAGAACCGCCGTTACCAGAAATGCCAGTAATAAATTTGTCCAGTTTCATTATTTCTGATGATCAAATTTCTCTCCTGAATAAAGACTTGGCTTTGCACCATCTAAAGATTTTGACATTTTTTCTACTATTTTGGACGTTAACAAATTTGCCTGCAACCTGACTATTAAATGCCATTTTTTGTCAGTAAATACTTCTCCTCAACAGAAACTTACTAATGGGCAATTATCCATGGTCAGTTTCAGGAACTTATCGGAACAAAAGGCGATGCTACATTTGAGCTCTTTGCAAAAGGAGTCGTGTATGGACAGAATTTTTATTAGTGAAAACTTTCCCACGAGTAACCCTTTATTCTATCCTTTGTACTCAAGACCTTCAGTCTTAGATGGGTTTCAAGATTTGACAGAGAAAGATTTATTGGAGTTAAAAAATCAAATGGATGAAAACATTTTTTCCAAACAACAAAAAAAATCTGTCCTATAAGGAAAAACAGGCTTTATATGATCTTAAAAATAACAAAGTTCTTATTATAAAAGAATCAGACAAGGGGGGCTCAATAGTTTTACTAAATGCTAGTTTATTTAAAAAATTGATATTTCTGGATTTAGACAATAAGGATATCTATGAGGAGATGTTCTGTGATCCCACTGACGATTTCAATTTAGTGCAATTCAACCTGCTACAAGAGGTCATACATATGCAAGCTTTTGATAAAAAAATTTCTGATTTTTTATGTAAGGATCACCCAATTATTCCCATATACTATGCGCTCCCCAAGGTCCATAAAAATATATTCCCACCTCCTATGAGGCCAATTGTGGCGGGTATTGGATCCTTGGGTGAGCGCTTGGGATCTTGAGTGGATTTCCACCTTCAGCCACTTGTACAGGCTCTTCCTGGATATATTAGAGATTCCAAGTTTCTAACCACTATCTTTAATGATTACACATGGCAAACCAATTTTTCATGGCTCTCTTGTGATGTTGTGGGGCTATATCCCTCCATCCCTCACAATATAGCCCTACAGAGTTTATCTTTCCATTTGGATAAGCATGGTCTCTATGATACTGCTACATGTGAATTTATCTTATTGGCAGTTGATTTTTTGCTATCCCATAATTATTTCAGGTTTGATAATCATTTTTTTTACAGAGAAGCGGAGTTAGGCTATGTGCACACGTTGCATATTTTTGTGCAGAGTTTTCTGCACAAAAACTGCATCTCTTGCCAGAAACCGCAGGGGGGTAGTATTGAAGTTTTTATGCGGTTTTTATGCGGTTTTTGTGCGGTTTTTTGAGTGCGGTTTCCCTGCGGTTTTCATTCACTTTTTCATGCAGTTTCTATGCTGATTTCATGCATTTTTTTTGCGGTTTTGCTTGCATTTTTCAGCCTGATTTGTCTGCCTTTTTTGTAAGCAATAAATAAAGAGAAGAAACGTCAAAAAAGAAAAAAAATGTGATGTCATTTCCTAGTCCAACCTCTTCTCATCAATCTCCATTTTGGAATCTGCACACTTTCGTCATCATGAGTGGTAACCGTGAAAATGAGCGTAGTGAACAACGAAGCACACAGCATGGCGAAGAACATGGTGAAACTAATGTATGGCTACGCAGGCCACAACGCCTCCAGTCTTTGGGAGTATTGCTCGATTATCTGAATCAGCAAAGACTCCAGGTAAGCAACACTATATGTAAAAATATTGTTTTTGAATCCTCATAATACATAGTGAGATGGCTAGCCAGATCGCTGAAACATCACAGCTGTTGTGACGCAACAGCGACCTCGCCAGCAATCTTGCTACATGTGACGGATATGGGCGACCGTCCCCCTGCTGGATATCACTGATCGTGCTTGAATGTATTGTCCATTTTTGGATCGCTGGTGTCCCGCTGGCCGCATGCATCGCTATGTTTGCTGCCAATGAGCGACTGCGATGGTGACGCAGAATTCAGGGCTGTAGGCGGGAGTTGTCATAATAGCTGCTGAGTGACAAGATCCCAATGACCGCAGAGGTTGTTACGGCTCGCCGTATTGTTGCTGTGTAATTGAATAGATCTGCCTGTTTGACAGCTTACTAGTGATCATGTAGCGACGTACCTGACATCTTTAGGTCACATCGTTCTCGTGAGCGCTGGAGCGTTGCTGAGTGTAACGGGACCTTAACCCATATTTTTTTATCTTACTTGCAGGCCAGAAAGAGAACCAGAAGAATGTGGGTCCACCCCATTGTGTCAGAATGTACAGGAAAGGGTCACTTTCGTGTGCTATACCAAGATTTGAGAAGGTAAGTTAACCATATGTGAAGAGATTTTGTTATGTAAAAAGTTTGTCAATAAAAGAAATCTGTATCTGATGTCACTTACTATTTTTTTTACAGATATCCCGAGAAATTTGTGTCCTTTTGCCGGCTCACCATCCCGGCATTTGACCGGCTTCTGAGCATAATGATAGAAGAGCTTACGTATATGGACACAGTGATGAGGAAGTCCATCTCTGCTAAGGAAAGGCTGCTCCTCACCTTGCGGTAAGTATATTGTTTCATTTTTGGGGTTTTTTTGTGTCATAAGGCCTTTTCACCTGTCAGTGTCTCTGGTACATGTGGTCACACTTTTCACATGTCCTGGAGACACTGTCACACGTACACCCAATTCAATGATTGGGTCTATCCACATGTCAGCATGGTGTCATGGAACGTGTGTATGTGTGCCTTGTTTTTGTGTTTTTTTTTTAATGGTAGCACGGTCCACAAAACACACATGGATGTATGCTCTGTGACACAAATTGGCGCTGCTGGAAAAGCGCAACAGTGCTGTTCCCTTGCGGCAGGTGCTGAAGATGCTCTCTCCCCAGCTCAGCTGCCAATTGGCTCAAACAGGTCATAATGAGAGACGTCTTTTGCACCTGCTGCGGTGAAACCATATTACTAGAGTGGGCCCCCTCCATTTAAGTACAACAAAAATTATTATTGGTATTGTTGGACTTGGGAGTTTACAACAGCATTTTGGAATGTTGTACAAAACCATGAATGGCGGTGTCCGCATCTTATAGCGGCAATCATTTCTAATAATCTTTTTTTTTTTCATTTTCAGATTTTTGGCCACAGGAGAGAGCTATACATTCCTACACCTCCAATTTAGAGTTGGTAAATCCACCATCACTCAAATTGTGAGGTGCACATGTAATGTGATCTGGCAGAAGTTGCAGCCCATGGTGATGCCTTCCCCAACCGAGGAGACTTGGCTGCAGGTTGCAGCAGGCTTTCAGTCTGTGGCCAATTTCCCAAACTGCATAGGTGCAGTTGATGGTAAACATGTAAAAGTGCAGAAGCCACCGCTATCAGGATCACGCTTCTTTAATTATAAGTATTTTTCTGTGATCCTGATGGCGGTGGCTGATGCAAATTACAAATTTGTTGCCATCGACGTTGGTGCCTATGGTAGTACTGGGGATTCTCGGGTGTTGCGAACATCACAGATTGGTCAGCAAATTCTTCGAGATGGCGGAACGCTTCCAGCCCCAAGACCTTTGCCAGGTTCCACACATCCAGTGCCCTTTGTGATGGTATCGGATGAGGCGTTTCCCTTAATGATCACCCTGCTGCGCCCATACCCACGGAGGATTTTTAATTATCGGCTGAGTGGTGCACGCAGATATGTGGAATGCACCTTCGGGATAATGTGTAGTCAGTGGAGGATCTTTCACACACCCATCCAGTTGGACACTGACACCGTTGACGCTGTGATTAAGGCATGCTGTGTACTCCACAACTATGCTCGTGAGTACAGCACTGACATAGATGTGGAGTACCAGCAGCCAGTAATTAATCCAGTGACCAACGTCTGTCAGGGAAGGCCATCCAACAACGGTGTGAGTGTGAGAGAAGCCTTCACTGAATACTTCATGAGTCCTAAAGGGGCCGTGCACTGGCAATACTCCTGTGTCGGTGAAGAGCAGCCGGACCAGCAGAGGAGGGAAGCAAACTGATCTGAAGACAAAGACAATTTCGACAAATTATATGTTATTTATCCAAAAAAGAATGGTATATACCCCATATGTTATTGTTCCAAAATTACTAGTAAAAAAATTTGAAAATATAACTTTATTAGAAAAGCAATAAAGACTTTATGACCAACATAGCCTTTTTTTTTTTTTTAAATCTATAATGTTTCAACAAAAAATAATTGGTGCAACAAACATGACTGTTGCCGGAATATGGCCTCACAAACAGGTGATAGCAGGTCTGGTGTCGTCAACGCTGAACTTTAGAAGTTAATGGAAGAGTTTATCATCCTGTACCTGCCTTATGCCCTTAAACTAATTTAACATGATGTATTCTGGGTTGTAACTCATGTGTTAACATCACCGTAGTATGAATAGTTCATTGGAGGCCGCTGATAGCGTTGGTCATCACGCTGTTGTGGTGGTGGTGGTGGCAGTGGTGGTTGTGGAGGCGGCAATGGTGGTGGTGGACGCCTTGCCCGCACACTCTGTGTGGCCCCCATAACAGTCTGCTAATGGTGCGATCGGGGAAGGGTCCTCGAATTCAGACAGTATAGCATTCACAGTTGACATGAACTTTGTCTGCCTTTCCGCTGACAGTAACCAAGCTTTGCTGGCTATGCTGGCACCAAAGAAATCTAAGTGATCTTCCCTTGAAGATTTGTTGATGAGATCGATGGTGTCATTTACCCTTTTAGTTGTCTCATCCATTTTTTGGGGGGTTTGGGTTTGCTTTTTTGGGGCAGTGGCTCGGTTAATGACAACGGATTGGCAGCTCTTTCAGTGTTTGGGGCAGGAGTATTTTGGGGCTCAGAAGAAGATGCCGTCCCTGAAGATGATGCAGCCGACGCTTCAGCAGAAGTAGATGGAGAGTCAGGTCCACACAATGAAGACCCATCCATGGAATCAGTGGATCCTGCAGGATCTTGGCTGGCATCTTCATCAGGAGACGAAATGTTTCCATCAGTGCTGTGATAAAAAAAGAAAACCAAGTCTTCAGTAATAATTCAAATTTTAGGCATCATTACTACATTCAAATTATATCTAACAAATCACCTCCTCAAAGTCCTGCTGGTTAGCAAGAAACACATATCGTCATACAGACTAAATTTGATTTTGGACGGTGATGACCCACTTGTACCAATCTTGGTTTGGATTTTTTGAAATCTATCTCGCACCGATCTCGAACGTTGCTTCACATCATGAGCTAAAAGTAAGAATCACAACACATTATTATCCTTGCAATACGTTTTAAAATGAATAGTCGTTCTGTATAAACAACATATCAAAAATTACTTACTAATTTTCTGCTGCAGGGCAACGGTGTACCCATCAGAATCTGGATACAGCTGACGGCAGATTCTGGTCGAACACATATCCCTTGTATATTTATCCTTGTAGGCCTCATTGGCCGGGTCCCAGATAGCTGGCATGTCCCTTATCTGTAATGGATAAAAATATGTTATTAACATCTTCATATTTAGTTTGCTAGCATATAGAAAATGAAATAAAAAAATGCAAATTGTGCAGGTCGTAAGTACGCCGACCGCCATATCAAAATAACGCAGCGCCGGTACCAGGACACCCACCTCCGTCAGACTGCAGCTTGCCTGCTGCCTGCCACCAGGCCCCCCCACCGCTGGACCTGCCGCCGCTGACCCCCCTCACCACCACCTGTACTCACATACACACACACACACACACTCACATACACACACACACGTACACACACTTCCCTCCCGATGCGATAGCATCGGTCACACCTCTAGTTTATATATATACATATATATATGGAGAGAGACACACACATCTCTATATGTTATGTATACACAGCTCCGAAAAATAAAGGGAACACAAATAACACATCCTATATGAAAATGAATGAAATATTCTAATTGAATATTTTGTTTGGTACAAGGTTGATTGTGCTGTCAACGTAATCACATAAAAATCATGAATGGATATCAAATTTTTGAACCAAAGGAGGCCTGGATTTGGAGACACATAACAAATTAAACTTGAAAAATGTAAAAATGAGGCTTAGTATTGTGCGTGACCTCCACGTGCCTGTATGACCTCCCGACAATGCCTGCCCATTGTCCTGATGATGTTGCGGATGTTCTCCTGAGGGATGTCCTCCCAGACATGGACTACAGCATCCGTCAACTCCTGGAGAGTCTGAGTTGCAACGTGACATTGGTGGATAGAGCAAGACATGATGTCCCAGATGTTGTCAATCGGATTATGGGGAATGGACGGTACAGTCCATGGCTTTAATGCCTTCATCTAGCTGGAACTGCTGACACACTGCAGCCACATGAGGTCTGGCATTGAGGAACCTAGGGCCAACCGCACCAGCATATGGTCTCACTAGGAGTCTGAGGATCTCAACTTGATACCTACTGGCAGTCAGGCTACCTCTGGCAAGCACCTGGAGGGCTGTGTGGCCCTACCAAGAAAATCCACCCCACACCATTACTGACCCACTGCCAAACATGTCATGCTTAACCCTCCATCAGGGGCAACTGATCTGACAGGCGCAGCACACTTAGTTTCATTTCTCTATTTTAATTGGTTTGTCTGGGAAACACCCTCTTCCCAGTACCTTCCTAACTTTAAAGGCTGTGTGAAACCTGAGAAGCCTCTTGTGCTGCAGAGCTGCAGGAGATCAGATATCAGTGTTTTGGCTTCTCCGGCTCATTGCCCCTGAATGCATCACACCTTTGACGGTTAGTATTTGCTGTTTTTATTCATCCAAATTGTTTTTTTAGCTTGTTTTATGAATAGCTAGTGCTAAATTTGTGGATTTGTCATAGAAGGTTTTGTTAGAAGTAAGAGGGTGCTTCTCAGGCACATTGCGCCGTAAGGCCGGAGTCACACTGGCGAGGAATACGAGCGAGTGAGAGTCGCAAAAAGGACGCATTAGACACGGACAAGTGATTTTCTATAGGGTCACTCGCACCAGGCGTATATTTCGCATGCTGCGATTGTCAGCGTACTACGGCTGTAGTACGCCAATGCAAGTCTATGGGTGCGCTAAAAATATGGATTCCACACGGACCACACATGTGACTTGCGAGAAATATGCACCCGGTGTCTTTTAGCAAAGCCGGCAATTCAGTGCGCTATACAGTAAACTCACACTGACAGGTTTAATAAAGAAACGAAAGAATAGATATAAACACATAGAATATATATATATATATATATATATATATATATATATGCATTCTATGTGTCTATATCTATTCTTTGGTTTCTGTTAGAAACCTGTCATAGGGCTCCATTATATGTCCATTTTGCAAGCCTGCGAGAAAATCTCAGCATACGGATGCCATACGGATTACATACGGATGCTTACATGCGCAACATACGCGACCACACCTTGATTACGGATGACATACGGAGCACTATTTAGGGGCCATTCATCCGTATTATGCATGTAAAATACTGACCGTATTTTGCGTCGGTTAGTGTGACCCCGGCCTAACACATATTCTCTCTCTTGCTTCAGCTTTTCTTCTGAAATGGCGAGGAGAATATGTGACTTGTCAAATGCCCTTCATGTTGAGCAAGTGCAAAATATACTGCTTGATGATGATGAGACAGACCCCTTACAGCTAGAAGATTTAGGGGAAGAAAGTGACATTGATTCAGAAGATGATGTGGAAGAATGTCCAGATGTGTCTGATGCAGATCAAGATGAAGAGAGTGAGGAGGATGCTCAAGACATAGAATTTTGATTTTGAGTACAGTACTATTTCAGCAACCTTATAATTTATTTTGCTTATCTAAATTTTATGTTTACTAATAGTTTTTGAAGAGAACTGTCGGGTTTTTTTGCAAATAGCAAAATGTGTGCACTTTGAAACATATTACTTTTCTGGTTAGTAAACATTTTTTTTTCCACCTGATTATGTGTATTCTCATTTATTACATTCCTATTAAGGTAACTGATCACTTTTAGAGCATTGAAATTTAAAAAAAAAAAAATATAGCCAATTTTCTAGCCTGTGCAGGACAGGCGCAATGCCCTTAAACTCGTTATCAAACATATTGCCCCTGACGGAGGGTTAATGATGCTGCAGGCAACAGATCGCTCTGTATGTTGTCTCCACACTCTGTCATGTCTGTGTAGGGAAGGTGACCTGACGGACGGACTAGTCAGAGTGAGGAAGGAAAGGTTTGTACAGTGTAGGTAGGTGTCAGTTATTACAGTGGGGAAACAGCTAGGAAAGTGTAGTGGACGTGCAGTACCTTGGGTTGACCATTAGATGGCAGGGAGGAGTGTGAGCAAAGGACTTGACAGCAGCTTAGGGCTTTAGAAACCGTTGGTCATGGGGGGCGTGGTTGGAGTGACAGTTTCAAGGAATCGGGTGAGCTATAAATTCTGAGGGAGGGTTCCAGAAGATTCCAGTCCCCAGGGGGAGCTCAGGTGACAGGAGGACTGCGCCAGTCTGTGCGCTCTGAGGAGAATCCGACCAGGGGGACTGAGGAGAGAGAACGTCAGGGGGGTGGTCCTGACAGAAAGGTACCGCAGAAGAGACGTGGCAGAGGGTGCAAGAAACTGTATTTAACACGACGACTGACCAGTGGAAGCGCTGTTGGTTTACGGGCCTAGGGCGGCCACAGTAACGGACCTGTCAGGAACGTCAAACAGTGAAGGAGGGACGTACGTACAAATACGTCCCTGGTGAAAAGTACAGTGTGAAAACGGCTCTGAAAACGAAGGGCCGACAAGTGAAGAGAAGTGCGGTGTGTTGCGGAGGCCGTCAGTCGGACGGCAAGTAAAGAAATAAACTTGGACCTGTTGCACCCAGTACCTGCCTCCATCTTGTCTCTGTGTCATCTCTGTGCGGTATAAAAGAGGGATCACCCCCCCAGCTCGCCCGACCCACCGACCCTACATTTGGCGTAGTCGGCAGGATCACCGCCGCTAATACTTCATCTTCTGCGGCAGACCTGCCTCAAAGAATGGAAAAGGATTTGGACTACTCTGTTTGGATTACAATTACCTGTGGAATACAAATTACCTACCTGTGGAATACAAATGGGGAGCGCTGTGGCGGATCTGTGTGGCCAGCAGAGAATCCGGGGCGGTACCAGGTACTGTGCAGTATGGCGGTGTTGCTTCAGCGCAGAGGAGAGGTCCGGGTGTTTGCAGTTGTTCAGAATGGACTGGGACCCCCTCCAACGTACCCCAAAAGGAAGCAGTATGTGCCTGGAGATCGACGCTTCCATATATTGGACCCTGACAGGAGGGTGGAGAGGCCTGCTGACGCCTCACCTCACAGAGGGAGTGGCAGAGAAGAAAAACTTGGCTGTGGCTGTCTGATGCCATTCAAGTGCTGCCCAACGGACGGTATGAAACTCTGCAGGTGTCGGGGCCTCGGCCGCCTAGAGTGGCAGTGGCGGCAGGGGATGGAGCTGTGCCTGAAGTCGCCCTCAGAGCCACGGGGGAGCAGCGGGATGCTGAGCTGGGGAGCGGAGCCTGAGCGGAGTCAGCGAGAACGGCCGCCACCAATACCAGCAGAGGACTTCTCAGCGGAGCCCCTGAGTTTGGGGGAAAGACCCACGGGACAGTGGAGCGAGGAACGGAGGCTGTGGGTGAAGCCGCGTATTGATGTGATGGAGGCCACAGCGCCGGGGAAGGTGAGAGTACCCCCGGCACCTCCAGTGCCTCCGCCAGCGGCCCTCATCATTCCGCCGCAGCACACTGCCCCCTGCGCACCGGATGGCCTTGGTACATCGGGCCCGGTGGTGTATGCAGAGTTGAGCGAGGCCCCTGCTCAAGTCCATGAGGTACCCCGCCTGGTGCCGCCAGTGTGGAAGTCATCCAAAGAAGATGCTGCTGCGTTCCCCCTGCTGATAGCAGCTGTGTCGTTGGAACCGGCCGTTACTCCGGCTCCATTGGAAGTAGTGGATGCGGCCTGTCCTGAGGCCGCGGTTATGCCGCTGCTAGAGTCGACTGCGGCCGACTTAGTGGGCCCTGTGATTCCAGCCTCCAAGGACCCGGCTGCCCTCACCCGCCACCTGGCCCCAGCGGGTGCTGGGCCGCAGATTTCATCAGCCGCCTCTGCCCCACGCGCTTTTACAGCGAAGTCCCGCCCACCGGACTCTGGGACTGGCTCGGCACCCTCCGTTTGGGTCGCGGAGGTGATCAAGCAAAAGAAAGTTCGGGAGCAGGAGGTATGGAGCCTGCTCCACTCAAAGGGGGAGGCTGGCTTGGCGGTGGAAAGATCCCGGGGACGGCTGGTATACACCAACATTGCTAGAGGATACGGTTTTATCCGGGATGAGACTGGACAAAAGGTCTATATTAATGTGGCATCTATTCATCACGGCCGGGCTCTACATGAAGGGGACTGGGTGTCGTACTACAAAGAGTACTGCCCCCGTGGCTACCACGCGGTAGCTGTGGTTGCTGAGCCAGAGGACCGTGAACCCCCATAGTAAGAACTCCTAGGATACTCCCTGCATCCCAGGAGCTCCACGGTTGTGGGGCCCCTTGCTACCGGCCATCAGGAGATGGCCTGGACTGTCAGAATTTCGGTGCACCGTTGTGCAGGTTAAAAAGGACAGTTGCGTTTAAAAAAAAAAATGTTTTGTAGTTATCTGATGCAATTATTTTCTGTTTCTCTCTTTTCTTATGTTCCATGTATGGAAAGCAAACGTAAAGTTGATTGCCTGACAGAGCGGGGATATGTAGAAGAGAGGGAGTGTCCATGTCCAAGGAAGGGGGAGGGAAAATATAAAAATGGGTACTTGTGCTATTATAAAGTTGTTTGATGTATAATATGCAAGGTAAAATGCAACAGGTTCGGGTAAGGGAAGGTCTGCGGGACCAAAGGAAAGTGTTAGATCCGGTAGGGATCTAAGAGTTGAGGACGTCTGGGAGACCGGGACGCCGACCATGACCCGTTTTTGAGAGAAAGATACAGAAATGGAAGACGTGAGAGAGACAGCCATCCTAGGTCAGGTCCCCAACACCACGGACACCCCTGAAGGAGGAAGGCGGGCGCTGGTAATGATCTGGAAGGTAAGAGACCTCGATCATGGCGTACCGAATAGTAGAAGGTGACAGTAGGGGAGAGTAGGGGAAGGTACACGCCATAGAGAGAATATGGGTGTACCTAGCCCAATTTGAAAGACGTTGTCATGTGGCGTGCGTGCTGGTGAGTAGCAGTAGGCTGCTCAGAGCATAGTGCTCCCAGTATGGTCCAGCCCCCGCAGATATTGGGTTTGGCTCAACAGCTGGTCCGACAACAGAATGTAGGTGTAGCTTCAGAACGACGAAGGCAGGGATGACGATTGTCGAGGACGACAATGGACAAAGGAAGGGGGAGTGTAGGGAAGGTGACCTGACGGACGGACGGACTAGTCAGAGTGAAGAAGGAAAGGTTTGCACAGTGTAGGTAGGTGTCAGTTATTACAGTGGGGAAACAGCTAGGAAAGTGTAGTGGACGTGCAGTACCTTGGGTGGACATTAGATGGCAGGGAGGAGTGTGAGCAAAGGACTTGACAGCAGCTTAGGGCTTTAGAAATCGTTGGTCATGGGGGGCGTGGTTGGAGTGACAGTTTCAAGGAACCGGGTGAGCTATAAATTCTGAGGGAGGGTTCCAGAAGATTCCAGTCCCCAGGGGGAGCTCAGGTGACAGGAGGACTGCGCCAGTCTGTGGGCTCTGAGGAGAATCCGACCAGGGGGACTGAGGAGAGAGAACGTCAGGGGGGTGGTCCTGACAGAAAGGTACCGCAGAAGAGACATGGCAGTGGGTGCAAGATACTGTATTTAACACGACGACTGACCAGTGGAAGCGCTGTTGGTTTACGGGCCTAGGGCGGCCACAGTGACGGACCTGTCAGGAACGTCAAACAGTGAAGGAGGGACGTACGTACAAATACGTCCCTGCTGAAAAGTACAGTGTGAAAACGGCTCTGAAAACGAAGGGCCGACAAGTGAAGAGAAGTGTGCGGTGTGTTGAGGAGGCCGTCAGTCGGACGGCAAGTAAAGAAATAAACTTGGACCTGTTGTACCCAGTACCTGCCTCCATCTTGTCTCTGTGTCATCTCTGCGCGGTATAAAAGAGGGATCACCCCCCCCCAGCTCGCCCGACCCACCGACCCTACATCTGTCACATGTGCTGAGTGTGAGCCTGTTGCCTGTGCCATCCTTCAGCATGACCGTTTTAGCAGTAGGTCAGTAATAATGGTGTGGGGTGGTATTTATTTTGAGGGCCAGGCGTTGTAGTGAAGTCAGACAGGCACATGGAGGCCACACACAATACTAAGCCTCATTTCCAATAGATTCCACTTTCATTTGGGGTGTCTCTCCAAATACAGGCCTCCATTGGTTTAAAAATTTGATTTCGATGGATGCTTTTTCTTCAGACAGCTGTGCGCTGATATTCATTGCCTGTGAAGATTAACCCCTTCCCAGGATACAAAAAATCAGGCCCCAGTCACTGGATTTCCCTGTCTGGACTCCCGCCATTTTTTTCAAGTCCAGACAGGGAAATCCAGCAACTGTGTGCTGATTTATTATATCCTGGGAAGGGGTTAATCTTCCCAGGCTATGAATATCAACCCGCAGCTGTCAGCAGAGTCTTTGATGGCTATTAGAATATGGGCCCCCCCCCAAACAAATGAGGTGGGGTCACCCTATATTTTGGTAGCCATAAAAGGCTCTGCTGACAGCTGCGGGTTGATATTCATAGACTGGGAAGATTAACCCCTTCCCAGGATACCAAAAATCAGGCCCCAGTCACTGGATTTCCCTGTCTGGACTTTAAAAAAAATGCCGTGGGCTCCCACCCAATTTTAAACTCCAGAGAGGAAAAGCCAGCAACTGTGTGCTGATTTTTTGTAGCCTTGGAAGAGGTTCATCTTCCCAAGCTATGAATATCAACCCACCGCTGTCAGCAGAGCCTTTGATGGCTATAACAATAGGGGGACCCCCCCAAAAAAAGTGGGGTCCCCCTATATTTTTTAGCCAGAAAGGCTATGCCGACAGCTGCGGGCTGATATTCATAGCCGAGGAAGGGGCCATGGATATTGGCCCACCCTGGCTACAAATATCAGTACGTTGTATGTGGTTAGTATGTATACATGTTGTGCGTTGTATGTACTGTTTGTTACATGTCTGTTATGTGTTTTTTTTTAACCCATTGTGGTAATTTGCCTGACGATGGGACAACTCTCCCATCATATTTGGATGGGAGAGCTGTCCCATCCGACGAATGACCACAATCTGTCACTAGAGACACATTGACTGACACACAGACTGACACACAGACACAGACTGACACACACAGACATTACTTACCAAATCAACCATACGCCTCACATCCATCCCCATATGACAGTACGACTCCATTTTATTTTCACACAGCACATACACTCTCCTTCCTGTGACATCATTTCCCTTTCCTGCGGTTTATGCTACCCCAAATTGCACCAAATCAGCAGCAAAACCACAGATCTTTTTTAGATCTGCGGTTTTGCTGCAGATTTGCAAGATACAATGGGAGTCTATGGGTGCAGAACTGCAGCGGTACCGCAGAAGAGAAGTGACATGCTGCGGAAAATAAACCTCTACGTTTCTGTGCTTTTTTTCTGCAGCATGTGCGCAGCAAGTCTGCGGTTCCCATAGACTTCCATTGTAGGTGCACTACACTGTGGATTTGAGGCAATTCCACGTGGTACAAACTGCGGCAGAACCGCAATTAAATCCGCAACGTCTGCACATGGCCTTAGCATGGGAGGCAAATTCTCCCCTTCATCGGCTAACCTCGTTATGGCACATTGGGAAGAATTATTTTTATATAATGATGACAACCCTTACAGTAACCAAATCATATGGTATGGTCGTTATATTGATGACCTCCTCCTGGTGTGGGGGGTACACAGGAGGAGGCCATAAAGTTTGTCAGCTACATTAACAATAACCAATTTAATTTGAAATTCACATATTTTTGCAATAATTTTTCACTAATTTTTTGGACCTGACTTTATCTGCTGACCATGTTAAACATTCAGTGATTATTTCACCTTATTATAAGCCCAAAGCCAGTAATTCTACTCTAATGGTGAGTTCTTGTCATCCCAAACACGTTGTAAAAAATATCCCTTATGGTGAACTGATCAGATTGCGGCGCAATTGCAGCAATCTATCCACTTTTTTGGATGAATCTAAAAAACCTGTATAAAATTATCAGAGCGTGGGTATTCTGAGGAGGATTTAAACTTGGCTAGAAACAAGGTAATAAAAATGGATAGAAAAAACCTTCTAAAAAATAAGAAAACAAAATTTTGCAATAATCTTTATTCTTCAGGGGTTACTTTTACTACTAATTTTAGTTCCCAATATAACAAAATAGTAACCATTATAAAGAAATATTTACCCCTTTTGAATCAGGATAAAAAATTACAGGAGGTTTTAAAAAATCCTGTGCGATTTGTGCCCAGAAAAGCTCCCACTTTGGACTCTATACTTTCACCCAGCGCTTTTATTGATTCAGATGCTTCTTGGCTTAATTTAAAAGGCTTTTATAAGTGTGGAGCCAACAGATGTAAGGCATGCAATTATGCAAGAAAAACTGATAAATTTTTTTCAACGCAAGATTCCAACGTTTTTTACATTAATGACTACATAAATGGTAATACACCTTATGTAGTCTATCAGGTGGAGTGTATTTCCTGCAAATTACAGTATATCGGATGTACTACTTAAGGTCCGCATCAGAAAACATTTGGCTGATGTAGTTAACCCTAATGCAATTGCACCATCTGCGGTGTCTAAACACTTTGCTAGTCATCATAAAGGTAGGGTTAACTCCTTCAGATTCAATGCAATTGAAAAAGTCCACAAGCCACACCGAGGTGGCAATTATAAATGCAAGCTATTAAGCGGGGAATCGTTTTGGATTTTCACATTAAATACAAAGGTACCGCTGGACTTGAACAGTAGACAAGATTTAATTAAATATTATAATTGATTTGATTCATCTTATATGTTTTTCTTGTCATTGTTAAAAAACTTTTTTTTTTTTTGGACCTGTTCTCCATATTCTTTTTTTTTTGTGTGATTTTATCATATAATTTTTAGATTTTAACCCCTTAACCCTCAAGAGCAGTTTGCACGTTCATGACCGGGTCAATTTTTACAATTTTGACCACTGTCCCCTTATGAGGTAATAACTCTGAAACGCTTCCATGGATCCTGGTGATTCTGACATTGTTTTCTCGTGATATATTGTACTTCATGGCAGTGGTAAAGATTCATTCAAATAACTTGCGTTTATTTGTGAAAAAAAAACAGAAATTTGGTGAAAATGTTTAAAATTTCGCAATTTTCCAACTTTGAATTTGTATGCCCTAAAATCACAGAGATACAGCACACAAAAAACTTGATAAGTAACATTTCCCACATGTTTACTTTACATCAGCACAATTTTGGAACCAATTTTTTTTTTGTTAGGAAGTTATAGGGGTTAAAAGTTGACCAACGATTTCTCATTTTTGCAACACCATTTTATCTTTACGGACCACATCACATTTGAAGCCACTTTGAGGGGTCTATATGATAGAAAATACCCAAAGGTGACACCATTCTAAAAACTGCACCCCTTAAGGTGCTCAAAACCACATTCAAGAAGTTTATTAACCCTTCAGGTGCGTCACAGGAAATTTTTGAATAATTAAAAAAGATGAATATTTAACTTTTTTTCACAAAAAAATAATTCAGGTTCAATTTTTTTTATTTTACCAAGGGTAACAGGAGAAATTGGACTGCAAAAGTTATTGTGCAGTTTGTCCTGAGTACTCTGATACTTGATATGTGGGGGGAACCACTGTTTCGGTGCATGGCAAAGCTCAAAAGGGAAGGAGCGCCGTTTGACTTTTTCAATGCAAAATTGGCTGGAATTCAGATCGTACGCCATGTCACGTTTGAAGAGCCCCTGATGTACCTAAACAGTGGAAACCCCCCAAAAGTGACCCCACTTTGGAAACGAGACCCCCCAAGGAACTTATCTAGATATGTGGTGAGAACTTTGAACCCACAAGGGCTTCACCGAATTTTATAACATACAGCGGTACAATTAAAATATCATATTTTTCCGCAAAAATGATCTTTTCACCCCCAATTTTTATTTTTCCAAGGGTAACAGGACCCTAAAAGTTATTGTGCAATGTGTTCTGAGTACGCTGATACCCCATATGTGGGTGTAAATGACTATTTGGGCGCATGGCAGAGCTCAGAAGGGAAGCAGCGCCATTTGACTTTTTTGGCTGGAATTGAGATCGGACACCATGTCGCGATTGGAAAACCCCTGATGTACCAAAACAGTGAAAACCCCCAACAACATTTTGGAAATGAGACCCCCCCAAGGAACTTATCTAGATGTGTAGTGAGCACTTTGAACCCCCAAGGGCTTCACAGAAGTTTATAATGCCCGGGTGTGAAAATAAAAAAATCGTATTTTTTCCACAAACATGATCTTTTAGTCACCAATTTTTTTATTTTCCCAAGGATACCAGGAGAAATTGGACCCCAAAAGTTGTCCAATTTGTCCTGAGTACGCTGATACCCCATATATGGGAGAAAACTACTGTGTGGGCACACGTCAGGGCTCTGAAGGGAAGTAGTGACATTTTGGAATGCAGACTTTGATGGAATGGTCTGCGGGTGTCATGTTGCTTTTGGAGAGCCCCTGATGTACCTAAACAGTGGAAACCCCCCACAAGTGACCCCATTTTGGAAACTAGACCCCCTAAGGAACTTATCTAGATGTGTGGTGAGCAGTTTGAACCCCACAGTGCTTCACAGAAGTTTATAATGCCCAGGCGTGAAAATACAAAAATTTAATTTTTCCACAAACATGATCTTTTAGTCCCCATTTTTTATTTTCCCAAGAGTAACAGGACAAATTGGACCCCAAAATTTGTTGTCCCATTTGTCCTGAGTATGCTGATACCCCATATGTGGGAGAAAACTACTGTCTGGGCACACGTCGGGGCTCGAAAGAGAAGTAGTGACGTTTTGGATTGCAGACTTTGATGGAATGGTCTGCGGGTGTCATGTTGCATTTGGAGAGCCCCTAATGTACCTAAACAGTGGAAACCCCCCAGAAATGACACCATTTTGGAAACTAGACCCCCTAAGGAACTTATCTATATGTGTGGTGAGCACTTTGAACCCCCAAGGGCTTCACAGAAGTTTATAACGCCCAGGCGTGAAAATACAAAAATTGTATTTTTTCCACAAACATGATCATTTAGTCCCCAATTTTTTTATTTTCCCAAGGGTAACAGGAGAAATTGGACCCCAAAAGTTGTTGTCCACTTTGTCCTGAGTACGCTGATACCTCATATGTGGGAGAAAACTACTGTATGGGGACACGTCGGAGCTTGGAAGGGAAGTAGTGACGTTTTGGAATGCAGACTTTGATGGAATGGTCTGCAGGTGTCATGTGTGTTTGGAGAGCCTCTGATGTACCTAAACTATTGAAACTCCCCACAAGTGACCCTATTTTGGAAACTACACCCCCCACAGAACTTATCTAGATGTGTGGTGAGCACTTTGAACCCCCAAGTGCTTCACAAAAGTTAATAACGCCCTGGTGTGAAAATAAAAAAATCATTTTTTTCCACAAAAATGATATTTTTGCCCCCAATTTTTTATTTTCCTAAGGGTAACAGGAGAAATTGGACCCCAAGAGTTGTTTTGAAATTTGTCCTGAGTAGGCTGATACCCTATATGTGGGGTAAAACACTGTTTGGGCGCATGGCAGAGTTTGGAGGGGAAGGAGCATCATTTGACTTTTTCAACGCAGAATTGGCTGGAAATAAGATCAGACGCCATGTCACATTTTGAGAGCCCCTGATGGGCCTGAACAGTATAAACCCCCCAATTATAACTCCAACCCTAACACCAACACACCCCTAACCGTAATCTCAGCCCTAACTCTAGCCCTAACCCTAGCCCTAACCCTAGCCCTAGCCCTAACCCTAGCCCTAGCCCTAGCCCTAACCCTAGCCCTAACCATAACCCTAGCCCTAGCCCTAACCCTAATGGGAAAATGGAAATAAATACATTTTCTTTAAATTTTATTTTTTTTCCCTAACTAAGGGGGTGATAAAGGGGGGTTTGATTTACTATTTATAGCGGGTTTTTATTTTTGACAGCTGTCACACGCTAAGGCTATGTGCCCACGTAGCGTTTAAATCCGGACACTGAAAACCGGATTCCTTCCCAGAAATCGCATGTTTTTTTACGCGCGATTTCACCGTGATTTTACCGCGATTATGATAGTGATTTTGCCGCGATTTTCACGTGCGATATTCAAGCACTTTCCAAGCGATTTGAAGCATCGCTTGGAAAGTGATCGACAGGTTGGTCACACTCATCAAACATAGTGTTTGACGAGTGTGACCAGATTTTTACTATTGAGGCTGCCTATGCAGCTTCAATAGTAAAAGATAGAATGTTAAAAATGATAAAAAAATAAAAAATCGGGATATATTTACCTTCTGACGTTACGCGCTGTCTCAGCGACGCTCCCGTTCCCAGCGATGCCTTGCGAGACCTGTGATGACGTTGGTCTCGCGTTGCTATAGCGATCTCGCGAGACCGCTTTAGTCACGCAAGACTACGTCATCACAGGACCTTGCTTTAAGGTATTACTGGGAACGCTGAGGCCAGGAAGGCAGCGTGGGATGTCGGAAAGTAAATATACCCCAATTTTTTATTTTTTATTCTTTTTTTTACAGGGGTATGGTACCCAGGGCCTGGAGGACAGTCTCCTCTCCTCCACACCGTGGGTACCAACCGCACATGAGATGCTTTACTTTGCGCATGGTGGGCATAGCCACATGCGGGACGTAAGCAATTCTCATGCATTCCCATGGGTGTGGAATGGCGGCAATTTTTTGAGATTCCGCACAAAAGAATGAGCATGCTGCGATTTTTTTCCGCGATGCGATTCTGCCAAGGAAAAAAATGCAGCATTAGCACAGCATGTGCGGAATGCCATAGGAATGCATGGGGTGAGTTCTATACACAATTTTTAAACGTTTTTGCCGCGTTTTCAAGCCGAAAATCGTGGCAAAAACGCTTAAAAATCGCATCGTGAGCACACAGCCTAAAAGACGCCTTTTATTGTAAAAATAGTTTTTGCATCACCATATTTTGAGAGCTATAATTTTTCCATATTTTGACCCACCGAGTCACATGAGGTCTTATTTTTTGCGGGACGAGTTGACATTTTTATTGGTATCATTTTCGGGCACGTGACGTCTTTTCATCGCTTTTTATTGCGATTTTTGAGATGCAGAATGAACAAAAACCAGCGTTTCATGAATTTCTTTTGGGGGGTGCGTTTACACCGTTCCACCTGTGGTAAAATTGATAAAGCCTCTTTATTCTTCGGGTCAGTACAGTTACAGCGATACCTCATTTAGGTCATTTTTTTATGTTTTGGCGCTTTTATGCAATGAAAACAATTTTATATAAAAAATAAATTATTTTTGCATCACTTTATTCTGCGAACTATAACTTTTTTATTTTTTTGCTGATGATGCTGTATGGCAGCTCGTTTTTTGCAGGACAAGATGACGTTTTCAGAGGTACCATGTATATTTATATGCGTCTTTTTGATCGCGCATTATTGCACTTTTTGTTTGGCGGTATGATAATTAATCATTAATTTTTGCTTAGTTTTTTATTTTTATTTTTTAAGGGGTTGGCTAAAGGGGTTAACTAGTGGGACAGTTTTATAGGGAGGGTCGTTACGGACACGGCGATACCAAATATGTGTACTTTTATTGTTTTTTTTATTTCCAAAAAATGGATTTATTAGGGAATATATTTTTTTCTAATTTATTTAGCGATTTTTTAAAAATTATTTTTACACTTTTTTTTTAACTTAATTACATTGTCCCAGGGGGGACACACCTGTCATGTGACAGATCGCTGATCTGTCACATCACAGATCACTGTGACAGATCAGCAATCTGTCACAGGCACTGCACAGGCTTTCCTCATGCCTGCGCTTTGCAGGCACTGAGGAAGCCAGCTCCCTGCAGGCCCCCGAAGGTCTCCATTGCCATCTTGGATTCGGGGACCTGCAGGGATGGAGCCCCCCGCAGCAGCGCTGCACATTACGCTGCTGTGGGGGGCTCAGGGAAGCACGGAGGGAGCCCCCTCCCTGCCGATGCTTCCCTTTAACCCCCGGTACACTGCGATCGTGTTTGATTGAGGTGTGCAAGGGGTTAACATATCGGAGGCGGTCCGTGACGCACCTGACACATTGTGCCGGGTGTCAGCTGTGATAATCAGCTGACACCCGGCCGCGATCAGCGGCGCTCACAACGTGGGCGCCGCTGATCGCTGTGACGTACTATCCCATCCCTGAGAATTAAGTCCCAGGGCACATGGACGGGATAGTACGTCACATGACAGTAAGGGGTTAAAAAAATTGTTTTGTTTTGTATTTTTTGCATGTATTATGTTTAAATAGGATATTCAAATTGTGTGTATTGTCTGACCAATCATGTTCAACTTCCTTGTATATAATTATGTATGTTTCATCTAGTAGACAGATCTTGACGAAGACTGCAAAGTCGAAACGCGTTGATCGGACAGCAATGTGTTTTTTTACCTGACAACTTTGTGCCGTCCATGTTTTTAAATAATGGATTAAAAGTTATTTTTTAGACTGCTATTTTCTCGCTGGATCCTTCCCTCCTGTTGTTTCATATCTCCTCTTATATTATTTAGTGCGTTCCGCAGGCCTTAACAACATCAGGTTTGACATGTCACTCTCTGCATGGAGAAACGTTACCACTTGGATATTGGTCAGACGCCTCTTACACGGCCAATGCAGATCTCACACTAACAAGGAGCGGTACCCCGAAACACCATGTCTGCAAATTGAGTATCCGGTTTGGCTTTTACCCTAAGTCATGTGGCAATGCTTGTTAAAGGGTCAATATTGATTATAGGATTGCTACTAGAGTTGAGCGATACCAGCCGATACTTGAAAATATCGGATCGGAATGGTTCGGCCGATCTTAAAAAAAAGTATCGGTATCGCCGATTGGAACCAATGCAAGTCAATGGGGCCAAAATATCGGAATTAAAAAAAACCCTTTCTTTCCTTGTAGGTTAATTCTACATGAAGAAAAACAACTAAGAATAATGTAGAATGTATTGTGGGAGGTGGAGGAGACATTAAAGCCATAGAGGTTTAGCTCAATCAAATGGAATAGCAGGAATTAAACTTTTTTTTTAAAGATGTTAGGAGTTACAAAGATATTGACTATGTTAGCCTCATTTATATTTTGCCAGACATGTATGTCTTATTCTTCTTTCTTCTTCTTTCTTATTCTTCTTCCTTTTTTTACCTTCTTCTTCTTATTATTATTCCTTTTTTTACATTCTTCTTCTTCTTCCTTTTTTACATTCTTCTACTTCCTTTTTTTACATTCTTCTTATTCCTTTTTTTACATTCTTCTTCTTCTACCTTTTTTTAAATTCTTCTACTTCCTTTTTTACATTCTTCTTCTTCTTCCTTTTCTTACATTCTTCATATTCTTCTTATTCAACAATTATTATTCTACATATTCAACTTCTTCACCTTCTTCCTATTCTTCTTCATCATATTCTTGTTTGTGTCAGGCATTCCTGTAGTTGTTATCTAGAAAAGTTAGAAGTTTACACCTTCCGTTCTGCCTGTCACAAAAGATTTACAACAGGATTTGTCCGCGTTCAGTTTGGCCTGCAGCAGCAGGCCTTTTCCAGGGGCACCACGAGGAGGAACGGACTCACCCCCATACACTGCTTAGTCTTTTTCTGCTTATAAATAAGATAATATCATTTGCTCAGAGTATTAGTCTTATGCTTAATGTTCTTCTGCTTTGTTTTCTTATGCTTCTTTGTCTTCTCTCTCTTGTTGTTCTGCATCTTGGTGGTTGTCTTCCTGTTCTTTGTCCTCTTGAACCAGCTGACGGTACTGGCACCCGGAGGGGCAGCAGAAGGAACAAGAGCCAATGGCACTACCGAGGACCAGCTGACGGTGCTGGAACCCGGTTACTAAGCAGGAGGTACCTGTGCTACAAAGCACTACCAAGGACCAGCAGACGTTGCCGGAACTCGGATACCGAGATGGAGGCACCTAGGCCAAAGGCTCTGACGAGAACTAGCTGACGGTGCTGGAACTCGGAGGGGTAGCATAAGCTGCAAGAGCAAATGGAAATAGCGAGGACCAGCTGGCAGTGCTGGCACCCGGAGGGGCAGCAGAAGGAATAAGAGCCAATGGCACAACCGAGGACCAGCTGACGGTGCTGGAACCCGGTTACTAAGCAGGAGGTACCTGTGCTACAAAGCACTACCAAGGACCAGAAGACGTTGCCGGAACTCGGATACTGAGATGGAGGCACCTAGGCCAAAGGCTCTGACGAGAACCAGCTGACAGTGCTGGAACCCGGAGGGGTAGCATAAGCTGCAAGAGCAAATGGAAATAGCGAGGACCAGCTGACAGTGCTGGCACCCGGAGGGGCAGCAGAAGGAATAAGAGCCAATGGCACAACCGAGGACCAGCTGACGGTGCTGGAACCCGGTTACTAAGCAGGAGGTACCTGTGCTACAAAGCACTACCAAGGACCAGCAGACGTTGCCGGAACTCGGATACCGAGATGGAGGCACCTAGGCCAAAGGCTCTGACGAGAACCAGCTGACGGTGCTGGAACCCAGAGGGGTAGCATAAGCTGCAAGAGCAAATGTAAATAGCGAGGACCAGCTAACAGTGCTGGCACCCGGAGGGGCAGCAGAAGGAATAAGAGCCAATGGCACAACCGAGGACCAGCTGACGGTGCTGGAACCCGGTTACTAAGCCGGAGGTACCTGTGCTACAAAGCACTACCAAGGACCAGCAGACGTTGCCGGAACTCGGATACCGAGATGGAGGCACCTAGGCCAAAGGCTCTGACGAGAACCAGCTGACGGTGCTGGAACCCGGAGGGGCAGCTGAAGTTACCCCTGAAAAGCAAAGTTGGCATGCCGCAAGCTGGCCGCAGTTACCGAATCACACAGTCCTACAGGGGGTGCTTGTCCTACTGGCACTACGGAACAAGCCTTTCTTACCAGAACCCGCAGTCCACATAGGAAGCACCTAAACTGCTGGCACCCTAGCCTCGGCTAACCCAACCGCAACACGACATGGCAACTTGGGGTGGCAAACTGACATTGACACTTCCCGGAAACAGCAGGCAGGGCTGGAACCAAGCTGGGCAGGAGGGAGTACCCGTGCCAAAGTCAGTTATGAGCAGCAACTGGCGATGTTGGAGCCCAGGGACAAGCACTTAGCAGGCTGAGGCCTGATGTGCTGTCAATTGGGAGGCAGCAGGACAGATTGCCATCAAAACAGCAGGGGAACAGCTGACGTTACTGAACCCCACAAACACAGGAGCTAGTGTTTTACTCTGTGAAGACGGCACTTCCGAGCAACAGCTGGCTGTGTTGAAGCCCAGGGACAAGCACGGAGCAGGCTGAGGCTGCATTGAAGAAATTTTAAGATCGGTTGTAGACTTCTACTAATTTTAACCAAGCTCCACTTAGGCCTGTGGCTTCACTGATATTCGTATTTCCCCTGTCCTCCAACCCCGCCAGTTACAGCTCCGAAGTGGCGTCTGCACAATCCACACTTGTTCCTGTGTTACAGGTGTTCAGTCCGGTCAGTTATTCCCCTGATTTGTGTCCGGCAATGTGGACAGAGCAGGCGACATTGCCGGACACACATAAGGGGATTAACTGACCGGACTGAACACCTGTAACACAGGAACAAGTGTGGATTGTGCAGATGCCACTTCGGAGCTGTAACTGGCAGGGTTGGAGGACAGGGGAAATACGAGAGACAGTGGAGCCACAGGCCTAATTGGAGCACGGTTAAAAATCAGTAGTAGTACGACTGTGTAGGCAGCAGGAGACTTTGCCATCCACACAGCAGGGGATCAGCTGACGTTACTGAACCCCACTGAGACACGGGAGCAAGTGTCTCTTTCCGTGTGGATGGCACTTCCGAGCTACAACTGGCTGTGTTGAAGCCCAGGAAATAGGAGGGTGTAGGCAGAGGCCTACTGTATTTGGAATGTGGTGACAGCAGGAGAGACTGCCATCCACACAGCAGGGGATCAGCTGACGTTACTGAACCCCACTGAGACACGGGAGCAAGTGTCTCTTTCCGTGTGGACGGCACTTCCGAGCTACAACTGGCTGTGTTGAAGCCCAGGAAATAGGAGGGTGTAGGCAGAGGCCTACTGTATTTGGAATGTGGTGACAGCAGGAGAGACTGCCATCCACACAGCAGGGGATCAGCTGACGTTACTGAACCCCACTGAGACACGGGAGCAAGTGTCTCTTTCCGTGTGGACGGCACTTCCGAGCTACAACTGGCTGTGTTGAAGCCCAGGAAATAGGAGGGTGTAGGCAGAGGCCTACTGTATTTGGAATGTGGTGACAGCAGGAGAGACTGCCATCCACACAGCAGGGGATCAGCTGACGTTACTGAACCCCACTGAGACACGGGAGCAAGTGTCTCTTTCCGTGTGGACGGCACTTCCGAGCTACAACTGGCTGTGTTGAAGCCCAGGAAATAGGAGGGTGTAGGCAGAGGCCTACTGTCTTTGGAATGCGGAGACAGCAGGAGAGACTGCCATCTCCACAGCAGGGGAACAGCTGGCAGTGCTGAACCCCACTAACACTTGAACGAATGTGTTTGGCTCTGTGGAGACGACACTTCTGAACACCAACTGACGCTGTTGGAGCCCAGGATTAGGCGAGGAGCAGGCTGGGGCCTGTTGCTTTTGGCAGGTCAAGGCAGCAGGAGACTTGCCATCTCCACAGCAGGGGAACAGCTGGCAGTGCTGAACCCCACTAACACTTGAACGAATGTGTTTGGCTCTGTGGAGATGACACTTCTGAACACCAACTGACGCTGTTGGAGCCCAGGATCAGGCGTGGAGCAGGCTGGGGCCTACTGGATTTTGGCAGGTGTAGGCAGCAGGAGACTTGCCATCTCCACAGCAGGGGAACAGCTGGCAGTGCTGAACCCCAATAACACTTGAACGAATGTGTTTGGCTCTGTGGAGACGACACTTCTGAACACCAACTGACGCTGTTGGAGCCCAGGATCAGGCGTGGAGCAGGCTGGGGCCTACTGGATTTTGGCAGGTGTAGGCAGCAGGAGACTTGCCATCTCCACAGCAGGGGAACAGCTGGCAGTGCTGAACCCCACTAACACTTGAACTAATGTGTTTGGCTCTGTGGAGATGACACTTCTGAACACCAACTGACGCTGTTGGAGCCCAGGATCAGGCGTGGTGCAGGCTGGGGCCTACTGGATTTTGGCAGGTGTAGGCAGCAGGAGACTTGCCATCTCCACAGCAGGGGAACAGCTGGCAGTGCTGAACCCCACTAACACTTGAACGAATGTGTTTGGCTCTGTGGAGACGACACTTCTGAACACCAACTGACGCTGTTGGAGCCCAGGATCAGGCGTGGAGCAGGCTGGGGCCTACTGGATTTTGGCAGGTGTAGGCAGCAGGAGACTTGTCATCTCCACAGCAGGGGAACAGCTGGCAGTGCTGAACCCCACTAACACTTGAACGAATGTGTTTGGCTCTGTGGAGATGACACTTCTGAACACCAACTGACGCTGTTGGAGCCCAGGATTACGCATGCCGCATGCAGAGGCCAATGGGCAGCGGTTTTTATGGAGGTTGTTGACTACTACTGATTCTAACCATGCTCCACTTAGGCCTCTGGCTCCACTGTCTCTACTATTTACCCTGGCCTCCAACCCCGCCAGCTACATCACTGAAGTGGCGTCAGCACAATCTACACTTGTTCCTGTGTTACTGGTGCTCAGTCCCGTCAGTTGATCCCCTGATGTTTGTCCGGCAAGTTCGCCAGCTCTGTCCTCATTCCCACTACTGGTTATGGGAATGTGGACAGAGCAGGAGACCTTGCCGGACACACATCAGGGGATTAACTGATGGGACTGAGCCACAGGAACACAGGAACAAGTGTAGATTGTGCTGACGCCACTTCAGAGATGTAGATGGCGGGGTAGTGGTTTGAATGTTGATGGAGCTGGTGACTTTGCCATCCACACAGCAGGGGATCAGCTGGCGTTACTGAACTCCACTAACACAGGAGCTAGTGTGTTTCTCTGTGCAGACAACACATCTGAGCGACAACTGGCTGTGTTGAAGCACAGGGATTATAGTTCAGGTGGTAGAAAAATGAACACACCAGCAGACCTGGATACAGTTGCCAACCACTAATTTAGTGTGTAAGAGGAATGGCAAAGTCTTTGGAGATCCAGGCCTTGTTCATTTTCAGAAAAGTCAGCTGGTCAACATTATCGGAAGATAGTCGCGTGCGACGGTCTGTTAGTACACCACCTGCGGCACTAAAGACACGTTCCGATAATACACTGGCAGCAGGGCAAGCCAGCACCTCCAATGCATACTGGCTAAGCTCTGGCCAGGTATCCAGCTTAGAGACCCAAAACTTGAAGGGGGAAGAGCCATCTGGGAGTACAGTGACAGGGCAAGTCATGTAGTCTGACACCATCTGACGGAAGCGTTGCCTCCTGCTGACTCGAGGCGTCGCTGATGGTGTAGACAATTGTGGTGGACACACAAAACTTTGCCACATTTGGGCCATAGTGGTCTTGCCTTGTGCTGCGGCGCTGCCTCTGCTCCCTCTTTGTGCAGAGTTTCCTCCACTGCCTCGACGCACAGAGCTGCTTTGTAAAGCACTAGCAACAATGCTGTCGGGTGGAATGGAAAACATTATGGACTGCACCAGTGACTCTTCGTACTCCCGCAGTTTACGCTCCCGGTTCAACGTTGGTATGAGCCTTTGTACGCTGTCCCGGTAGCGAGGATCTAGGAGGGTGTACACCCAATAATCAGCCGAGACGAGAATGTGGGCGATGCGGCGGTCGTTTCTCAGGCACTGCAGCATGAAATCAACCATTAGCTGCAGACTCCCAACTGCCAAAGAACCGCTGTCCCCTGTTTGAGGCGTGACCTCGGCCTGCTCTGCATCACCCCACCCTCGCTGTACATACTGAGTAGAGGTTTGTGTACCTCCCTCCTCTGGAGAGATGTCTTCCTCCTCCATCGACTCCTCCTCATCCTCCTCACAAAGTGTCCCCTGCCTAGGCCTTTGTGAGGAAACACGTAGCGCAGACTGTCCAGAAGCAGATGGCATTTGGGACTCCTCATCCTCCACCTCTTCCGAAACCTCATCCCTTAGTGCTTGCAGTGTTTGTTGAAGCAGGCAGATAAGGGGGACAGTCATGCTGACTAGTGCATCATCTGCACTCGCCATCCGCGTGGATTCATCGAAGGCACGCAAAACGAGGCAGATGTCCTTCATAGAGGCCCACTCAATGGTGCTGAAGTGTGAACGGCGCACAGTGCGACTTGTTTGCGCCTGATGCAGCTGGTACTCCATGACTGCTGCCTGCTGCTCACACAACCGCTCCAACATATGTAACGTTGAATTCCACCGGGTGGGTAGGTCACATATGATGCGATGTTCCGGAAGGCCAAATCGTCGCTGCAGAGCAGCGAGGCGCGATCTTGCCGTGCTGGAACGCCGCAAGTGAGCGCACTCTATGCGGACCTTGTGCAACAGTGCATCAAGATCCGGATAGTCCCTCAGAAAGCTCTGCACGACCAAGTTAAGCACATGTGCCAGACATGGGATGTGTGTGAGGTTGCCTAGGCCAAGAGCTGCCACCAGATTTCGGCCATTGTCACACACTACCAAGCCCGGCTGGAGATTCGCTGGCCCAAACCACACATCGCTCTCCTGCTTGATAGCATTCCAGAGCTCCTGCGCTGTGTGGCTTCGATTCCCCAAATAAATTAATTTGAGTACAGCCTGTTGATGTTTGGCCACGGCTGTGCTCATATTGGTCGTAACAGGCTCCTGCTCTGCTGTTTCTGAGGAACTTGAGTAGGAGGAGGAGTCTATGTGTACAGACTGGAGTCCTGCAATCCGTGGCGTTGGAAGAACACGTACAGCGCCACTCTCCAGATCTGTACCCGGCTCCACAACATTGACCTAGTGGGCAGTGAGGGAAAGGTATTGTCCCTGTCCATGGTTACTGGTCCACGCATCGGTGGTCAGGTGGACCTTGCTACTAACGGCGTTTAGTAGCGCATGTTTTATTTTGCCCTCAACATGTTTCTGCAGGGCAGGGACGGCTCGCCTGCTGAAATAAAAGCGGCTGGGCACGTTGTATTGGGGGACTGCCAATGCCATTAAGTCCCGGAAGGTGTCAGTGTCCACCAGCCTGAATGACAGCATTTCAACTGCCAGAAGTTTGGCAATGCCAGCATTCAGAGACTGTGCTCGGGGATGGTTTGCCGAGTAAGGGCGCCTTTTATCCCATGCCTGTGCTACCGATGGCTGTGATGGATGGGAACGTGCTGCTATGGGTGGAATCTGACAGGGTCTCCGGACAACAGTGGCAGAGGTTCTTCCTTGGTGATCCTGTGAGGAAGCCGAACCAGCAGTGTGTGAGCTGGAGGAAGAGGCCCCAACACGAACTGAAGAGGTGGTAGGTGGTGCTGTACGTTGGCCTACGTCTTCAGGGTGTCTCTGCAACTCCAACTCGTGCTTGGTGCGCACATGTTTCCACATATTTGTGGTATTGAGGTTGCTGACATTTCTCCCTCTTTTGACTATCTGATGACACAGCTTGCATTTGACAAAGCAAATGTCATCTGCAACTGTGTCAAAAAAGGACCACGCCATGCAACTCTTGGGAGCGCCCGTTTTGCCTTTGGAATGAGGAATGCTCCTAACGGGTGCCGAAGTGGAGGGTACAGGCAACCAAGTCTTCCCCCTCCCTCTGCCTCCTGTTTTGGCCGGTAGGAGAATCTCTTCCTCCGAGCTGCTCCCACCACCTTCCTGTTCCTCACGCCATGATGGGTCAAGGACCTCATCATCTTCCCTCCCCTCTTCAAACAGCTGCTTCTCCGGGGTTGTTTCGCCAGCACCGTACGCACCAGAAAGTGGCAACTGAGTCTCATCATCATCTGATGCGTACTGAGGTGTGCTGACCATAGGCACTGGCCCACTCGCCTCTTCAGATTCAGAGGGACAAAGAAGTTGCGCATCACTGCATACTCCCTCTTCTTCACATTCAGGAATGCTGCTTGGCTGGCCCCCTCTTTCCAAGCCAACAGATTCCGAGAACAGAAGTAGAGACTGTGATGGCTCCTGTCCATGTCTCTCTGACTGCCTGGGCACTTTGGCAGGTGGTGAAGAGACAGATGGTTGCTCTTCGGTGCTCTGGTCCTGAGAGGCTGTGGAAGTAATTGAAGTCGATGCGTTAGCTGCCATCCATCCGACAACGGCTTCAATTTGTTCCTCCCGCAGCAGTGGGGTACGTTGAGGTCCTACAAAGCTGCGCATAAAGGACTGTTGCCTGCTAAAACTGGGGGATGCTGATCCACTGGTGCCCGCAGCAGGCCCAGAATCCCCACGTCCTCTACCTGCAGAATCCCCACGTCCTCTCCCTGCAGAATCCCCACGTCCTCTCCCTGCTGAAACTCCACGCCCACGCCCACGCCTTAGTGTGCTTATTCCTGAACAGCTGGTTACAGGTACAAGAAACACTAATTTTATGAAGTGTGTGTGTGTGGACTACACTTTAATAGGAGCTGATGTGGCCTACACAAGTTCCAAATGTAGTGTTTGGTGAACTTTTTTTGTGGTTTCTTTGTTGGAAACAAACTCAAAGTATGTGAACAAAGAATTGAAACTGATAGTATCACCAACTTTTTGGAGCTATTACAATGCAGGCAGGTAACCTACAATGCAAAAGATGAGGCTCCAAAAAAATTGGGTAATACTAATCTGGCTGCGCCAGCAGGGCACAAGCCAGAAAAAAAGGCTCCTCTATCTACTCCTATATAGTGTTTGCAACCAACCAATGTTGATGGATACGGATGGATGCACACTAATAGGAGAAGAAAAAATGAGCTGCACTCAAAGACAAATATGTGTGAGGCAGTGACGCACGTTGAGCGTCCTACAACCAGACGTAGCTGCAGGACACTCTACTCTGCGTGAGCTGCACTCACACACAGTCAGAGACCTCTCAGACAGCCGTGAACAGTGCAGCTAAGTGGGCACTGGCACTGACAGGCTGCAGAAAGGCTCCGCTGTGTACTCCTATATAGTGTTTGCAACCACCGTAGATGGAGACGGATGGATGCACACTAATAGAAGAAAAAATGAGCTGCAATAAAAGAAAAATGTGTGAGGCAGTGACACGCTGAGCGTCCTACAACCAGACGTAGCTGCAGGACACACTACTCAGCGTGAGCTGCACTCACACACAGTCAGAGACCTCTCAGACAGCCGTGAACAGTGCAGCAAAGTGGACACTAGCACTGAAAGGCTGCAGAAAGGCTCCGCTGTCTACTACTAGTGTTTGCAACCAACGTATATGGATACGGATGGAAGCACACTAGATTGAAATTATGTAAAAAATGCAGCTCAAAAATTAAAAGATGTATGAGGCAGCAGTGAGGCACGCTGGGTAGCCTACAACCTGACGTGGCTGCAGGACCCACTCCACAGTGTGAGCTGCACTCACACAGCCCTTGCAGACAGCTGTGAACACTGCTGCTAGGGCAAAGAAGGCTACAGTGGTGGTTTATGTAGCCTGGGTAAAGCACTAGATGTTTGGTGGAATCGCTATTTCTAACTGTCCCTCACAGTCTTCTACAGCAGCCTGTCCCTAACTGAATTCACAGCAGAGTGAACCAGAAATGGCGGCTGCGGTGGCTTTTATAGTGCATCATGACATCATTTTGGCAGCCAATCACAGCCATGCCAATAGTTAACATGCCTACATGCCTAACAGGATGTGCCCACACTTCGGAGGATTCCCATTGGCTTAATCAAAGCAAGCAGGCTCATAGCATGATGGGAACTTCCGATTCCGATTCCGGTATCCGATATGACAAAAGTATCGGAAGTCAGTATCGGAATTCCGATACCGCTAATATCGGCCGATACCCGATACTTGCGGTATCGGAATGCTCAGCACTAATTGCTACTTCCAATAGGTGGTGTGCACATGTAGGATATCGGGTGCTGCTGAAATATACACAGATTCAGTGCCAAAAATTTACCCAAGGAAAATTTATCAAACACTGTGAAATGCATTTCTGAACTGATTTGATTCCTTCTGCAGGCACATGCAAAGCAATATACAATTAACAGCAATCTATAGTATCTGGTTGTGGCGTTACATCACCTGACCACATAATGATACAAGTAAAATACATGAAGACCTCCTACACAGATATATCAGAATGTATAAATATCATAGGATTAAAATAGCACTATAAAGAAAACATTTTTGAATGTTACTATATTAATGCATTAGCATAATTAGAGTGCTCTATAGTTTTAAGTGTTAAAGGGGTTGTCCAGTCCAAATCAATAAGTCTGCAGTCACGCACTGTGCGCTGCGGAGATTTGCCGGTTTCTGACCTGGGACAGGAGGGTATGCATGAGTTATACATACTCCCTGCCAGTGGCCAATGCCTCACTTCATACACTTGTATTGAGCCAAGGCCGTGCTCCATCTAATGATGTGGCTGGCCAGTGGGCATGTCCGCCTACCTCCATACACTTGTATAGAAAGTAAGACCGCAACCACTGGCAGCGAGCATGTATAACTCATAGTCCTGGGTCAGAAACCATTGAATCCCCGCAGAGCACACTACTTTCGCTGGGGGGATTCATATGTCTGCAGTCACACAGAGGGACTACAGACTTATTAATTTTAACCGGATAACCCCTTTAACATGAATTTATTATTAGGTTTCTACTGCCTTGTAGAAGATCAGCATATTGTAGGGTATAGAAACTCAGATCCCAGCGATGTATTACTTGGTGCCTTGATGTCTGTTTGATAAAATCACTATTTGATCTACTCCAGACGTAACAGTTCTCTGAATGCTGAGCTTTGTATAACCCCACACACGCCACTGATTTAAAGTGATGGCGTTAATCAGAGCTCATGAATATGATTGACTATCCAGGGGCAAGTTTGATATTCCTCTAATGATAATCTCACACTGATACAACAGTGATTTTATCAAAACTACACTAAGCCACCCAATATGTAATACATTGCTGGAATCAGGATATCTTTATTTCCCTTTAAGGTGAATAAGCAAAACATCCAATAGGAATCCCATTGGTCCAGTTTACGAAATCTATTAGGGTGCAAATCTAGAATCTGTTGTAAACAGTTCAGATCTGCATTAAGCTAATGCATGGATATGCAGTTATTTGTTATTGGCCGAATTCATTCCTGACAACATATTGTAAATCACACAGCATTCTAATAGATAAATTAAAAAGAGCATTGAACAGTTCAGAAATTGGTTGATAGGAAAACTACTTGTGTGATTTTCAATTGAAACGATTGTTGTCCATGAATAATCATATCACAGCACAGGCATCTCTCTTTTACAACTACCGTATATGAGCCAGGAACGTCAGGAAATCTATTTATATAATTGCCTTGTAATGTTTTCATTTCTTGTTCTGTCCAGATGTTGCCGTATCCCAGAATTCCAAGCGGAGGAAGTTCACTGACCGCCATATTGGGACACCCAAGTGATGGGAGTCTCAATATGGAAACTGCTGCTGGTACCAACCTATTGCGTGGTACCACCAACGGAACACCATCGCACCACGCACACACATTCACATTCACACACTCACACTTGCACACTCACACACACTCACACTCACACTTGCACACTCACACACTCACTTAAACTCATATACTCACTCACTCACACACTCACACAATTTTAGGCTGGCAGAACGCACCAAATAATAAAGATGATAATGAGGTGCGTTCGCAGCCAAGGGTCCACCGTGCAAAGATGGTAACCTGCTGCTCAGTAATGGTGGATGCTATTTGGCGGTATAAAAGAAAACACGCGGGTTAACGTCACCCGGTGTGCAAACTTTGTTTCCTCACAGAGCCGCACTACCACAGAACATAAATGCCCGAGCCTGTTGAAGCTCACAGAGTTCGGCAAAGGAAGCGCTCAGTATGTGGTCACGGAACTCAGCCCCAAAGACACGAGGCCAAATTTCCTCTAGACATACTAAGCATGTGGCGTCACACCTGCGGATGCCACTAATAGACACTGGCTACCATGGAGTGCCGACCAAGTGCACCGTGGCGTATAGACAAAGCCACCATTTGGCGCTGAAGCCTGTTTCTGCCTCTGCCTCCTACCTATGCCTCAGCCTGGGCACTGACAGGCAAGGCTACACAACACATGCGTACCAAGGGTAGCGGTTTCATAATGAGTCATTCACCAGAGACATTCATACGTGCATACAACTCTCATTCCACATGGTCTATACTAGCACACGGCGGTGCGATCATTTTATAGGCGCAGCCTTCCGGGACCTTCTTGATGGCCCAATCTGAGCTGCTTGAGGACCTGAGCATGTGACCTCTGACCACCAATGAGCAGTCATCTCATGGGCATGCTCAGATGAAGAAAAGCAGGACTTAGTCCCAGGAGCATCTGCTCGCCACTGACTTATGCATGGTGCTATAGCTGAGCCTGGAGGAGCAACCAGATGCCAAGCATTAGCCTGGGCAAGACGCTGGGCCCGACGTCTCTGCTGAGCAGGAACCTCTGTGGCCACAGAATGGGAGACCACAGAGGACATGGCTTGAGATTCCCCCTGCGCAGTGGGGGAAACTCGACACCTAACACACACTCACGCAACCTCTTGCATGGTACCACCAGTGGAACACCGTCGCACTGCGCCTGCATGAATTCCATGCAGGCACAGTGAATAATTCGGCTGATCCCAGCGGCACATGTGTGACATGTCTACGGGCAGAGGAAGCCAGTCACATTAAAGGGGTTTTCCCACGAACTAAAGTTCATTTTAAAAATCTGTGTCTGACTGTGTACACAGCATACCTCATCTCCTGGGCAGGGGAGGAAGCAAAAGACAATACTGACATTACAGCAGGGGATCACAGAGGATTCATTTTGTGAAGTAAAATATTTCACTGACTGTTTTTAAACAATATTTTACCTCACAAAATGTATCCTCTGCGATCTCCTGCTGTAATGTCAGTATTGTCTTTTGCTTCCAACCCTGCCCAAGAGCTTTGGTATGTTCCGTACATGGTCAAGCACAGACAACTTTTAAAATGAACTTTTGTTTGTGGGAAAACCCCTTTAAATAGTAATTCCTCCTGACATGCTGTGCACTGACTGTTTAGTGACGGGGTACACAGGTCAAACAAGAGATGACATGAGAGGAGAAGATAACAGATGGTGGAGAGAGAAAGAACACAGGGGTGAAACAGACAGAGCACCGAGGGGAGACAGCTCAAATGGGACAGCACATGAGGGGAGAACACAACACAGGAAGGAAAGAGACAGCAGACAAGAGGGATAACACATGGGATAGACAGGTCAAAGAAGAGAGCACAGACGGGAGAAGTCAGCACATGGGGAAAGAGAGAGTGGATAGGTGGGTGAGCACATGGGGGGGATTCTCAAAGCTGCAAAGTCTGCCTCCCATCGTGACATTATGGCCTCCATCTAGTAGTAAAATAATGTTATAGGTCCCTTTTCTTTTAGTCCCTTCCTTCCAAAGCCAATTTTCGTTTTGCTCTTTCATTTTTTCCTCCCCGTCTTTCTAAAGCCATAATTGTTTTTTATTTTTGAGTCATCAAAGCTGTATGAAGGCTTGTTTTTTACAGTTTGAGTTGCAGTTTTGAATGACACCATTTGTTTTAACATTCAATGTACTGGAAAATTAGAACAAAATTACAAGTGCAGTGAAATGTTGAAAAAAAATGCAATTCTGCCATGGTTTTTGGGTTTTGCTTTTATGGCATGCATTCTGTAGTAAAAGCTACTCTGAATTATGATTTCTCAGAACAGTTTGATTATGGAAATAGCAAATTTGTATAGATTTTTTTCAAGCAGAGAAAAAATTCAGGAATATAGAAAAATACATTCTTAGCATTGTGAACACCTTGCAGTACTCTTGTTTTGATCTTGCATTTTTTAGGAAGACCAAATAAATGCAATTCTAGAGTTTTTTCTTTTTTCTTTTTGTTACTCCATTTACCGATTGTGTTATTGATTTATATTTTGAATTTACAAATTAAGTACAGTAATACCAAATGTATTGTATTTGAGAGATTCAAACTTTTATTTTTTAAATTATTTTATATTTTGAATGTTTTATTTTTTTCACTTTTTGTTCCCACAGGAGACTTAAACCTGTCATCATCTGATTACTGAGCTTCGGAGTAGGACCAAGATGGCTGTGAAGGATGCCTTCAGCAGGTATTCACAGCTGTCATAGTAACCCATTGGTGGCTATCGATGGGAGCAGCGGAGTGCTTTCCATTTGAACGCCGCTATCATAAATTTACGGTGGCTTTTTTCTAGACAGCTTAACTCTATCTGCAGCTGTGTAGAGTCAGATACCGGCTGTTTAATTCAGAAAGTATTTACACCATATGGTAAGAGCTCAGTTCCTGAACTCTCTCTACATGTGATCACCAGTGATATCATGTATATACGGTATCTGTGATATTATGCTAAGGAGTTAATAGACCTAAATTGGCTTGGCGTGATAAACTTTTTTTAGAATCTAACTTCTTTTAAATGAGATACTTGGCTTCAATGGGACTAGGCCACCAATTATTGAATCATTTTTAATAACCTGGTAAGTACATTCCTAATATTGAAGCCTGCAACATTGTAAGTGGTAATAAAATTAGCGCTATATTTTCTGTTTGTTAAGAAAATCCCTTGAGCTCTTGCAGTTCTCTTTGCATTCTAAACAATTTCTTTCTGTGTCATGTTTTATCTAATTATAAGCATAAGTTTAAAGACTCTTGAAGTACCTATTACTAATAAATATAGTACATAAAATGTTGGCTTCTTCATAAAAATCTTTACTACAGTTTTTTTTTAATATGCTACTATTGGCCATATGGTACATTACGTAGCTATTTGGGAAAATGGCTACTGTTAAATTCTAAAACTTTGTTAATATCTTTGCTTTTGAAATATGTGATCATAGAATTCATTTGTTATAACTTTTACTAATGAACAAATCTAAATATTCATTTTGAGATACAGAATAATTTAATGTAAATGAAGGCCCCACACATTATTGTTATAGAATTTATAAGTGTATTCACGATAAATCTATTTTTTCATGCAGAAAATAAATACAATTTATAGTAGACAATATGTAGGGCCAACAGGTTGTGTGGGGCAATGTAAAGAGACTCAAATCACCCATAAAAAGATTGGCATAACTGGGTGCAAAACAAGTCCGCATAGCACAACTATTAAAAGGCACTAGACCACATCAAAATGAAACTATTGTAATTAAGCATAAAATCAATACCCTTTAGTATGAACTCAATCTAATTGGTTGGGAGGAGTTGACCATATGAGCAGCAGAATACTACTACTAAAAGGTTAACTCCTCCCAATCAATCAATGAATCAATCAGATTGAGTTCATTTAAAAGAGTATTGATTTGATGCTTAATCACAATATGATGGAGATATATTTTGCACCCATTTATGTCAATAATTTTTTTGGGTGATTCGAATCTCTATATATCACATCCAACCCACTAAGAGTAGGCTGCATTGAACTCTAATTGAACCATTACTTTATCGTAGTAAAATGTATTCCTTTTTTATTATTCTTTTAATATTAGGTTATTTAAACATTGGAATATTTTCAAGCAGCGCAGGGGATGTATACATTTTATTTGTATATTTGTATTTTTCAACATAGTTTTTACCTCTTAATGGCGACAGTTAAGGGTACTTATTCCTCAGCACCGCTTTTTAACGGTACTTAGAAATAATTGTATAGAGCAACCCAGCGTCGGAAATTCGTGGAATCACGGAATAACGGTGATCGCAAAAAAAGGTCAGATTTCCCATTTGTTTCCTCTCTCCTCTGATGTGATCTAGCACATCAGAGGAGAGAGAAATAAGGTCCCTCCTGCATCACCCCGTTGGAGTCTTCTTCTGGGAAGAAAATGGCTGGCGCATGCGCAATGCACCTGCTGAAATCTGCCGTCCGACGCCCAGCAACAATAGGAGATTTTTCCTATTGGTTCATTTTGATCAATGTGAAATAGTAAATTGCCCCCCTTTTATCACCTTTTAGTTAGATAAAAATAATAAAATACAAAAAGTATTTATTTACATTTTTCCGTTAGGGTTGGGGCTATTGTTAGAGTTGGAGTTAGAGCTAGGGTTAGAGTTGGCATTATAGTTGGTGTTATAGCTAGAGTTAGGGTTGGGGCTAGGATTAGGGTTATGGTTGGGGTAATAGTTAGGGTTATGGTTGGGGTTATATTTAGGGTTATAGCTAGGTTTAGAGTTGGGTTAGGGCTATGGTTGGGGTTATAGTTGGAGTTACATTTAGGGTTAGGGTTGGGCTAGGGATAAGGATGGGGCTATGGCTAGGGTTAGGGTTGGGCTAGGGTTAGAGCTTGAGTTAGGGTTGGGGCTAAGGTTAGAGCTAGGGTTAGGGTTGGTCTAGCGTTAGGGTTGGGGCTAGGGTTGGGGATAGGATTCTGTTGGGGTTAGGGTTGTGTTGGGGTTAGGGATGTGGTGTTGGGATAGGGTGGTGTTGGGGTTAGGGTTGTGGTTAAGCGTATGGTTAGGGTTGGGGTGAGGGTTAGGGGTGTGTTGGGGTTGGTGTTAGGGCAGTGTTAGGGTTGGAGCTAGAAATGGAGGGGTTCCACTCTTTAGGTGCATCAGGGGGTCTCCAAACATGACATGGCGCCTGCCATCGATTCCAGACAATTTTGCATTCAAAAAGACAAATGGTGCTCCTTCCCTTCTGAGCCCTGCCATGCACCCAAACAGAGGCTTTCCCTCACATACGGGGTATTGGAGTACTCAGTAGAAATTGCAAAACAAACTATGTGGTCCATTTTCTCCTGATACCCTTGTGAAAATAAAAAAGTTTGGTTCCTAAGTAAATGTTTTGTGAAAAAAGTATTTCAACCAACTGGTAGGGCACCATCTCTAGCGAGATTAGTTTGGCAATGTGGGCGTTCAAAGCCAGTGTACGCGGATGAGAGGATGAGTACTTTCTTGTCCTACTCAGACTCTCTGGTAGGGTGAGCTGGACTTGAGAGCTGCATATGGTGGAACTAGCGGTGGACATGGCGGACTGAGAGAGGGTTGGTGATGGTGATGGTGTTGGTGGTGTTGCTGATGACCTAGATTCAGTCTTTTGTAGCAATAACATTGTGATACCATGACTGCATTGCCCTTGCGACGACACCTCGACATTTGCTGCTGGTGGTGTGCTAACCGGTGGGCTTACAGTGGGGGAAGCGATGTAGCGTTGCTGACTACCTTCATTCGGAGCTGGTGCACATGTGGTACGTGAGGTTTGGTAGTCCGTCCACGCTTGCAAGTGCATGGTGGTTAAATGTCTAAGCATGCAACTGGTATTCAAATTTCTCAGATTTTTCCCTCAGCTAAAGGTCTTTGCACACTTCTTACAGATAATGCTTGCCTGATCATTAGGATTTTGTTCAAAAAAGTGCAACACTGCACTCTTCCTACTATGGAAGACATTTTGAGACCTTGCACGCTGTGCTAATTTGACCATCTGGCAAAGCTGTCCTGCAACTCTTGGTTTTTGTAACATGTTTATGAACTGCTACGGTCCTGCCAGATAACAGCTGTTGCGATGTCACTGCCTGCTGCGGATCCTCCTACTCCTCTTCTGAGCTATTGGCAGCAGCACCCTCTTCCCCCAATGGATGCCAATCTGGGTCAACAACTGGGTCATCCATCACCTCCTCTTCAATTTCATGTGGATCTTCCTCTGTGTCACCGTGTAAGGTGGTATAGAACGAGGGAAGGGGCACCTGAGTTTCATCAGGGTCTGATTCTGCCTCAGTACACTGCGAGGACAATGTAGTGCTCTGACTGAATGTACCAGCAGAAAAATCTAGCAGTGGCTGTGCATCAGTGCACTCCATGTCAGATTCATCTTGGACTGGGGAATTCACGATTTGACTTGCTAACCCAGGCATGGTATGTGAAAAGAGCTCCATGGAGTAATCGTTAGTGTGACCTGCCACATCCTTCACTTTTGGTAGGGGTGAAGGACACAAGGAAAGGTGTTGTTCCTGACCAGGAGCCTTCAATGACTACTCAGTGCTTTTATTTTTTGAAACTTCAGAAGAGGAGGCGAGAGAGCTGGAGGCTGTGTCAGCAATGTAAGCCAAAACTTGTTCCTGAAGCTCCGGCTTTAAAAGTGGTTTACATACTCCCAGAAAAGAGAGCCTTCGAGGCCTTGTGGAGCCAGACAATGACGCAGGCTCAACAACTTCTGCCTTAGGTGCTATTGTGCTTTTGCCACTACCAACAGATGCAACACCACCATCACCACCATCAGGACCAGCTGGCAACCCCCGCCCACTTCCATGGCGTCTTCCACCATACTTGCTCATTTTTGTGAAAATGTACCCAAAATACCACCAGCTATATGGTACTGTAAAGCAAGGTAGAAGGTGTATCTACTATTGGTGAGAATTTGAATCTCACTAGAGATTTGAGGATGCTGAACTATTGTCTCTGGCCCAGTAGAGATTACACCTCAATGTAACAGACTGAAATTGGATGGTGTATGACAAGGTGTAGGGTGTCTATAGGATTGGTGAGAATTTGAATCTCACTATAGATTTGAGGACGCAGAACTATTGTCTCTGGCCCAGTAGAGATTACACCTCAATGAACAGGCTGAAATTGGATGGTGTATGACAAGGTGTAGGTTGTCTATAGCATTGGTGAGAATTTGAATCTCACTATAGATTTGAGGATGCTGAACTATTGTCTCAGGCCCAGTAGAGATTACACCTCAATGTAACAGGCTGAAATTGGATGGTGAATGACAAGGTGTAAGGTGTCTATAGGATTGGTGAGAATTTGAATCTCACTATAGATTTGAGGACGCAGAACTATTGTCTCTGGCCCAGTAGAGATTACACCTCAATGTAACAGGCTGAAATTGGATGGTGTATGACAAGGTGGAGGGTGTCTATAGGATTGGTGAGATTTTGGATCTCACTAGAGATTTGAGGACGCTGACAATGATGCTCTCAGTCCAAGTATGGACGCAGGCAGCCTAATAAGCAGGACTGCTGCACAGTGCACACACAATAGGGTGGAAAAATGAACCCTTGGTAACTGTGCAGAAACGAGGATGAAAAGTATTTTTGCTTTTAAAAAAACAGTTTGCACAGCAGTGTGCAAACAGCAATGCAGCTATCAGGGAGCCTTATAAGGCAGCCTAATATCCAACAGAGCTGATGCACAAAAATAGAGCCTCCCCTGTCACTGCACACAAACTGTTGTGTTGTAAGTGGAAATCGCTAACAGCAGAAGCAGTTTTTTGGTTCTTCTTCCCTGCCTATCGCTCTCCCTACAGAATCAGCAGCAGCAGCAGCAGCTCTTCCTATGCTAAGATCGGCATAAGTAAGATGGCGGTCGGCGTTCACGCCCTTTTATAGCCCCTGTGATGCCGCACAAAGCCAGCCAATCACTTGCATGCCCTTCTCAAAGATGGTGTTGACCGATGCCTATGTCATTGCGTTGCCCACAGTGTGCATCCTCCATCATTGGCTGAAAAAGGGCGCTGGAAGCATCTTTTGAAACGCGACTTTGGCGCTCTGGTCGCCGACCTCGTGGCTGACCTCACGCTATGGTCGGGTTTCGTTTCATGAAACCCGACTTCAGCGAAAGTCGCCGGCTTTTGAGTTTGACCGACCCGTTTCAGTGAACTCTAGTGGTCACATTGGGCACATGTGACGATGACCGGTAAGAATCACTGAGAGGACCTAGAAGTTCCTCCGAGTTTCAGAAATCAAGCAGTTTCCTTCATCAGGGATTAAACTTCCTAACAAATATTTCAGTTAAGCTACTAAGGCATTGGATCTCTTTTTCATTTTGCATCTTTAGACCTGTCTCCCTTTAGGGAAGGTATTCACAGCACAAATATATACACATAATTAGTACCAATATTATTTGGTAAAAACTTCAATATTACACTGCCAGACCATATCTACATATAACCAGCATATACAGGAAAATTACACCAACATGCTGATCATTAACAAAAAACACTGTCCTAGAACCAATATTACCAAATAAAGTGGGTACGGAAAGTATTCAGACCCTGTAAAATTTTTCATTGCAGCCATTCGGTAAATTCAAAAAAGGTCATTTTTTTCTCATTAATGTACACTCTGCACTCCATCTTGACTGAAAAAAACAGAAATCTAACAAGTTTTGCAAATTTAATAAAAAAAGAAAAACTGAAATATCACATGGTCATAAGTATTCAGACCCTTTACTCAGACCATGACCATGTAAGTGTAGAAATCACTTTTACATAGGCAATCTGTTGACCATATACAGTACATGTATACTGTAAAGATTCACCTTTCTATGTTTACAAATATTAATAGTGCCCCCTCTGTGTTTTCATATGGGTATTACACCCTCATTTTGCCTGAATATCATAATAATACTCCTCTCTGTGCTTCAGTATAATAATAATGCCCCCACATTACCTCCACAATGTAACAGTGCACGCTCTATGCCTCCATATTGTAATATTGCCCCCTTTGTGCCTTTACATAGGAACCGCGCTAGTTCTTTGCCTTAATATAGTAATACTACACCCTTTTTTTCTCCATGTAGTAAATGGGCTCTCTTCTGTGCTTTCAAATATTACTTGTGCTCCTTCTGTAACTCCACATATTAATATTGCCTGATTTGTGCCTCCATGTAACAATTTTACTTCTTTATGACTCCACATAATTAATTTTGCCTCTGTATCTAAGGCTAGTTTCACACTTGCTTTTTTTTGCAGCGCGTTTTTCCCGCAAAAAAACGCATTAAAAAAACGCATACAAATGCATACAAACGCTGCGTTTTTTTCAAGCATTTTTGTGCGCATGCAGGAAAAAAACGCAGCGTTTTTGCGCGTTTGTATGCGTTTTTTGTGCGTTTGCGTTTTTTTACAGATTTTGGAAAAACCCCACAAAAATGAAAAAACAACCATTCAACAACACACAAGACCAATGGGACTTCATTGTGGGTGTGGTATGTTAATATATAGACCCTGTCTACAGTATTCTTCACATTTGCTTGATTCTTCTCGTGACCATGGATCTGCGCTGGAAGAGTTTTCACTTCAACTTGGATTTGGACATCGCGATGGCTCAGGCGTATGCAGTTGCTTGCCATGAACAAAGGAAGAGGGAGAGGCAGCGAAGACGGCGGCGTATGTGGATACATCCGATTGTTGAACTCCGGGAGAGCCGTGGGGCATACCACACCCTCTACAGCGAGCTACAGGCAAACCCGGAGAAATTTACAGATTATATCAGGATGTCCCACGAAAGTTTCATGGATTTGCTTGCTCGTATCCAACAATCCATCCGGAGACAGGACACACAGCTCCGTCGTGCGATTCCTCCTGAGGAACGGCTACTGGTGACATTACGGTATGTTTTAAAAACCAAGGGGTGCGGTCTGATGGTTTTTTTTAAATTTAGTATTCAAAACCGTGGGTAATTAGTTTTCGTGAATGTACTAATATTTTATTTTATAGTTTTTTAAAATAATATACATAAATATTAATTTTACTTCTTTGTCTGTTCACAGATTCCTGGCGGCTGGAGAAACCCTATCTTCACTACACTTCCAGTACCGTATTGGAATCTCTACCTTGTCTGGAATTGTTGCTGACACCTGCCGGGCTCTCTGGAATGTTCTTTGCCCAGAATTTATGCCCCTGCCCACCGCTGAAAAGTGGATGGAAATTGCTGACAAATTCTGGACAGTATGCAATTTTCCCAACTGTTTGGGAGCTGTTGATGGTAAACACATACGGATCATCAAACCCCAAAGAACGGGATCTGAGTACTATAATTACAAAAAGTACTTTTCAATAGTACTCATTGCGATTGCGGATGCCGGATGTATGTTTGTAGCAGTGGACATTGGAGCATTTGGCCGTGGTAATGACTCACAGGCTTTTAAAAACTCAGACATGGGCCGAAGGTTGTATGGCAAACAATTTAATTTCCCTATGCCACGGCCTCTTCCTCACACCGAAGCTCCGCCACTGCCCTTTGTAATGGTTGGCGATGAGGCTTTTCAAATGTGCGGAAACTTACTGAAACCCTACTCCAGCCGGGACTTGGACCACACCAAAAAAATATTTAATTACAGGCTGACCAGGGCCAGAAGAACTGTCGAGTGTGCTTTTGGGATTCTTGTTTCCAGATGGCGAATTCTGGGCACGGCCATTAATCTTAAACTTGAAACAGTCGATGAGGTGGTGAAGGCCTGTGTGGTTCTACATAACTTTGTGATGGCTAAAGAGCACCCGACCTTTGAACTGGACGATGATGCTCCTAACCCATTGCCTGAATTCACTCAGCACACTCTCAGGTCATCCGTTGAAGTTGGCCAAATGAGGGACCAATTTGCGGCCTACTTTATTTCTGATGTAGGACGGGTGCACTGGCAAGATGAAATGGTGTAATGTTTTTGTTTGTTTATGGTAATAAAAAACCTTATTTGATACCATTACTGAGTGCACTATATTTTTGAAACTCCAATTTAATAAAAAACTTCCCATGTATAACTGAATTTTTTGATGTTCACACACCTGGGCAGGTAAATACACATATGAGTTAAAATGCAGCATTGCTAGTCTGCGTGAAATATATTGGAACGAGCAAAGCTGCAGGCCATGAATCAGGAAACCATTTTTTTTCAAGAGAAAATTGTGCAACTAGTTGAAAACAAAGTATGTGATTTTCTCAAAACACAACCCTCAAAACCCAACCCCAATGAAAGTCCATGGGGAATACAAGTCAGCATTGAGTGGATGAATGTAATCTGCTCCATTCCAACTTACAAGTTATTACACTAGGCCTTTGAATGACTATACTAGGCCGTGGTATTTCAAATATGAGTATAGTAGGCCTTGGGCCTACTAGTATAGTCATATGTGAAATACCACGGCCTAGTATAGTCATACCAAGGCCTACTGTAATAACTCGATTTTTAACAACTAGCATCTTGTTTCACAAAAAACAAACTGGTGAAACTAGAAAGAAACTTATTTTTAAGACAAGTTTCAACAGTTTGTTTTTCATGAAACCAGATCCAAGTTGGTAAAACTCGAGTTATTACACTAGGCCTTGTTATGACTATACTAGTCCGTGTTATTTCACATATGACTATACTAGGCCTTGGGTTGGTTTTTAACATGTATTTACCCATCAGTGTGTGTGAGCGGCGCAAACAACATTAATGAAACTTAGTAATGGTGAACCACAAATGTAAATTTATTTTTTATCACAAAAATAAACCAAAAAATTATTTTTTCCGGCGTTTGGGGGCAGATGGTTTCAATTTGGGGGTGTGCAGGGAATATGCAACACTTGCTGTTGAAGACGGTGTTTGAGGGGAAGGGGCAACAAAACTTGTGGGGGAAGGTAGTCCAGTTAAGGGAATCAAACTAGGAACACTTGGAGGAGAGGAAATCTGTTCAGGTACATTAGTTGTAATGGCATGTCGCCGTAGGCTTGTGTGCCTGGACCGACTTTGGCCCAATGCCCGCCTTGATGGATTTCGCCTTGAAGTAGGGGCAAATATTGAGTGTAGGTCCCCCGTCTGCAGGTGTGGCTGCTGCTGCTGCTGAGGTGGCGGCTGCTGCTGCTGAGGTGGCGGCTGCTGCTGAGGTGGCGGCTGCTGCTGAGGTGGCTGCTGCTGCTGAGGTGGTTGCAGCTGCTGCTGAGGTGGTTGCAGCTGCTGCTGAGGTGGCTGCTGCTGCTGAGGTGGCTGCTGCTGCTGAGGTGGCTGCTGATGAGGTGGCTGGAGCTGCTGCTGAGGTGGCTGCTGCTGCTGCTCTTCGTTGTCAGTGCTCGTCCTTGCAAGAGGACTGGTGGCGGCAGTGATGGTCCAGGTTTGCAGAGTGGTGGTGGCAGGGCTACTACACGTTGTTGTAGCGGCAGGGCTGTTCCATGTTTGCCTAGTGGTGGCTGAGCTCCACGCATGCATGGGAGTGGCGGTGGTGCTCCAGACAGGAGCAGCGCTTGCCATGGTGGTGTCGGTGAAGTGACCAGCTGCACTCAGACTTGTGGTGGTGTAACGGTGGGTGTCCTGGCTTTGAATGGAGGTGTCCGTGCAGTGGTATGCAGCACAAGTCAGTAGTGAGGTGAAGCGAGTCAATGGTGGCACAGGTGGAAAGGACACCACTGACTGCTGACCGCACCGATTATGCTGCATAGCCTGCAAGAAAGCATTGTTGCAGGCCTGCAGCACATTCAGCTGTTGATCAGGACTAAGGTGTTCCGCCATGCCCTTTTCAATCTTACTAAAAAAATGGTGTGCTGGTCTGTTGAGGTCGGCCTCCAGACGGTCAAGGCGCTGTTCTACAGAATTGAAGCGGTGTTCAAAGTGGTTAAAACCACGTTCCATGAGTGCAAAACCGCTTTCAACTCTGTCGGACAGTGACTTGAGGCTGGAATTAAATGTCTCGCTCAAATGCATAAACTCGGGCAAGACATTCCTGTCCAAGGCCCTCTGCCGCTGGCGGGTAGTGCACGCATAACCAGTGGCAGAGACCTGGGACAGGGGAACACCTGATGGCCCAGCTTCCTGGTCACCAGCTGTGTGTGTGGTTGACCTGCAAGGTGCTTCCTGGCTGTCGGATGGCTGGGACGGGTCAGAGGACGTCCGAGGAAGGACCGCTCCAGGGCCAGGTTGCAGGGTGCTGCTCCAGGTGCTGTTGAAGAAAGGAAAATCATTACTACCATGCCTTTACAAGAAGCATCAGCTGTGGATTAGAAAAACACAGATTAATAAAAATAAAAACCCAAAATTTATAATACTTACGATCTCGTGGCAAGGACCGGTCTTAGGAACTGCAACGCGTTATAGTGACGGTATCTAGTTCTGGTCCTTGACGCAGATCCACTGCGAACCTGGCCCTCAGCACGAACATCACTGTTGAAGCGGTCCTTGATCGAACGCCAACGTGTTCGGACTTTGTCCACTGTTGATAAAAAAAAACCAGTGCCGTCAAGGACAACAGTCACTGCGGCACAATGTAGCAATACAATACTCAAAGCAGTCACTGTAGACCCCGATGACACTGTTGGGTTTCCTGCTAGAATACACCTAGCACGAAACCCAACAGTGCCGTCAAGGACAACAGTCACTGCGGCACAATGTAGCAATACAATACTGAAAGCAGTCACTGTAGACCACGATGACACTGTTGGGTTTCCTGCTAGAATACACCTAGCACGAAACCCAACAGTGCCGTCAAGGACAACAGTCACTGCGGCACAATGTAGCAATACAATACTCAAAGCAGTCACTGTAGACCACGATGACACTGTTGGGTTTCCTGCTAGAATACACCTAGCACGAAACCCAACAGTGCCGTCAAGGACAACAGTCACTGCGGCACAATGTAGCAATACAATACTCAAAGCAGTCACTGTAGACCACGATGACACTGTTGGGTTTCCTGCTAGAATACACCTAGCACGAAACCCAACAGTGCCGTCAAGGACAACAGTCACTGCGGCACAATGTAGCAATACAATACTCAAAGCAGTCACTGTAGACCACGATGACACTGTTGGGTTTCCTGCTAGAATACACCTAGCACGAAACCCAACAGTGCCGTCAAGGACAACAGTCACTGCGGCACAATGTAGCAATACAATACTCAAAGCAGTCACTGTAGACCACGATGACACTGTTGGGTTTCCTGCTAGAATACACCTAGCACGAAACCCAACAGTGCCGTCAAGGACAACAGTCACTGCGGTACAATGTAGCAATACAATACTCAAAGCAGTCACTGTAGACCACGATGACACTGTTGGGTTTCCTGCTAGAATACACCTAGCACGAAACCCAACAGTGCCGTCAAGGACAACAGTCACTGCGGCACAATGTAGCAATACAATACTCAAAGCAGTCACTGTAGACCCCGATGACACTGTTGGGTTTCCTGCTAGAATACACCTAGCACGAAACCCAACAGTGCCGTCAAGGACAACAGTCACTGCGGCACAATGTAGCAATACAATACTCAAAGCAGTCACTGTAGACCACGATGACACTGTTGGGTTTCCTGCTAGAATACACCTAGCACGAAACCCAACAGTGCCGTCAAGGACAACAGTCACTGCGGCACAATACAGAGCAGGGAAATACTCACTAAATGCCTTTTTGGAGGATGCTGTGGCGCTGTCCCAGCCATCCATCAACGCTGCGGCCACCTCATTCCATAGCCGCCGGGTCACCACAATGTCCTTGTGCAGCCGGTCACGGCTGTCCCACAACGGCGAACGCTCCTGGACCAGGCTGATGAGCTGCTCATTATCCAGGTACACGTCTTCATCTCGTTGTGGAACCTAGACAAAACACATTCATTAGAATAATCCAATTTAAATTGAATAAAAAGTTACAAAAAAAGAAACATAAAAAAGAGTAAAAATAGAAGATAAAAAATAAAGAACATTACAAATCATTTGATACTTACATTCCGTATCACCACCGGGACTTGGCTTCGCTGCTCCTGCTCTTCGCCCTCACTAGTCCCGTCCACAGAAGAGGATGATGACGATGTCTTAAAAAAGTTGAAAAAAACGTAAGAGATTTGGAGAAGCAGCAGATATACTTACCAGATGCACAAAAATAATCACCTCACGGTCTGCTTGCGCCAATTCCTGCCGCGATGGGGAATACTCTGATTCTGAAGACATACTGCATGTAAAAATAATAAAAATCATTAGTACATACATAATTTAAAAGGACAGGCATATAATGTAATATACTCACATTCTTCGCTGATATAATGGGTTCTTGGTTGACTGTCTGCTCTTCAATCTGTCAGTGTAGTAGTGGCAGAGTTTTGGCAGGCACCTCCTTTATATAGACTTTTTTTTTTTTACTTTAGAAGATTATAACTAGGACAACAAGTGGACACCACCAAAAAAACGCAGCGCTAAAAAAACGCATACCTGCGCATGCCAGTGCGCACGTATGCGCATCCATAGGCTATAATGGCCATTTTTAGCGCAAAACGTGCGCATACGTGCGCATGCGCTTTTTTCAAGGGCCAAAAAATGCAACATGCTGCGTCTGGAAAATACCAACGCACACCCCAAAAAAACGCAGCGCATGAAAATCGCATACATGCGCTTACCAGCGCGCAGGTATGCGCACCCATGTTAAATATAGGGGAAAAAACGCATGCGCAGGTATGCGTTTTTTTCCAGCGCTAAAAAACGCAAATGTGAAACCAGCCTAAATGTTATCTTTCATTGGTACCCTTTGGGTCCTTAGGAGCTTTTGATCAGCCTTTGTTATGTTGTTGAAATATGTATATATACATGCAGTATTAACACCAATAAGGGAAAAATGCAAGCTAGTAAAATCATTATACATTTTATTAAATATAAATACACAAGCATAATTAGAAATATATATGTGTGTGTATATATATATATCTATAAACATATATATATATATATATATATATATATATATATATATATACAGTGGGGAAAAAAGTATTTAGTCAGTCAGCAATAGTGCAAGTTCCACCACTTAAAAAGATGAGAGGCGTCTGTAATTTACATCATAGGTAGACCTCAACTATGGGAGACAAACTGAGAAAAAAAAATCCAGAAAATCACATTGTCTGTTTTTTTTTCATTTTATTTGCATATTATGATGGAAAATAAGTATTTGGTCAGAAACAAGCAATCAAGATTTCTGGCTCTCACAGACCTGTAACTTCTTCTTTAAGAGTCTCCTCTTTCCTCCACTCATTACCTGTAGTAATGGCACCTGTTTAAACTTGTTATCAGTATAAAAAGACACCTGTGCACACCCTCAAACAGTCTGACTCCAAACTCCACTATGGTGAAGACCAAAGAGCTGTCAAAGGACACCAGAAACAAAATTGTAGCCCTGCACCAGGCTGGGAAGACTGAATCTGCAATAGCCAACCAGCTTGGAGTGAAGAAATCAACTGTGGGAGCAATAATTAGAAAATGGAAGACATACAAGACCACTGATAATCTCCCTCGATCTGGTGCTCCACGCAAAATCCCACCCCGTGGGGTCAGAATGATCACAAGAACGGTGAGCAAAAATCCCAGAACCACGCGGGGGGACCTAGTGAATGAACTGCAGAGAGCTGGGACCAATGTAACAAGGCCTACCATAAGTAACACACTACGCCACCATGGACTCAGATCCTGCAGTGCCAGACGTGTCCCACTGCTTAAGCCTGTACATGTCCGGGCCCGTCTGAAGTTTGCTAGAGAGCATTTGGATGATCCAGAGGAGTTTTGGGAGAATGTCCTATGGTCTGATGAAACCAAACTGGAACTGTTTGGTAGAAACACAACTTGTTGTGTTTGGAGGAAAAAGAATACTGAGTTGCATCCATCAAACACCATACCTACTGTAAAGCATGGTGGTGGAAACATCATGCTTTGGGGCTGTTTCTCTGCAAAGGGGCCAGGACGACTGATCCGGGTACATGAAAGAATGAATGGGGCCATGTATCGTGAGATTTTGAGTGCAAACCTCCTTCCATCAGCAAGGGCATTGAAGATGAAACGTGGCTGGGTCTTTCAACATGACAATGATCCAAAGCACACCACCAGGGCAACGAAGGAGTGGCTTCGTAAGAAGCATTTCAAGGTCCTGGAGTGGCCTAGCCAGTCTCCAGATCTCAACCCTATAGAAAACCTTTGGAGGGAGTTGAAAGTCCGTGTTGCCAAGCGAAAAGCCAAAAACATCACTGCTCTAGAGGAGATCTGCATGGAGGAATGGGCCAACATACCAATAACAGTGTGTAGCAACCTTGTGAAGACTTACAGAAAACGTTTGACCTCTGTCATTGCCAACAAAGGATATATCACAAAGTATTGAGATGAAATTTTGTTTCTGACCAAATACTTATTTTCCACCATAATATGCAAATAAAATGAAAAAAAAAAACAGACAATGTGATTTTCTGGATTTTTTTTTCTCAGTTTGTCTCCCATAGTTGAGGTCTACCTATGATGTAAATTACCGACGCCTCTCATCTTTTTAAGTGGTGGAACTTGCACTATTGCTGACTGACTAAATACTTTTTTTCCCCACTGTATATTGTGGTGTAGTGACCACTGTGTCCGCTAGGGGGCGCTGTGTGGATGTCCCAAGAGAGAGGATGAGTGGCAGAATCCTGAAGGACCATTATATATCTCAAGGTGTGTGGCCTTGAGATGGAGACTTATGTGTGTGTGTTGATCAGCAATGATATTGCTGAGGTGTTGTTCAATGTGTCAGGGAGAAGTCTCCAGGTAACTGGGGAGATGGGCCGACCCAGTTACCTACAAACCCACCCAGGGGGTGGGTTTGTGAACATTGTGATAAAAGTGTGTGAAAGGTTCAAGGACCTGTGATGAGGTCATAGCTATGTGACCAGGTGGGCGTGGCTATGGACTGTATAAGGTGGCCAGGGTTGGTCACATGAAGTGAATGCTGGGACCTAGTTGGTCCGTTTTGGAAGGTCCCGTCTGGGAGAGATGGATGCTGTCTTCCTGACAGCAAGGAATGCTGTGTTGAATGGCTGCACGTGCCTGATGATTCCCTGGAGGGAATGGACGTCTGCAGCATCAGGAAACCCTGACGTGGGTGAGATAACTGAGGCTGAAGAGCCTGTGTATGCATAACCTGTGTGACCACAGAGATTACAGAGCTGAACTCTGTCATGGACGCTATGATGATGATCTTATGAAGTTTATGTTGCTGCTGTGAGTTTATGATGCTAAATAAACCGCATGGACTATGATTGTTTATGGAAAATCTGTGCCGGATCTGGTTTTGTGGCGGCTAAGGCTAGTTTCACACTTGATTTTTTTTGCAGCGCGTTTTTCCCGCAAAAAAACACATTGAAAAAACGCATACAAATGCATACAAACGCTGCGTTTTTTTCAAGCATTTTTATGCGCATGCAGGAAAAAAACGCAGCGTTTTTGTGCGTTTGTATGCTTTTTTTGTGCGTTTGCGTTTTTTTGCAGATTTTGGAAAAACCCCACAAAAAAGAAAAAACAACCATTCAACAACACACAAGACCAATGGGACTTCATTGTGGGTGTGGTATGTTAATATATAGACCCTGTCTACAGTATTCTTCACATTTGCTTGATTCTTCTCGTGACCATGGATCTACGCTGGAAGAGTTTTCACTTCAACTTGGATTTGGACATCGCGATGGCTCAGGCGTATGCAGTTGCTTGCCATGAACAAAGGAAGAGAGAGAGGCAGCGAAGACGGCGGCGTATGTGGATACATCCGATTGTTGAACTCCGGGAGAGCCGTGGGGCATACCACACCCTCTACAGCGAGCTCCAGTCAAACCCGGAGAAATTTACAGATTATATCCGGATGTGCCACGAAAGTTTCATGGATTTGCTTGCTCGTGTCCAACAATCCATCCGGAGACAGGACACACAGCTCCGTCGTGCGATTCCTCCTGAGGAACGGCTACTGGTGACATTACGGTATGTTTTAAAAACCAAGGGGTGCGGTCTGATGTTTTTTTTAAAATTTAGTATTCAAAACCTTGGGTAATTAGTTTTCGTGAATGTACTAATATTTTATTTTATAGTTTTTTAAAATAATATACATAAATATTAATTTTACTTCTTTGTCTGTTCACAGATTCCTGGCGACTGGAGAAACCCTATCTTCACTACACTTCCAGTACCGTATTGGAATCTCTACCTTGTCTGGAATTGTTGCTGACACCTGCCGGGCTCTCTGGAATGTTCTTTGTCCAGAATTTATGCCCCTGCCCACCGCTGAAAAGTGGATGGAAATTGCTGACAAATTCTGGACAGTATGCAATTTTCCCAACTGTTTGGGAGCTGTTGATGGTAAACACATACGGATCATCAAACCCCAAAGAACGGGATCTGAGTACTATAATTACAAAAAGTACTTTTCAATAGTACTCATGGCGATTGCGGATGCCGGATGTATGTTTGTAGCAGTGGACATTGGAGCATTTGGCCGTGGTAATGACTCACAGGCTTTTAAAAACTCAGACATGGGCCGGAGGTTGTATGGCAACCAATTTAATTTCCCTATGCCACGGCCTCTTCCTCACACCGAAGCTCCGCCACTGCCCTTTGTAATGGTTGGCGATGAGGCTTTTCAAATGTGCGGAAACTTACTGAAACCCTACTCCAGCCGGGACTTGGACCACACCAAAAAAATATTTAATTACAGGCTGACCAGGGCCAGAAGAACTGTCGAGTGTGCTTTTGGGATTCTTGTCTCCAGATGGCGAATTCTGGGCACGGCCATTAATCTTAAACTTGAAACAGTCGATGAGGTGGTGAAGGCCTGTGTGGTTCTACATAACTTTGTGATGGCTAAAGAGCACCCGACCTTTGAACTGGACGATGATGCTCCTAACCCATTGCCTGAATTCACTCAGCACACTCTCAGGTCATCTGTTGAAGTTGGCCAAATGAGGGACCAATTTGCGGCCTACTTTATTTCTGATGTAGGACGGGTGCACTGGCAAGATGAAATGGTGTAATGTTTTTGTTTGTTTATGGTAATAAAAAACCTTATTTGATACCATTACTGAGTGCACTATATTTTTTAAACTCCAATTAAATAAAAAACTTCCCATGTATAACTTAATTTTTTGATGTTCACACACCTGGGCAGGTAAATACACATATGAGTTAAAATGCAGCATTGCTAGTCTGCGTGAAATATATTGGAACGAGCAAAGCTGCAGGCCATGAATCAGGAAACCAATTTTTTTCAAGAGAAAATTGTGCAACTAGTTGAAAAAAAAGTATGTGATTTTCTCAAAACACAACCCTCAAAACCCAACCCCAATGAAAGTCCATGGGGAATACAAGTCAGCATTGAGTGGATTAATGTAATCTGCTCCATTCCAACTTACAAGTTATTACACTAGGCCTTGTAATGACTATACTAGGCCGTGGTATTTCAAATATGAGTATAGTAGGCCTTGGGCCTACTAGTATAGTCATATGTGAAATACCACGGCCTAGTATAGTCATACCAAGGCCTACTCGATTTTTGCCAACTAGGATCTTGTTTCACGAAAAACAAACTGGTGAAACTTGACAAGTTTCAACAGTTTGCTTTTCATGAAACCAGATTCTAGTTGGTAAAACTAGAGTTATTACACTAGGCCTTGTAATGACTACACTAGGCCGTGGTATTTCAAATATGAGTATAGTAGGCCTTGGGGCTAGTAGTATAGTAATATGTGAAATACCACGGCCTAGTATAGTCATACCAAGGCCTACTGTAATAACTCGATTTTTAACAACTAGCATCTTGTTTCACAAAAAACAAACTGGTGAAACTAGAAAGAAACTTATTTTTTAGACAAGTTTCAACAGTTTGTTTTTCATGAAACCAGATTCTAGTTGGTAAAACTAGAGTTATTACACTAGGCCTTGGAATGACTACACTAGGCCGTGGTATTTCAAATATGAGTATAGTAGGCCTTGGGGCTAGTAGTATAGTAATATGTGAAATACCATGGCCTAGTATAGTCATACCAAGGCCTACTGTAATAACTCGATTTTTAACAACTAGCATCTTGTTTCACAAAAAACAAACTGGTGAAACTAGAAAGAAACTTATTTTTTAGACAAGTTTCAACAGTTTGTTTTTCATGAAACCAGATCCAAGTTGGTAAAACTCGAGTTATTACACTAGGCCTTGGTATGACTCTACTAGTCCGTGTTATTTCACATATGACTATACTAGGCCTTGGGTTGGTTTTTAACATGTATTTACCCATCAGTGTGTGTGAGCGGCGCAAACAACATTAATGAAACTTTGTAATGGTGAACCACAAATGTAAATTTATTTTTAATCACAAAAATAAACCAAAAAATTATTTTTTCCGGCGTTTGGGGGCAGATGGTTTCAATTTGGGGGTGTGCAGGGAATATGCAACACTTGCAGTTGAAGACGGTGTTTGAGGGGAAGGGGCAACAAAACTTGTGGGGGAAGGTAGTCCAGTTAAGGGAATTAAACTAGGAACACTTGGAGGAGAGGAAATCTGTTCAGGTACATTAGTTGTAATGGCATGTCGCCGTAGGCTTGTGTGCCTGGACCGACTTTGGCCCAATGCCCGCCTTGATAGATTTCGCCTTGAACTAGGGGCAAATATTGAGTGTAGGTCCCCCGTCTGCTGGTGTGGCTGCTGCTGCTGCTGAGGTGGCTGCTGCTGCTGAGGTGGCGGCTGCTGCTGAGGTGGCTGCTGCTGCTGCTGAGGTGGCTGCTGCTGCTGCTGAGGTGGTTGCTGCTGCTGCTGAGGTGGCTGCTGCTGCTGCTGAGGTGGCTGCTGCTGCTGCTGAGGTGGCTGCTGCTGAGGTGGCTGCTGCTGCTCTTCGTTGGCAGTGCTCGTCCTTGCAGGAGGACTGGTGGCGGCAGTGATGGTCCAGGTTTGCAGAGTGGTGGTGGCAGGGCTACTACATGTTGTTCTAGCGGCAGGGCTGTTCCATGTTTGCCTAGTGGTGGCTGAGCTCCACGCATGCATGGGAGTGGCGGTGGTGCTCCAGACAGGAGCAGCGCTTGCCATGGTGGTGTCGGTGAAGTGACCAGCTGCACTCAGACTTGTGGTGGTGTAACGGTGGGTGTCCTGGCTTTGAATAGAGGTGTCCGTGCAGTGGTATGCAGCACAAGTCGGTAGTGAGGTGAAGCGAGTCAATGGTGGCACAGGTGGAAATGACACCACTGACTGCTGACCGTACCGATTATGCTGCATAGCCTGCAAGAAAGCATTGTTGCAGGCCTGCAGCACATTCAACTGTTGCTCAGGACTAAGGTGTTCCGCCATGCCCTTTTCAATCTTACTAAAAAAATGGTGTGCTGGTCTGCCTCCAGACGGTCAAGGCGCTGTTCTACAGAATTGAAGCGGTGTTCAAAGTGGTTAAAACCACGTTCCATGAGTGCAAATCCGCTTTCAACTCTGTCGGACAGTGACTTGAGGCTGGAATTAAAGGCCTCGCTCAAATGCATAAACTCGGGCAAGACATTCCTGTCCAAGGCCCTCTGCCGCTGGCGGGTAGTGCCCGCATAACCAGTGGCAGAGACCTGGGACAGGGGAACACCTGATGGCCCAGCTTCCTGGTCACCAGCTGTGTGTGTGGCAGACCTGCAAGGTGCTTCCTGGCTGTCGGATGGCTGGGACGGGTCAGAGGACGTCCGAGGAAGGACCGCTCCAGGGCCAGGTTGCAGGGTGCTGCTCCAGGTGCTGTGGAAGAAAGGAAAATTATTACTACCATGCCTTTACAAGAAGCATCAGCTGTGGATTAGAAAAACACAGATTAATAAAAATAAAAACCCAAAATTTATAATACTTACGATCTCGTGGCAAGGACCGGTCTTAGGAACTGCAACGCGTGATAGTGACGGTATCTAGTTCTGGTCCTTGACGCAGATCCACTGCGAACCTGGCCCTCAGCACGAACATCACTGTTGAAGCGGTCCTTGATCGAACGCCAACGTGTTCGGACTTTGTCCACTGTTGTTAAAAAAAAAACAGTGCCGTCAAGGACAACAGTCACTGCGGCACAATATAGCAATACAATACTCAAAGCAGTCACTGTAGACCCCGATGACACTGTTGGGTTTCCTGCTAGAATACACCTAGCACGAAACCCAACAGTGCCGTCAAGGACAACAGTCACTGCGGCACAATGTAGCAATACAATACTCAAAGCAGTCACTGTAGACCCCGATGACACTGTTGGGTTTCCTGCTAGAATACACCTAGCACGAAACCCAACAGTGCCGTCAAGGACAACAGTCACTGCGGCACAATGTAGCAATACAATACTCAAAGCAGTCACTGTAGACCCCGATGACACTGTTGGGTTTCCTGCTAGAATACACCTAGCACGAAACCCAACAGTGCCGTCAAGGACAACAGTCACTGTGGCACAATGTAGCAATACAATACTCAAAGCAGTCACTGTAGACCCCAATGACACTGTTGGGTTTCCTGCTAGAATACACCTAGCACGAAACCCAACAGTGCCGTCAAGGACAACAGTCACTGCGGCACAATGTAGCAATACAATACTCAAAGCAGTCACTGTAGACCCCGATGACACTGTTGGGTTTCCTGCTAGAATACACCTAGCATGAAACCCAACAGTGCCGTCAAGGACAACAGTCACTGCGGCACAATGTAGCAATACAATACTCAAAGCAGTCACTGTAGACCCCGATGACACTGTTGGATTTCCTGCTAGAATATGCCAAGGACAACAGTCACTGCGGCACAATACAGAGCAGGGAAATACTCACTAAACGCCTTTTTGGAGGATGCTGTGGCGCTGTCCCAGCCATCCATCAACGCTGCGGCCACCTCATTCCATAGCCGCCGGGTCACCACAATGTCCTTGTGCAGCCGGTCACGGCTGTCCCACAACGGCGAACGCTCCTGGACCAGGCTGATGAGCTGCTCATTATCCAGGTACACGTCTTCATCCCGTTGTGGAACCTAGACAAAACACATTCATTAGAATAATCAAATTTAAATTGAATAAAAAGTTACAAAAAAAGAAACATAAAAAAGAGTAAAAATAGAAGATAAAAAATAAAGAACATTACAAATCATTTGATACATACATTCCGTATCACCACCGGGACTTGGCTTCGCTGCTCCTGCTCTTCGCCCTCACTAGTCCCGTCCGCAGAAGAAGATGATGATGACGATGTCTTAAAAAAGTTGAAAAAAACGTAAGAGATTTGGAGAAGCAGCAGATATACTTACCAGATGCACGGAAATAATCACCTCACGGTCTGCTTGCGCCAATTCCTGCCGCGATGGGGAATACTCGGATTCTGAAGACATACTGCATGTAAAAATAATAAAAATCATTAGTACATACATAATTTAAAAGGACAGGCATATAATGTAATATACTCACATTCTTCGCTGATAGAAGATGGGTTCCTTGTTGACTGTCTGCTCTCCAATCTGTCAGTGTAGTAGTGGCAGAGTTTTGGCAGGCACCTCCTTTATATAGACTTTTTTTTTTTTACTTTAGAAGATTATAACTAGTACAACAAGTGGACACCACCAAAAAAACGCAGCACTAAAAAAACGCATACATGCGCATGCCAGTGCGCACGTATGCGCATCCATAGGCTATAATGGCCATTTTTAGCGCAAAACGTGCGCATACGTGCGCATGCGCTTTTTTGCAGGGCCAAAAAATGCAACATGCTGCGTCTGTAAAATACAAACGCACACCCCAAAAAAGCAGGTATGCGCACCCATGTTAAATATAGGGGAAAAAACGCATGCGCACGTATGCGTTTTTTTCCAGCGCAAAAAAACGCAAATGTGAAACCAGCCTAAGTGAGTATCCCCTACTTGAATAACAGCGCTACCTCACAATATATAAAGTGAGGCACCACAAAAGCAAGTAAAAATGGGAGACACCTACAAAGTTTGAGCCATAGTAGGAGCATTGCTGCAATATATATGTCATAAAAGAGTATATATAGGATATGAATACCTTAAATGTGAATAAGTGGTATAGGAAGTAAGACAATTCATAATAAAATATGTAAGTAAGCCTCCTAAATAAGGTTAAAATACATGATTTTAAGGCTTGTAGCAAATGGTAAATACCAACATATCTTCAAGACAGCACTAAGTCTGCATCTGCCATCAAACTTCACAATGCAATACAGTATGTAGCATTCTCACGATATTTGATAAATTCACTTCACATTTAGCAAAGATGATATTCTTTGGCCATGAATTGGCATGACTGTGATTGGCAGGTACAGCATTTGACTTTGCCTGTATAAAGGCTGGAACACGAGTTCCACCGCCAGTCTGCTCTTATTAGTTTAGGGACAGGACACAGCTGGTGTGAGGGACAGAATCTGACTGTGCACTCTGCAAAAAAGTGGCTGTGTTGTCTGCAACCTCATCTGGGGGTGTATTGTGTCAAAAGCTGTTATGTGTACTCTGTAACCCATATCTGTGTGACTACTGTGCCAATAGCCACTGTGTGTTCTCTACAACCCTGTGAGACCTCGCCTGTATGATTTTAAGTCACTGTGTGTACCCCGAAATCTTGACTGTGAGAGTACTGTACTATGTGAGTACTTTACAACATGCACAGTACTAGTACAGAGCCTGTTGCATCTCCCCTTTTGAAGTGGGCTCCGGCAGTGAGCCCACCTCAAAGCCAGGACATGTCAGCTTTTTTCAACAGCTGACATGTGTCCGCAATAGCCGCAGGCGTAATTGCGATCCGCACACAGCTAATAATTAGTTAAATGCCACTGTCAAACTCTGACAGCGGCATTTAACAAGCGCTTCTGGACGTCGGGCCAGAAACACGCTCACCGGTGACCCGCCTCACGTGATCACGGGTCACCAGTGTATCGGCATGTCAGCCAGAGGTCTCCTTGAGCCCTCTATGGTTGTTGATGCCGTATTGCTATGAGCACCACCTGGTGGTCGGCGCTCATGGCAATGCAGTAATTCAGTACATAGAGGTGAACTGATCATCGCCTCTATGCAGCAGAGCCAATCAGGCTATGGCAGCTTCAAGTCTCCCAGGCTATTGAAGCATGCCAAAAGTAAAAAAAAAAGAATTAAAAAATATTCGAAAAATAAAAAAGCTACAAAAGTTCAAATCACCCCTTTTTTGCCCCATTCAGAATAAAACAATAAAAAAAAAATCAAACATACATATATTTGGTATTGCTTTCAGAATCGCCTGGTCTATCAATAAAAAAAGATTAACCTAATTGCTAAATGGCGTAGCGAGAAAAAAATTAAAAACGGACGAATTACGTTTTTTCAGCCGCCTTGACATTGCGTTAAAATGCAATACTGAGCGATCAAAAGAACGTATCTGAACAAAAGTGGTATCATTAAAAATATCAGCTCGGCATGCAAAAAAAAAACCCCTCACTCAACCCGAGATCATGACAAATGGAGACGCTACAGGTATCGGAAAATGGCGCAATTTTTTTTTTAACAAAGTTTTACATTATTTTTCACCACTTAGATAAAAATGAACTTAGACATGCTTGGTGTCAGTTTTAGCACTTAGTTAACATGGTGAAAAGAAAAAGTGTAGGCTTGCAATTTTTTTGCAATTTCATCGCAATTGGATATTTTTCCCCCATTTTTGAGTACATGATATGGCAAAACCAATGGTATCTTTCAAAAGTACAGCTCGTCTCGCAAAAAACAAGCCCTCATATCGCCATATTGATGAAAAAATAGAAAAGTTATGGCTCTGGAAAAAAGGGAGTGAAAAACAAAAACGCAAATATGAAAATCGGCTCCGGTGTGAAGGGGTTAAATCGCTGTGCGTACTCTAAACCCCTTGTCTATGAGAGTGTCGTTGTGTGTTTTCTGCTAGTGTTGCAAAGAAAAAATTGGCACCAGCCATCTCATTGCCATTTGTAGGCCAAGGAAATAATTTTTCACAGCCATTTTGTGTTTTATAGAAGTCTCAGAAATAAATAATTGGAATCAGCGACTCATTCCCATTTGTAGGCCAAAGAAATATTTTTTCATGACTACTGTCTGTTTTCTAATAGTACGAGAAATAAATAATTGGCATCAGCTGACTATTTGCCATTTGTAGGCCAAATAAATAATTTTTCAGGACCGCTGTCTGCTTTCTAGTAGTCTGAGAAATAAATTATTGGCATCAGCCATTTTGTTGCCATTTGTAGGCCAAAGAAATATTTCTGGGCTGCTGTCTGTTTTGTATTAGTTTTGCAAATAAATAAATGTCATCAACCATCTCAATGCCATTTGTAGGCAAAAGACAACATTTTTTCAGTACCGCTTTTTTTTACTTTAAGTGTTGCAAATAAATAATTGGCATCAGCTGTCTGGTTGCCATTTGTTCACCAGAAATAATATTGGTCTGTTTTCTATTATTTTTGCCAATAAATAATTGGCATCAGTCATCTCATTGCCATTTGTAGGCAAAAGAAATTATTTTCCAGAACTGCTTTTTTTATACTGTAAGTGTTGCAATGCAACTAAATAATTGGTATTTGCCGTCTGGTTGCCATTTGTAGGCCAAATAAATAATATTTCTGGATCGCTGTCTGTTTTCTATTAGTTTTGCAAATAAGTAATTGGCATCAGCCATCTCTTTGTCATTTGTAGGTAAATTAAATATTTTTTTGGGACAGCTGTGTCTAGTAGTCTGATAAATAAATAATTGGCATCAGCAGTCTCATTGCCATTTGTAAGCTAAACAAATAATTTTACTGTACCATTGTGTCTCTACGAGTAGTGTGTCTAAAAAATTATTGTACTTTGCAGCTTTTTTTTTGTGGGTAGTGTGTGTAACAAAAAAATTCTACTCTCCAGCTGTGTTTTTGTGAGTAAGTACTTCTGAAAAAATGTGTCTACTCTGCAGCGTCTCTTTCCCATTTGAGGGTGCAAAAAAAATTATTTTATTTTATCACTGTGTCTATACGAGCAGTGTGTTTAAACAATTTTTCTACTCTGCAGCCATATCTTTCCCATCTGTGGGCCGAAAAAAATGTTTCTACTTTACCATAAAGCTTCTGTTTCTATTTTGTACCACAAAGGATCTGGATGCACTGTGCCAAAAAAAACTCTGTTTCTACTTTATCCAAAAACATCTGCTTGTACTGTATATAGAGACTATCAGATGGTAGAGCTGGATTTTGCGATTTGCTGAGTAAGGTTTTCCACATTTCTGCCATGCTAACAATCCATTCTGAGGTGGTGCCAGTGCCCCAGCTGCTTTGGCCACTTCATCCTCCTCTGCCTTTTGCTTCTACTGATTCCCCGCTGTCAGGTGAGGATACCATCAGTAGTGTGTCTACCAGCATGTGCTTGTATTTCTGCATTTTCCAATCTCACTCTAGAGGCAAAGTATGTATAGTACGTTGTTCTTGTAGCGAGGTTCCAGCAGGCTGGCCACCTAGTAATCAGCACTTGTAACAATCCGGGAAACTCGACGGTCATTGCTTATGCACAGCAGCATATGTTGCATCATGTGTGCCATGCTGCCTAGAGGCATCGACAAGCAGTCCTCGTTGGGAGGTGTATCACCTGGGTCCTCTTTATCATAAGGATCCCCCCAGCCATGCTCTATTGATGCCCATGAGCTAGTTTGAGTACCAACATGCTGTAAACGCAATTGTTCCTCATCCTCCTCCTCATACTCCTATTCCTCCTCCTCATCATACAAAACTGTAACCTGGCTTGACATTTGTATGCCTGGCCACATTTGATACAGGAACCCATCCTCCAAGACATGTGTGGACTCCTGGAATGATAATGGTGTGAATAGTCCCTTTTCCTACTCCTCCTCCTCTTCCTACTGCCACCACCTCATCCATCATTGTCTGAAGCTTTGTTTTTCTAAAAGGCATAGAAGTGGGATAGTAACGTTGATAATGGCATCATCAGTGCTGGTCGTAATGATAGATTATTCCAAGCAGTGCAACACGGAAAACACGACCTTCATGGAGGCTCACTCATTTTTGGTGAAGTAGTGATGTTCAGTAGAGTGACTCACTCGTGCATGTTGCAGCTGAAACTCTACTATTGCCTGCTGCTGCTCTCACAGTCTCTCCAGAATATGCAAGGCAGAGTTCCACCTTGTGGTACATCGCATATGAAGCGGTTGATCAGGAAGGTAGAAATGAATCTGTACTGCAGACAGGCCAGTAGCAGCAGGGTAAAAATGCTAAAAGTGCACACTGCTCACACTTTCTGACTGAATGAGGAGACAGTGAAGGAATCAGAGTAGGAGTAGAAGGTATCATGTAGATTGTAGATTGTAAACTGGCCTTGACTCTGTGTGGAATATAGGACCTATAGCTTTCTTTGTCTGTGGTTCCTGCATGACTCTATATTTCCCATGTCGTTCTGCAGTGGTTGCTTTTATTTTTCTTTTTACTTACATTGTTTTTAATTTATTGATATATTTCTTGTTTGTTATTTTTAGTTTATTTCTTTATGTGCCCCGGTTCGGCTCCAACTAGCCCTATACAGTGGATCTGATATCTTACTGTCTACAATCAAGAATACCTATGGATGTCCCCACATATCGAACATCTTGCAACATGCTGTATTTTTGAATGTGGTGTTTCTCTCCCCTTTCTGATTGTATGTTTTACTGTACTTTATTTCCAGTGATCCTATACTTGACTACTATAATTACTTGGAAAACATTATATTTTTCTGTACCGTTACATATACTATTGCTAGGGGTATTTTGCACATTATTTATAGTGTATATTCACTATGTATATACAGCGTGGCTACCTACAGATATGTGGGGTGTATCTTTATGCAATTCTGGTCCCCTGATGTAGACTTTTGGACTTGGGACCATTTATATTGTGTCCCATAAATCCTTGTTTGGCCGTGCGCATCGCCGTGTGGTGTGCGGCTCCATGTTGCGGTCGGCGTCCCTCAGCACAGTGCGCTCTGCCTCGGGTTTCCGACGCATGCGCAGTGTGTGGACGCCGTTCTGCAGCATAGGACCTGCAGACACCACGGCGCATGCGCCGCTTGTGCCACTCCTATTGGTGGACGCCGGTCATGTGACCGGGGTCATGGGTGCAGATAGGACGGGTGAAGAAGGCGGGTTCTACCGCTGAAACGCGTAGTCCTATCTGCACGACTTTCCTGCGTTATTGCTGTTTTGAACTGCTTGGACCATTGCATTTTAATGGATTTATGAATAAAAAGAAAAAATTTTTTAACAGCATCCTGGATTGCTCACGTTATTGCTGGACTTTGCTTGTGGTTGTTCATATATATATATATATATATATATATATATATATATATATATATATATGTAGTATGTATGTAGCATGTATGTAGTATGTATATATGTAGTATGTATGTAGTATGTATATATTTAGTATGTATGTAGTATGTACATATGTAGTATGTATGTAGTATGTATATATGTAGTATATATGTAGTATGTATGTAGTATGCATATATGTAGTATGCATATATGTAGTATGTATATATGTAGTATGTATGTAGCATGTTTTTTTTTTTTGTTACATTTAACACATTAGCCGGATGATGGGACTACTACTGTCCCATCATTGGCTAATGTGTCAATCACCGTCATGGTAGCAGGCATAGCCCGATGGGACTTGTAGTCCCATCGGACGATGCCTGCACAGACCCCCGGACAGTCGACACAGCCCCCCGGCAGGCCGGTACAGACCCCCGGCAGTCCGCACAGACCCCCAGGCAGTCGGCACAGATCCCCGACAGGCCAGCACAGACCCCCGGAAGGTCCGTACACACCCCCGAGAGGCTGTACAAGGACAGAAAGGGGTTTTTCTTATTCCGATACCGGAAGTCCCATAGAGTTGAATGGGACTTCCGGTATCGGAATCGGTGATACCCGATACTTTTTTTAGATCGGCCGATCCATTCCGATACGATATTTTTCAGTATCGGCTGGTATCGCTCAACACTACTTACCTACAAAGCCACCCAAAAACTATCTCCCGCCACCTAATCTCTGGTCCTCCGAAGACCTCCTTCTCTCTTCCACAATCATACATTCCTCATCTAATCACCTGCAAGACTTCTCCTGAGTATCCCCATCCTGTTGAATTCTGTCGCCCAACACATCTGATTATCACCTACATTGGGAACTTTCACATAGAACTTGAAAACCCATGTCTTCAGAACAGCTTACAGTCTGCAATGACCCCGCTGCTGTAATAAGATGCAGGAGATGAGAATGTCCCCATGGAACAGACGGACCAACAGTTAAAGGGAGGTTTATTTACAGGGGATAACACTGACAAAATTAACAGTGCAAATATGAATATTATGAGAACGAGTTGAGAAAGCAGACAAAAAGCATAAACAGCATAAAGGGTAGTTTTCCTATGGAGGAACTTATCAGTCTGAAGGGGTCTTGATTGAAGGGTCACTCTTCTCCCACGTTGGTGGCGAATCACCAGCAGCACTTGTCATCTGTAGTCCTTCTGTACTCTGTGTCTTTACATTCCTCCACTGGGGTATCAAGGGTTAATGCTGGTTGCAGAGGGGGTACTGGCCAAATGGGGTCCCTCCTGCTCTGAGTCTTTTGTCTAAGCACAACAGCCTCTTCCAGGGGAAACAACACTCCGTCCCCTGTTAGATCTCTCAGCACGGTTCACTGTCTCTGCACGTGCTGCTGTCTCCACACTAGCTGCTGTCTTTGCACTAGCTGCTGTCTTTGCACTAGCTGTTGCCTTTGCACTGGACACAGACTTCACATGGGGGTCAGGACACACCTCATCTGTCACTGCAGGCTCCAGCTTCACGTAGTGATGGGCTACGGTCTCTGCTCTGGCCTCAGTCTCTATACAGGCCTCCGCTTCTCTGCAGGTCTGTCTGTCCACAGGGATCAGGGCGCACCTTTTCTTTCTCCGCGGTACACAGCCTCACGTTCTCACGGTCTGCAGTCTCTGTGTGCAGTACCCAAGTCTTTACTCTGTGACCGGGAGCTCTGTCTCTCTCCAAGTCTGCGTCAGCATCCTCCCCCGTCTGCTGGCCAGGCTGCTCTGAGGAAAGCACGCTCTCTTTTCCCGCTCTCTGCTCTGCTGGCTTCCTGTATTCAGCCCCTTCTCTGTCTCACGGGGGACCTGCTGCACTGCTCTATGGTTCTGGGCATGGAGCAGAGGAGGCAGCCCTCCCCCGGCTCTTCCTCCACTTCACCCCCTTACATTGCCCCCTCATCAACACCAGAGCTGCTGCAACATTTGAACTACTGTCTCCTTCCCCATTATCCTCTCTCCTCTGTACCTATTTGTTACTATTAGTTTGTTCATTGCAATTTCTATTTGTGTTTTGTATATAACCCTTCCTCATGTACAGTACCATGGAATGCTCTACAAATAAATAATAACTAGCTTGGCCCATGTGAAATATTTGCACATTGGTCATCGGGGGCACAGGCAATTTCAGAAAAAGAAAGCTGGTCAAATGTAAATGTATTTCATGAGCTGATGAACACAAACACAAATTTATATATGTAGATTGGCAATACCATAAATTATTTTGATAAGTAGAGGCCAAAAAATGTTTTCCGGTTGAGGTGCCACCTGCAGGTCATTGTGTCTTTCTGCAGGTTTATGAAAATTAATGTTTAAACTGTATTTAGTAATAAAATCGTGAATGTGTGGTTTGTGTGGCTGTTTTCTTGCTGAAGGGAGCAAGTTTACCTTTCAGATGGTGTATCATGTGTGTGTGTGGGGCGAAGTAATCAGCGAAAAAGCAGTGCATGTTTACAAATGTGTTGGTGATGTGCTTTGGCGTACTGTGGTGCCACCTGCAGGTTTCCTTACTGCAGATTTAGGAAAATTAATGTTTAAACTATTTTGTGATCAAATCATGGATGTGTGGTTTGTTTGGCTATTTTCTTGCTGAAGGGGGCAAGTTTACCTTTTAAATGGTGTATCGTATGTGTGGGTGCAGTATGAACGGGGATACAGAGGAATCACCGAAAAATAGTTTTTAGAAATAATAGAATAAATAATCCCCTGCATGATGTTCCACACAGTCTTAACTCCTGCCCTCCTTGCCGATGTACATACAGCAGGAAGCTGCAGCAGCTCCCATCTGTGCTTCGTCATTAGCATCATCAGAGATGTGCTACAATGGTCTGCTAACCATTTGCATTATCCCTCCCATGTACTCATCCACCTAAGGAAACAAGCAGTTGGGCATCATTGCAGTCAATCTCTTCGAATTGTGAGGAATGGCGAGGTGGATCGCCCATGGAACCACAGCCAGTAGTCATCAAAAAACCGAAGAGACTGCTACATTACTTGGGGCTCAGACTGCTTGGCTAATTTGCAAGGGAGTGAGGTGGAAGACAGATGAGCCACAGGTGCCAAATTTGCACTTTTGGCTTGGGTCTGGATGGAAAACAAAGCAAAGGAACTGAAGGCACTCTCAGCCAACGAATCTAAAACCATCTCAACTTGTTCTGGTATCACCATTCATCCAATGGTACACGGGCTTACAAAATTGCACAGAATGTCCTTTCGCCTGTGGAGTGCCCACCAGGGCAGTGGGGTAGTCGGTACCGGGCTGCTTCTTAAAAGGGCAGTGTCACAACAGCGGTGATCCGGTCCGTGGCCATGGGCATCCAATAAAAGGGGTATATTTACATGGGATGAAAAATAAAGAGTTTTTGTAATAAGCGTTCGTAACGCCACCTGTGGTATCTGATCAGAAGTGATTAGCGCTGCAGTGCAGATCTGCTGGGACTGATGGTGATGCAGCAGAGTTGGTATAGCTCCCCACAGGTAGAGCTTTGTCCCATGGCAGATGAAAGATGTTGAGGAAGATGGTGATGTAGTAGTTAGCAAGGGATGTAGCAGTGCTGAGAAGGTATTGCAGAAAGAATTCAAAGGACACAACAGAGTTAAGTTTCCTTTACCTTTTATGCTTTGTAGGTACAGTCCAGAGCTCAAGTTACAGTTGGTACTGGAGTAGGTTAGCCTGAAAGCAATTTGGGAATCTCTCTATACAGGTAGGTTGTGAGGTTTCCTCTCTGGCGCTATTCTCTGAGGTACTTGCTGTTATGAACTCCACTCAAGTTCCTCGTTCTGTCTGTTCCTTAGGTAGAACTCCACTCGCATGACAGGCAGCTGTAGCCTCCTTCAGGAATCGCTCCTATATGGTGTCTACAGCTCACACGTGCTGCTGTGTCATCGAGTCTCAGTTGGGAACAGAGGATCTGCAGCCTCTTGTCCTCCGGATTCTGCTGTGGGACCTTTAGCATCCACACAGCCTCGGACTCCGGAGTCCGGCCTCTGGTGCTCAAGACTGGGGATGAGCCCATCTATGGCTCCTGTCCCCCAGCTCTTTCTTCCCATGTCCTCTCTCTTCCCTGTTCCGGCATAAACTCCCACTAACTTCCTCCTCCTGACCAGAGAGAGCAGCTCCCCAGAAGTCAGGTTTAGAGCTCCCTCTGCTGGCCTGGAGCAGGAACTCTGTTGTATTTTGTAACTACCTGATAAATAGATCCCTTCCTTGCTTCCAGGCATGACATCACTCTCCCTAGGAGGGAGGTAAGGCCACTGTGGTGACCATACTCCTGGGGTGTCACACCTGCTTGCAGCAGAGGAAGATGTTTTATTTGGGTGCCTAGCAGATACAAATCAACCGTGCCCATTCACTCCCTGCAGCAACTACATCGCCATCACAGCAACACAGCCACATCTCCTATTTGATGCTCTACTCATTGTTTCTAACAAAAAAATTGCACAGTATTATATGGCCTGTATACAAAAAGAAAGTGGCCAGCAGATTATTACACTGCCTGTTTTTAGAATTCCCCCCCCAAAAAAAATCAATAAAATAAGTAGATTCTTTATTGATTAAAAGGCATTGGCACGGGAGGAACGTACAGAGAGTGGACGACGGCCGATTCACAC